>NW_024884586.1:21359884-21548008 GCF_019232065.1 Centrocercus urophasianus
GAATCACAGAATCACAGAATCACAGAATCACAGAATCACAGAATCACCCGGGTTGGAAGGGACCTCAAGGATCATGTAGTTCCAACCCCCCTGCCTAGCAGGGCCACCAAACACACACATTCAGATCAGGTTGCCCAGGACCCCGTCCAACCTGGCCTTGAACACGTCCAAGGACGGGGCATCCACAACCTCCCTGGGCAGCCCGTTCCAGGGCCTAACCACTCTCCTTGTAAAGAACTTCCCCCTAACATCCAACCTAAATCTTCCCTCCCTCAACTTGGATCCATTTCCCCTAGTCCTGCTGTTGTCTGCCCTTTTGAAGAGTTTACTCCCCTCCTGGGTGTAGGTTCCCTTCAGGTATTGATAGGCTGCAATGAGGTCATCCCGCAGCCTTCTCTTCTCCAGGCTGAACAAGCCCAACTCCCTCAGCCTGTCCTCATAGGGGAGGTGCTCCAGCCCCCTGATATCTTAGTCGCCCTCCTCTGGACCCTTTCCAAAATCTCAATGTCTTTCTTGTACTGAGGGCTCCACACCTGGACACAGTACTCCAGATGGGGCCTCACAAGAGCCGAGTAGAGAGGGACAATCACCTCCCTGTCCCTGCTGACCACCCCTCTCCTGATGGAGCCCAGGAACTGTCCCCTCCTTTCTCCATGGCCCACACAGAAATGCAACACTGTCACTGCTACAGATGGTCCTTCCCGCACTGCCTGGCACCTCACATCATCTTTCAGGTCTGCTCAGTCTCTTGACACCTCTGAACTGGAGCAGTTCATGAGGCAGACGCTGTTCACAAGATCTGCTCTACCCAGTTTTACACCTTTTCCCTGGTGTGTCAATATGATAAGGAAAGGTAAAAAACAAAGATATCCTCTCGATCTTTTCAAGACCTAATACAGATCTGAGTGCTCCTGCCAACTTTCAATAAAGAAAAGCTGGGAAAACAGAAATAGGAATTGGTTCTCATGACTGCTGAGACTTGTGTTTCCCTCCCTTGCTTGGATTATCCACTTTATTTAACAAGTAGAGCAAGGAGTATCAATCAGTTTTCAGCTGTGGTTCAAGGAGTAAAATTTACTAAGATATTTACCTTGCAGAATATCCCACACCCAGAGGCTTTCGCTTCTGCCTCCGAGGATCTCTCACTTGCTGACTGCCAGAGGAATGGACATTCGCCAAAGATTTCCGATTCTTTCCTTTCTGAGGAGAACGTGCCTCTCCACTCTTGTCCTCTCCTGTGCTGCCACTTTTTCTTCCTTTAAATGGGATATCCACCAAGCCTTGGCATTTACTCAATACTTTTTCCCAAACGGAAACAGAGTTTTCACCTTTAGATGTAGCAGGGAGACAGGCAAACCCCAGCAAATGGAGGAACAGAGCCACCGAGACCTGGGCATCTCTAGCAGCATAGAGAACCTGCAGAAAAGCATAGACATTGACACACTGGCAAATAGCAAACACTTCCAAGCACCATCAGTCTTTAACACTAGATCCAGCAAAGCTGGATTTATTTCTCTTCAAAACTCACACAAAACTCTGGCAGTTAAGTCACACTTTTGTACCACTGCATATGCCACGTTTTAGGGTCACTCAGGCCTGAAATGCTCACAGGCACTCCCACACACTGCCTACTAACATTAAACGTGATTATTTGTCCTGTCACTCCCTCTAGTGGTCACTGATATCGTAGACATCTGCAGCATGACTGAAGAATGTGAGCAATGAGGGAAACCACAATAGCATAAAGATGGTGAACGTAGCTTTGGTTTTCAGCATTTCTCTGATACTGCTCTGACTGCTATGCATGGGAAGGGGAAAAAAGTGAGGATTTGGGTGCACAAATATTTCCAGGGATCTTGCCTTAAAAATCTTCAAGAATTAAAAGAAAGCAAGAGGCAAGAATCCACTGAGAATTACAGAAAATCACCTTCACAGAAAAGGAGGGAAACTCAGGCATAGAGTCCATAACTGACTTCACATCACAGATACACAGAAGCTACTGAAGCAGAACCCAAAGAAGGCACAAATCTCCATATTACATCGCCTTTCCTCTCATAAAAAGGGTTCCTTTTTCTCCAAAAACACTAAGTTAAAGTGGAAGACACACCTGATCTTGTGTCAGTTCTTCTGCCTCCCAGTTGCTGCAACGCATATGAGGAGACTTGTCAAGCGGGCAGTTCAGGACTTTTTCAGCTAAAGACTTAAGGCTAAGGCAGTTGTGAAGTAGATCCTTCCTTTAGTTTTAACAAAGAAAGTGAAACAAACATATTAAAAACAAAACTAAACACTCATGCAAATTTGGATGGCCTCATACAGCCTGATTCTGCCAGAACTGAGTGCACTTGATGCATGACTCCCACTCAAGCAGCATATAGCTAGCTGCCTGTCAGCTTTACAAGCCCTCCCCCTCCACAAAAATGTCCATCTTAGACTTGGCAATTATCTAGTGTCTGCAATATGCAAAACAGGCAAGGCTGGGAGCTGATAACATTTAAGGCTGAAGTATTCTGCTCTGAACTACCTGCTTATCAAATAGAGAGATCTGGCATTGAGTGATGGACTGTGTGTCCCAGGGATTCTAGAACAGAATCCAACCAATCCAAGCCTGGAGATATTTTTTGAGGAATACAAGAGCCAGGAATGGCTCAAGAGGAATCCTGGCTTCTAGGGACAAGAAGTCCATCCTCCACAATACAAAGGCACCACTAGGTGAGCAAGGTCATGCTCCACACCACTGACATAACACATATACCAAACATGAAGAATCATTCAAAGTAAAACATTTTATTTTAGGATCGATGAGGAATGACATCACAACTGCAACCTATAAATGGAAGTAATGTCATTATAAAATAATATTAAAACTAGTTTTAGTCACTTTTCAAGAAATCCTGTCATTCAGCAGTTCCACTTATGTGCCACTAGCATATTTACCCATACCAGTAGGCAGCGTACTCAACGTCTGCAATACATGGTGATCACTCTGCCTGCATTATATCACGGTACTTGGCCTTTATACAGGCTGAAGCATGATACTCAGAAAAGCCTTTACAGGTATTACAGGAGAAGACTGACATGATTAATACTCATGAAGGTTTCCTTTCATGTTCTTGGGATGCTGCTGTCAATGCTCATGCTCTCCAAGAGAGTGCACCACCTTGAGAACTCCATACCTACCTGGCATCATCCAGCACATAGAAACCATCTTTTAAATATTTAAACAATACAAATGATGCCCTCAAAACATCTGCCTTTGTCTTCAGACACTCACCGCTGCCTCATGGCTAAATACCGGAGATCCACACTCCCTTTGACTGGAAGACTATAATCCTGAAGTAACTTGCAGGCGTCTTCCCAGCATCCTACTCCTACTTTCAACACAGCATCATCTCCCATGATGTCCAGGAGGGTCTTTGGGATAGGCTGTCCGCTGGCAACAAGCCTGGGCAACCGAACGAGAATGCAAAGGCCACTGGAAGAAGCCATCTGTAGGAGGGATACGGGATTTGCTTTTCCCTCCACAGATACCTGAAAGACAAAAATCACAGGCTGAGTTTCAGCATTACTGGTAAAACTGCAGCTGGAACAAATTATAGAAGAGGCCACCAAATACGGGAAATACTTGTCAGAATATGCAGTCAAGAGTTGTTACATGCATCTAATCTTTTTTTCCCTTGAACATTAAGTGATCTGTCCCACAGCTTATTATTACTGTTCCACAGCAGCTACTTCTTGCCACACTCCTACAAGAGAAATTTCCCTCCTCTAACCCCTACCCCCCATGGGGGGGGAGCTTAATCCTCCTCAGCATTCCTTAATCTTCCTCAGCACAAAGTCACCCACCATATAAGCGCTTATGGCAAACACACTGTTTAACTGCGGTTATACTAATGAATATGATGTGAATAAATTTCCAGCCAGAAACAATGGCAAAGTCGAGCTTTATAAATGACTCGAAGTCTGCGTTGAGAGTTCACATAAGCAAACACGCAAGCGGAATCAGAGCCCTGCTCCCTGGGACAGCCAGTGAGCTCTAGCTACTATCAGTAGATGAGAACATCTCCAATTCTGGTATATATATATCCAATATCTTTGAGAGATACTTTCCCCAGTACGTAGCTGGATTTAAGATAGCATAAATCCAAACCACTTTTACAAAATCACATTTAGAGAAACATGATACAAAACATAGAGCGCTTTTGAGCCATACAACGATCACCGCACGTTTAGAACCAGATTTATCACAACAACCCAGCAAACAAATACAACTACGAATGAATTCCCTACCATCGGCCGATTTAAACGCGAGAATAATCACCGTTAGCGGGTACTTCACTGGTGCCACGAGGGATAATAAGTTTCAACGGTAGGCCAAGTTGCATCCATTCGGGCAAGGACTCGCCCCTCCCCAGAGGCAATTCGCAACCGAAAGGAGAGGCGCTCCGATCACTCACCCACTCGCAGTCCATTCCAAGCACCGGCCACTTCTCCAGCTCCTTCTTCAGCAAAGGCTCCACCCGGTCCCACTCCTGCCGCTCCGACACGATCACTATATCTGCGCCGAGGCTCCTTTCCACCCAGGAAAGGGTGGGGGACGCGAACAGGGGCAGCGCTTCTCTGCCCCCTGCCTTGCTTTCTTTCTCCTCCGGCCGCTCCCCCGCCGCCTCCTCCCGCAGGCGCCCGCAGCGCGCTCTGCCACTCCGGCGCTGGGCGGCCTTCCACAGAACCAGCCCCCCCGCGGCGATTCCCAGCAAGGCCGCCAGAGCCACGGGCACGGCCGCCTGCCTGGGCATTTTGTAACCCTGCGCTTCACCCTCTCGGAGCGGCGCGATCAGGTTTTATCATGGCCTGCAAAGAGAAAGGAGAGGCGGGCGTTAGAGACGACGTAGCGACACGCGTTCCGAGCTCCGAGACACCCACGTCCGTAGCTGGACGAGGCGAGCTCCGGGCACGGGAAGCATCCTGCCGGCGGCGAAGCCCCGCGGCCGCCGCTCAGCTCAGCGCTCCCCCGGGTGCCCCCGCAGCGCCCCGATGTTCGGTCGCTCGGGGCTCCTCCCGGGACGAGTACCGCTACCCCTCTCTCCCAGCTGGGCCCCGCCGGCCCACCAGCCACCTGCGTTTCAGCGGAACCGGCTGCAGGAACCCCTCGCGGGGCGGCCGCGGCGCGCACCGGGACGCTTAGAGAGGTGGACGCTTCCTCTTCCCCGCGGCTGCGGGCGGCCCCTGGGCGCCGCCATGTTGTACGGCAGCCGGTCTCGGGGGCGCCGCCGCCGCCGCCGCTCGGGCCTACGGGCGCGGCCGCGGGGGAGGCGGCCTGGGGAAGGGCGGACTGCTGGGGAAGCGGCGGGCTGCGCCGTGGGGGGAGCGGAGCGAAGCGATAATGAGGAACAGGAAGCGGTGGGGAGAAGGGAGTAACAAAGGCGGGATGGGAAATAGAAACAGGAGCGTCGCCTGCTTAGCAGCGAGTGTGAAACAGGTGGAGGGAAACAAAGGGGGAAATCGCGTGGAGAGGGATAAGGGTTTAAGAGAGGGATCGTTTCTGTCAAAGCTCTGGAGAAACACGTGTAGGGAACTGCAGAGACGTGACACCGTGCCTGGCACACGGAGAGCAGCTGCAGCCACTAGGGATTGTCACCATTGGGCCTCAGTGCCAGCAAACAAGTTCCCAGCACCGATCTCGTGGGAGCTCACAGATGCCAGAGTGCCTCACTCCTTCACATTTCTTCACAGTTCCCCTTGTTTCCAAATGTGCTGACAGACCCCAGCTAATTGCATCCGCACAAAGGAGACCCCAAGACCACGGGAAATACTGCTTCCGATGGCTCTGACTGTGGCAAACTCCATTCTGTTTTACTCTTTGCCTGTTGCAGAGCTCCCTAGCAGCTGGCGTTTTGCAGAATGCTGCAGCACAGGGGCTGTCCCCAGGGGAAGCGCAGATGGAGCAGTGCTCAGTTTGGGGGAGATCAGTCACAGCCTAAGCTGCTGCTTGCTCTGGGAAGCAGACCCAAGCCCAAGCACAGTGAGGTGGTATCAGAGCTCACAGCTGATGGGATCACCTCAGGAAGTTTGTTTTCCGTCAAATTGCCTGGTTTGTGCACGCAAATCCTTTTAACTGAAAGTAACAGCTCCTGCATGCCGTCCTTCTGCAAAGCCCCACAATCCTGCTCTACAGGGAAAAAAAAAAAAAAAAATTGTCTTCATTTTTACATTTATTCCCCAGGGCCTAGAGAACAGTGCAATCTGCCAGGCTGCAGTGACTCCCACCTGGTTCATTCACCCCCACAAGAAAGACGGGCTTCTCTCTCACAACCATACATGAGCCGTGGCTTCTCCACCCACCCCCTGCCAACCAGTGTAGCAGACACAGCTGGGAGCTGAAATGCGGGTCACAGGGCAGGATGCTGCTACTCTGAGGCTCATCACATGATTCAGTGTACAGACAGGAGGACAAGCTGGAGTAGCCTGCCTGTCGTGGAGAGTTCCCACAGTTACATGAGGACGTTCTTTTGTCTTTTCTTCTCTCCCTCCCCTCTCTCTTCATTCTCCTGCCTTCTCCAGAGCATATACTGCTTTGTTTTACAGGGTCATCATCACCTAGCACAGACCTGGAGCACCACTAGGATATCAGCACAATTCCTGTTAAGCCTGACTGACCACTTCCTGCTCCCTTGCTGCAGCACCAGCATTCCTTAATGACAAGAGCACAGATTCAGGGAACTGAGCTGGGGCTGAAAAAAGTTAACATCTGGAGACACTACACACATACTTCAGAGACCATGTAATCAAGAGCAAGGGACAGGAAGAAGACCCAGAACCCCTCTGTGAAGACTGCAGAACCCAGCTGCCCTGTTAGGGGGTGAAGGGTATCTGTAAAAACTCTGTCAGAGACTCAAGAACTTAGAAAATCCGAACAAATCTGCAAAGTTTATTAGAAGTGTGCTGTTACAAATAAACTGACATCCACCTAGAAATCTGAAATAGACCAGTCTTTCCTTTTACAAAGTGTTTGTTTTAGTTTCTAAGGTGATAGGAATTCTGTGTAAATTCATAAAGGAGGGGGAAATAAAATGCCCTAGCATTTATCACACAACGAAAGTCTTGCAGAGAAGATCCAATGTAATACCCAAACTTTTGAACAATAATGGAATTGTATCCTTAGCTGCATCTAAAACCTTTGTTCTCTATGGCATCACTGACATCAACAGAGTCCTGTAAACCACAAGTCTCTTTAACAGCTTGTCTTACTACCTACATACTTGATAAATTCAAGTATGAACATTAAAGTAAAAATAAATGAAAGTAACAGATGCCCGAGTGTGCTCTGGCAGGGGAAAAAAAAAAGCTCCTAAAGCCTGATGGGGACACTGGAGAAGAAAAGAACTAAGTGAGTAAAAAGTAACCAAGTGGAAAAGTAACCAATTGAGTAGACACCAACTACTGGCATAACCTTACTTACGGGAAATCTGTTGCAGCTGGTAACTGAGACTTTTACATGCCAAACAGCTAAACTTACTTTTTCTTCTCTCCCTGGTATCTGATTTGAGATCTTTACAGAGACCGCAGCCAGAAGATTCATTTTTAGCCTGATTTCTTAAGGAAGTCTGTTGGCTCTTCTGCCTGTGGATCCCCTTTTTTTTCTCCCTTTCCTTGCCAAAAAAGCATGTCTAAGGCACTGCCCAATTCCATCTAAATTTGTACAGAGAGATAGAGCTTTCAAAGGTGACTACTGTGAAATGCAAAGCCAAGCTTGAGATAGACCATAATACAATTGCCACTGATAAAATGGCAAGCATGTGCAGACGCTGCTTAATATGCATCAGAGAATCCACACAGCAGTGCCACATCAGGACAAATCCATAGGAAAGCAGACTTTGCTTGTTATGCTGATCACAGAAAAAAAAAAATAAATATATATATATATATATATACACACTTATAATCCCATTAGCTCATCCTTTAACAGAGGGAAGAGTACAGTAAATGACTCAGTGTTCAAAGGAAAATCAATGATAGTGGAATATCAAAGAAAAGAGGCTCCAGTCAAGACTTAAATTGCTGTTAGCAGACAATGAGCAGAGAGCTGCATGTAGTCCCCACTAGCTCATTAATAACACTCCATTTGGGCCCCATCCCAAGCTACATAAGAAAGCCAAACTCACATTTCAACTGCTAATGTCATTTATCTTCCTCGTGTGGATGCTAGTAACCCCATGACTATATATTCAAATAAGTAATTCTGAGTAGGATTTGTTTTAATAAGGCTGATCTCAGGGAAGTAGTAGGACCACTTCTTTTGTCAAAAGTCAGAATGACATCAGTTTGAAATCAGCTGTCAAGCCACATCCATAAAGGCTCAGTTTCACAATGCAACAAGGTGGAAGAAAGGTTTAGCTCCTGATTGAAAAAACAATTCTGCTTCCCTCTTCCGCCCATAACCTTCCTTCTGCTGCCACACTTCTACAAACATGGGTGCCAGTTTGATTCAAGGAATTTAGTGAACAGAAAGCTAGTAGGAAAAATAGAGTTTTCTTGTGGTTTAACTCCTTGGACGCTCACCATAGAGCCAGATCTCAGTGAAACTACATCCTCAGCCAAAGGATGAATCAACTGCAACTCAGTCAGTGCAGGAATCTGCCAGAGTTTGCATGTTTTGCAAAGAATCTGATCTGCTTTCAGAGGTGTGAGCTGCCAGATTGATCCCATGAGGATGAGCTGTATTAACATGAATCATCATCAACATATTTCTTCATTAATTGCCTACTCTTTCACTGTAGGAATAGAGAGGAATTTCACAAATCCATTTCTTGAAGAGCTGATCAACTTACCTAAATGGCTGAGTTTCAGAAGATAAAGTAAGTTGGCCTCAGCTCATGGTTGCTGAGAAAGTGACATTCCCTACATATCCCAGAACTCTGCTCCCAGCTACACATTCCTGATTGGCCTGTGCTGATTTTGGCACTCATCAGGACACTTCTGTGAGCCAAATGAACTCTGAAAAGTGATAGACAAACAGGTCCAAAGAGTAGCAGCACCAGTGCAAAGAAAGTGACAGAGCACAAAGCCAAGAAAAGCAAATCCTCCTTACAGAAGCTACAAGTCATTAAATAGGCTCGGCTGCATGTTAAAGCTACATCTTAAGCTGAACAGCCCCAAGGGGTGATTGGGAGAATGGTGCTTGTTCTTCCCACCTTTCAGCTCTGTGAAATGAATGAATAAGCAAAAGACCAAAAAACCCAGAAGCTATCTAGTTTCTGCTAGAGGGAATAAACTCTATTTATTTATTTATTTATTTATTTAATGTTATGGCTAAAAAATAATATCATCTTCTTTGCTCACTCTCCTTTTCCTTCTATCTCCCCATACGTCCCACCATCAAGTAAATAAATAAATAAATAAATGACCCCAAGCCTGTTTTCAATAAATAAAAGCCTTTACCCCTCCCCATTTCCTTCTCTACCTGTCTCTCTGGTGCATTTGTAGACTGATTCCACAGACATCAAACTACCAGCAACTTCTCCATTTCCACTGTGGATTAACCAAAGCCATTCAGAGGCTCAGCAGAGCTCAGAAAAAAAAAAAATGTACTTGAGCCTCACTGTGTTTGACCTGACACAATTAAGTATGCTTCACTTTAAATCTCATTTTACCTATTTAGCCTTCCTTCCAAGTGTTCTTAGACAGATTCTCCTCACGCTGCGTCACAGAGCTCTATTCTGCTTTCATCCTCCCACGTTTTTTTTCCAGAGTTATCGCATCTGAAATACAAGTACCACCTCTATGCAGATGATTTACAGATCTGCTCCTTTCCCCTGAAATCATAACCATTTTCTCTCTCTGGGGATGACTAGCAGGACGCTATAGCTCAAAGCTAGATCCTGGTTCTTTCTCTTCCCTGGATGTCCTCTTCTTTGTGTTATCTGTGGATAACACCACCAGCCTACCAACCATTTCAAGCTTCTATGTCAACTTTTAGCTCTGTTTGTGCAGATTCTAGCATCCAGGCTGTGCCTAAATTTAGACTTGTGGTACATGGCACCTGTAAGACAAGGCCCTTTGATCCATCCACACAACTAAGACTTTTGTTTAGGTCTTTTTCTTCCATAACTGAATTGCTCCAAACACCTTTCCCTCCAGCATTAACCAGCTCAGCTCATAACACAACAGCCTTTAACAGCTGTAAATGCCATGATTTGACAATACAGTAAAGCTGACTATAGCCTTCCCATTAACGATCAAATACACCACAGCCATCAAATGGAAACCACTAATTCAATTTTAACTCATTCTGCCAATTTAAATTTCATCAGTAGAAATGTTGATGGGATAATTTTGTACCAGCAGACATTCAAACAACATCAGGTATTGACAGTCCCTGCAGAGGCAGAGGAAAAACTGTAGAACGGGCACAAACTGATGTGAGGACAATGTGACAGCATGGCCATACCTGGTCTGGACTATTTAGAAGTGCTGGGAAATCTGGGTGTACACAGGCCTAGAATTAGCAACCTTGAAACCACAGCCTAAGATTATTTATGTAGATAATTACTCTGACCACATCACTTCTCTGTTGGAAACATTCTGATAGTTCCTTGTTCTGTATTGCATCAAACATTGTTTACTCATCTACATTTCCAAGAGCCTCCACAGAAAGTCACTCCCTGTTCATTATCTCCCATTTCCTTTTCAGTTGGCTCCTCCTTTGTATTGTCCACTTGTTAAAATTACAATCAAAACATTTTTGTGCTTTATTTCATGCTGCTTTTGAGGCATGGAGGAGACTACAAACATCCTACAAAATTCAGCTGCTTCAGCAGTCAGTACAAACAGACCCTGAACGATCCTGTCAAACTGCAGCCTGGCCTAACCTAGGCCAGTTTGGCCCACAGTATTCAGACAGTCCCAGTATAGCTCCCTACATTAAAATATGTCCCACAAAACAGTAATTTGTGGAAGTTGAGTTGGTTTTAAAAAGTACTGTCCATTCCTCTGTTCCATTCCAAGCTGCAGAAGTTTCTCACTGAGCTAGAAAAAGGCACTTCATTGATGTCACTCCAGCATGATTCAGACCCATTGTCCAAACATTTTGATGAGATTACAGCATTCAGGCACTAGCACAGCAACATGTTATTTTCAGAGAAAAATACTACCATAGTACAGGTCACAATGATTTTAAGTGTTCAATATTTTCAAAATTAATTTAAATAAGGGAATCAGAATGCAGTGCAAAAGAAACACCTACCAGCACAGTTTTAATCTGTACAGTCTTGAAACAATATTGCATTTAGCAAAAAAGGCAGGCAGTCTGCTATTGGTTTTCTTTCAAATTCTGACAAGATGATAATTTCTTTCCGACTCCTAACATACGTGACTAAAAAGCCTCAGTGAAATCTTTCCTGAAAATCCTGGCAATGGAGTTTTAGGAAGTAATTTAATTTATTCACATCTGACCATGCAAGTACACAGCCTTCCTAGAGACTAGATTCAGTACATGAAGGAAAACCTCTGGAGATTTTATTATGCCGTATCACGAATGAAAGGTTCTTACATCTATTTGTTTCAACACAGAAACAAAAATATATCTGATCTACCCAATAATTCAGAAAAGGAGAGAAAATGAACCACATGTGACAGAAGTGACAGCCACATTACGTAATGTATTTCTGGAAGGCTCTCGGATCATACAGTGATGAAAGCTGCATTGGAAGAGGAGAGGATGGAATACAAACTGCTGGAGTCACTTCAGAGTCCATAGGTAGAAAAATATAATATCACTAAACTGGGAATTTAGAAATAAACAACAGTTTTCGATTTAATTGTGATGCTGTTGAATTTCATAGCATGCAAGCAAAAGAGTAACAAAGTAGGATTTATACCAATACAATTCACCTGTGCCTGCAGCTAGGGTAATAAACACAAATCATGACAGACAGGGCCCTTGCCTCCCTGCACACCTTACCCTGCAATAGCTGGCTCTCCACAGCTGGAACTGAGCAGCTCAGCTACAGGGAAGATTAAGTGTTCTCAGTTTCCACTTCCATATTAACATTTCTAACCATCATCCCAACAGAAAACATTTCACAGACTGTATAGATATTCCCTTTATATGGTTATTGTGTCTTTAATTAACCTTTAAGTTCTGATCTTTACACCTATGGTTATAACATATGGAAAAGTTGAAATACAAGAGGTGTTCAGTGGTTTTTTAAATTCCATTAGAAGCTGAATGTTTGTTACTTTGTTAAAAGCAAGGCAATAGTGATGTCAACTAAGCAAGCATGGCTTACAGGTGTAGTTTTTTTTTTTTTTTTTTTTTTTTTTTCCCGTAGTCCTAACAAAGGAGAATCCCAAGCACCCAATTTTCTCTAGTGAAATTGCTTAAGCTCCTGCTGAGAAGCAGCCCCTGAACATGGCAACATCCCAGCAGCACCAGTTGTTGCTGTCACATCACAGTTTGTATCAGGAAGGGGTTTGGTTTGTTGTTTTTTTAAAGTCTGGGGACTCCCAGTTCTTAGTGGGCACAGTGCTGCGCAGGGCAAGTGATGGCTGTCAGGCCAATTTCTCCCTTCCCAAACCACAGCTTCCCTAGGTGCTGCTTCTCAGGCACCTGTGGGAAAATCCAGACCTGACAGTTTCACACTGTAACTGTGGGACTACATACCTTATGTGTGCGGGACAGGAACCACTTACCAGATGATGCTCCTGTTGCCCCCACACAGTATCAGGAGTTAAACGTGGAAAACGCAGTCCTGTGAAGGAGAAGAAAGAACATGGTTTTTCCTTATGAACCCATTTAGTACACAGTTCAACACAACACAGTTCAGTTCCACCTCTTTAACTGTCTTTTAGGGTTGTAGAACGAGATTCACCCTTGCTTCCTCTGGAGCAGAGTCCTGAGAGCACAAGGGGCACCCCCTCTCATCACCATTTGAGTAGGGGGAGGGTAGAGAAGGCAAGCAGCCACACCTCGCATTGCCCACAGAAACTAAAATCAACAAGTTCCTGCAGACACACTGCTGGAAATCTTACAGAAGCTGTTCAAGGTTAGGGGAGGATAAAGCCCAGTTCCAGGAGGGCACACATGGGCGTCTTACCCTCACACCCCTCCAGCTCCTACTCGGCCGTGCTTCGGTTTCCCCCTCGGGCCGGCAGCTCGGAGCGGGTGTGGGGGGAACGGACCTCTCATCGCCTCCTCAGGCCGGGCCGGCTTCCAGAAGCGACGCGGTAGGGAGTGGGACTCGAAACGAGGACAGGGGAGTGCCGCGATGAGCGACTCGGAGCGGCGCCCACCCGCAGTGGCACCTGCCCGTTGGCGGCAGGGAGCCTCGCACGGAGAGCGGCCGCGGATCCCGAGAGCTGCGAGTTTCTCGGCGCCCCCCCGCGCCGCTACGGAGTTAAAAACGGCGGCGCGACGTTAGAGCCGGGCCGGCGGCGGGGAGGCGCGGGCTGCAGCTGAGGATCAGCTGCTGAGGGGAGTGGGGAGGAGCCAGCGGGATCAGGAAGCGGCGGAGTGTCTAACACCTCTCTGCCATGGCTGGCTAAAGAAAAATCATCATAACCATAACAAGGGGGGAAGCGGGGGAGGGGAGGCGGCGGCGGCGGCGGCGGGGGAAGGGGCGGCGGGGAAGGAGCGGCGCGGCGGCAGCATGAAGAGGCGCGGCCGGGGGGGCAGCATGCGCTCCGTGGTGGGGTTCCTGTCCCAGCGGGGCTTGGAGGGCGACCCCCTGCTCACCCACGACTTCCAGCGGCGACGCCTGCGGGGCTGCAGGAACCTCTACAAGAAGGACCTCCTGGGCCACTTCGGCTGTGTCAATGCCATTGAATTCTCCAACAATGGAGGCCAGTGGCTGGTCTCAGGTAAAGCGGGCGCTCCCCGGCCCTCGCCCCCTTCCCACCGCCCCCTCCCCGCGAAGCATCCTCCTCCCCGGCCGCTACCCTTGGCCGAGGCGGGGGGGGGGTGGTCGCTGCGCCCGCAGCCGTGCCCGGAGCCGGCCCAGAACTGTGCATCCCGTGTGGGGACCTAAAATGGTTGACAGGTTTTAAATGCTGCAGTTATAGTTGGGGAGGGGGATGAGGGGGGCAGCCCTGGACAAAGTTTTGACGCGAGTGTTTCCAAGACGCTGGTGGGGGTGGGGGGGAAAGGGGAGACTGAGGGGTGCCCTTTTATTTGCTGGATCCTTTGGGTTTACCCCCTTTTATATATTAACACACACACACACACACATATATATATATATTTACATATATATATATATATAAAATATGTATTTGGGGAGGGGACACAGAAGTGCGGGGGGAACTGAGTGACGTTGGTCAGTGCTGCCAGGAGTGGGGCCAGCAGTCGTGGCCGACGAGTGCGGGGAGGGGTGCAGTGGGGCGTGGGGACTGGCACCCCGGCACCCCCAACCCTCCCCATCTTTTGGGGAAGGAGAGGAGCATTTGTTTGGTTCCCCCTGCCCCCTTCCTCTCGTTCAGGGTGCTGCGGGCAGGGGGATTATTTCGTGGCGATGTTTTCTTTTCGGGGAGGGGGTTAGGGCTGCGCCGCCGCCCGCGGGGCTGGGGGAGGCGGGATGCTGTCAGGTGAGGGCGGCGAGGGTTCGGCATCAGCTGCGGCACCGAGGGGGGAAGGCTGCGGGGCTTCGCACCCCGTTCCCCGCCGGGGAGGGGCTGCGGGGCTCGGCGGCCGCCCGCCCGCCTCCCCCCACCCTGGCAGCGTTCGGCGCAGGTGCTTCTTCCTCCTTCTCCGCCTTCGGGCCCGCGGGGGTGAGGGCGGAAAGCGGGCAACTTCAGGCCGGGGCCTGGCCGGGCGCTGCAGGCCGCGCTCTCCTCGGGCGGCTCGCAGCGATAGGCCGGGGAATCGAGGGCCTATCCCGGCCTCGAGGGGCGGCGACGCTCCCGTGGGGGACCCGGCCTGGACCGGGGCACGGCCCCTCGGGGCCTCCGGCCCGGCTGAGGCCGCCGCCAGCGCGGCGTCCGTTGCAGGCCGCGGAGGAGCCCGTCGCCCTCAGGGAAGGGGGCGGAGGAAGCCCCCCCGCCCCGTGCCCGGGGCCTGCCCGCCCTCCCGCGGCCTAGGCTCGCTGCCTGGCGGGACGACGGGTTGGGGAGTCGCCCGGCTCCTGGGCGCGAGGCCTCGGCAGCTTTGTTGGGAGCGGTCTCTCTCTCTGGGTGACGGCCTCGGGCGGCAGCCCAGACACCACCGTGCTGCTCAGATTCCCGTGGGTGGGCTGTGAGCAGAGGCAGGGCTGGGCGAGTGGGTAAAGGCACAGCTGGAGGCTGTGCGCTGCCCCGTCTGTATCTGCTGGGCAGGGCAGCATGTGACACACAAAGGTATCGGGGAAGGCTCCGGGAGTAATGTCGGGATTAGTGGGAAGTTAGCGTGGCTGTTATCAGCTAGGATGAAATAAAAGCACCAAAGCATATCCCTGTAGAGTCCATCTGATGTACCAAGACCTTCCTCAGTTTGTCTTTTTTAACTGAAAAAACTTTGAAGTCTAAGTCTGGTGACTTTTGGAATAAGCATTACTTGGGGAATCTTGTGTCCATGTGCGTTCACAACTTTTAAAGCATGCGTCCGTTTGTCATGTGAATGTATATATGTGTGCTTTTGTGTTGGGAAAGTATTGATTCATCTAAAGCTCTCAGATGTGCTAAATCTGGCACGCTGGTTTATACTGGTCCTTTTCCAGCAGCAGGCTATGCATTTCTTGTTCAAAATTGCTACGAAGAGCACATATCTTATTCTTTTTTTATTTTACATAGTAAGTGATAGAAAAGCCATCAGAGTTTTCAATTCTTGCTTAAGAAAGTCTTGTGAGGCACTTCAAGTCTTGTCATATATCACCGATGCACTTAGCTTTGTTGACATCTATCCTTTTGGTAGAGGTTGAGGGCTGGAAGGGTCTTCAAGAATTATTTTTGTCCAACTGCCTGAGTCAAAATAGGGGCAGCAAGATAATGGAGGTGGTTTTCCCATCAGGTGGATGTGTAAAGAAGAAGTGATGAAAGGAAGACTTTCAAACCATGTCCGGTTCTTGATTTCTCAACTTCTTTAAAGATTCATATTGTGGACATTTCCCTCAGTATATAGGAGATGGTACCTTTCAAAACTCATAAGATGACTAAGTAATAAGAAAATATTCTTAAAAAAATAAAAGAGGAGGGGGGAGTTAAGCATCCCCTCCTCACCTCATTCATTTAAGTTACTTGTGTTAGCAGTGAATGTATTTGGGGTAATTAAGAGCAGACTACCTTAAGCCTGACCTTGCAGAGGTGCCCTGAGAAAATGAAAGGTCCTAATTACGGTAACTGCTTTTGATGAAGTTTTGCCTTATCTGTGACCACACGATCTAGAATGCTTTATGTGACATAGCAAAAACAGGCAAGTTCTTTGTTCATCATTCAAGAATAAAAAGTTAAAAAGCAAAAGACTTATGGATGCTCTTAAATTTTGTGGTTATAAGTACAGGCTTTGTTGATATTACACTCAAAACACTACTTTTTAGAGTTGCACTTAATTGTGAAATGCTGAGAAATGGCAAAAGCAATGAGAAGGGGTGCTCAGAAGGAAGATGAAGGAGGGGTATAAGCTGCCTCTAATCTGAAGGTTTTGTGGAAGTATTGCTTCAAAAGACTTCCAAATGTAGATAAAGCCTTAGAATAGATGGCATGTGGGTCTGTCCTCCCCCAAAATAGTCAGTGTGCTGAGGTAAGGATGAGATGTTAGATACTCCCATCTGCGCTTGTAGCAGCTAAGAGAGTTAACAGGGATACTGGAGTGTGTGAAAAGGAAGAGTGCAAGCAGTCTTTTCCGTTGTTCAGTTTTAAGTAATATGTATATTCCCAACATTGAGGAATCTGTCTCAGCTAATTGACTTGTTAACAGCTTAAACCTCATTGGAGCTGTTTTAATAACGTACAGTGCATTGGTACTGGCTCTACTGATTGCATTTAAATACTAGCCTGCATCCAAATTCGTGCTGTTCTCATCTGTATTGTCTGGAATGCTTTTCTTGAGTATGTGTCCCCACTTTTTCTTTTTTTGACGTATCTCCCAGAAGCAAGTCTGTAAGGCTAATGATTACTGTTTCAGTAAACATTTCAAGCTGCTTAAACAGGGTTTACATTACAGATAGTTTTCCTGTTAGGATTTTGGAGTGAACTTCAGTGTAGACAAGTTTCAGCTAGCCTTTTGGAAGCATGTTTAGGAGTTCTTGGTATCCTAAACTCATTAAATCTTGTATTAGTGATTTCACATTTAATAGTAACTAATTTTGTTTCTAACTGTGGTTTTGAATAGCACTGTATTTGTTGTTTTGTTTACGAAATTCCTATGTTCTGGATGCATTTGGCCATTTTGGGCACTATAAAAAAAAAGTTGAGGTCAGCAAATTAGATAGGATCTTTCAGCCTATAGGCTTTTGCTCTGCCTGCGTGGAACTTAACAGTCTCACTTCAGAGAAGGAGAGAAAAAGAAACGTTGATGTTCTAGGGCAGGAGTGCTGTAAGGGACAGGCATAAGGAAATGAATTTAAGAGAAATGAAAAGAGGAAGTGGATACTTAGGAGACAATGTAACAAGTAGAAAAGACCTATTTGTAGAATGACACAAGGAAAAAAGAAAGCTCTGCATAAAAGGAATGAGTAGCTGGGACTGTAATTGTAAAAACTAGCTGCTGGATGGAGTTGAAAGATTTAACTGGACACGGTGTCTCATTGCAACTTTTTATATACTAGGTGGTGGTATTATTTTTTATTTTTTATTTTTTTGCAACAGTTTGAGAAACACATGACTGTCAGTGCATGGAAATTAAATTCACTATGCAACGATAAGCAGCTGATTTCTTCCCTCAGATATGCCAAGCATCTCCTTTGCAATTTAACTTAAAAAAATCTTTATTTAGTTTGTCTAATAAGCTTGCTTTCCCTCATCCTCAGGTTTGGTGGATGAGTCTTCCTATTTGTTTATCTGACAGTCATTTTTCATGTGTGCTATCTCTTAGAAACATAAGTATCTTTATCAGAACCTCCTCCCCCTTCCCTCCGCCCAAAGTGTACTTTCAAGATAACCCTTTGGAAATGCTGTAATCTGAGGCTCATTTAATCCATGCATGTGTTCTTTTTCTCCCTCTCTCCACCTTTTCCTCCCCCCCCGGCCCCTCCTCCCCCCTCGCCTTCCCAGATAATGTAGAAGTTAATAGCTTCTCCATGATAGTAAATTTGTAGGTTGTAAGCAAGTGCTGGTAGTTCATCTGTCATTTGGTTGCCAGGTGAATCCTAAAGAATATGAGCCCAGCACAGCAGACACAAAGATAGTGGAATATTACTTCTGAGTTAAGGAAGTTGTGTATCAAGTATGTTTTAATTAGTTATTCCTGATCTTGGCCTTTTTCATATAGAGTTCTGAGTGAGGAGTTATCTTAGATCCAGTTACTACGTATTATTATCATTAATGTCTGAAAAATTAAAGAATTAAAGGTTGTACCTGGAAAGGTGGCAGTAATTCCAGAGGATAAGAATTGGATTCAAAATTAAAATATTACCTGGAAAAAATGGCATGCAGTTTGATAGGAATCAGTGCAGAATATTTCAAAATGGTCGACTCTTTAACTGCACCATGGAAACTTGGCAGTAGACATACAGAAGAGAATCCAAATGTGATGGTAGACCGCAGCATAACTAATGCTAGATACTATAAAGCAAGGGAAGTAATGGTACTGCACTGTTAGGCCCTGGTGGGGCTTCAGTGCTCCATTTTGGGCACTGAATTTTGGGAAAGATGTGGCCTAATTTGAGAATGTTCATAGGAGAGTGAGAAGGTTATGAATAGTGATCAGAGGTATAAGAAAATGAAAGTCTGAAAGGAGGATTTTGTTCAGTCTTGCCATTATCTGTCAGCACTCCTTGTTGACTGTTGAGGTCCCAGAAGACTGGAGGCTTGCCAATATCACTCCCATCTACAAGAAAGGTTGTAAGGAGGACCCAGGGAACTACAGGCCTGTGAGCCTGACGTCGGTGCCAGGGTAGGTTATGGAGCGGATTGTCTTGAAGGAGATCACGTGGCATGTGTGAGACAACCAGGGGATCAGGCCTAGCCAGCATAGGTTCACAAAGGGCAAGTCCTGCTTGACCAACCTGATCTCCTTCTGTGATCTACTGACCTGTCTGCTAGATGAGGGAAAGGCTGTTGATGTGGTCTACATGGACTTCAGCAAAGCCTTTGACACTGCCTCCCACAGCATTCTCCTGCAGAAGCTGGCAGCCCGAGGCTTGGATGAGTGCACTCTTGGCTGGATAAGGAACTGGCTGAAGGACCGGGCACAGAGAGTGGTGGTGAATGGAGTCAAATCCAGCTGGCGACCGGTCACGAGTGGTGTTCCCCAGGGGTCAGTGCTGGGGCCTGTCCTCTTCAGTATCTTTATTGACGACCTGGATGAGAGTATTGAGTGCACCCTCAGATGTTGGTGTCAGATGACACCAAGTTAGCTGGAAGTGTCATTCTGCCTGGGGGTAACGAGGCCTTACAGAGGGATCTGGACAGGCTGGATAGCTGGGCTGAAGCCAATGGGATGAGGTTCAACAAGGCTGAATGCCAGGTCCTGCACTTTGGCCAGAACCCCAGGCAGTGCTACAGGACTGGGGCGGAGTGGCTGGAAGACTGCATGGAGGAAATGGACCTGGGGGTATTGATTGATACTCAGCTGAACATGAGGCAGCAGTGTGCCTGGGTGTCCAAGAAGGCCAATGGCATCCTGGCCTGCATTAGAAATAGTGTTTCCAGCACGAACAGAGAAGTGATTGGCCCTCTGTACTCAGCTCTGGTGAGGCCACACCTCGAGTGCTGTGTCCAGTTTTGGGCCCCTCGCTGCAAGAAAGACATTGAGGCCCTGGAGCGGGTTCAAAGAGGGGTGACAAAGCTGGTGAGGGGTCTGGAACACAGCGTTATGAGGAACGGCTGAAGGAGCTGGGATTGTTCAGTCTGGAGAAGAGGAGGCTCAGGGGAAACCTTATTGCTCTCTGTAACTACCTGAAGGGAGCTTGTAGTGAGCTGGGGATCGGCCTCTTCTCTTGTGTAAGTGGTGACAGGGCTAGAGGGAATGGCTTCAAGCTGCGCTAGGGGAGATTTAGGCTGGACGTTAGAAAATACTGCTTTTCTGAAAGAGTGGTCGGGCACTGGAATGGGCTGCCCAGGGAGGCAGTGGAGTCGCTAACTCTGGAGGTGTTCAAGGAACTTTTGGATTTTGTGTTGAGAGACATGGTTTAGTGAGAACTATCGGTGAAAGGTGGATGGTTGGATTGGATGACCTTGTAGGTCTTTTCCAACCTTCGTGTTTCTGTGATTCTGTGAAAGAAAAGCTGGCTAGAAAGACAAGTCTGAAAACATATAAAAGTGCTTTAATTGTTGTTGCATAAAGTTGTAAACTTCTCTCTCTCTCCACTGGGAATAAGACAAAAACTCTGTCATGAGTTATAGCAAGGAAGAATTTAGAGTGTGGTTTGATCTTAATCTGCTGTAACTCATGTCCACATCCAACAGGGGTAGCCTTTTTTCCCCTCTCCCCTTTATCCTGTAGTTCATTTGCGTTTTTTTTTTCCCCTCTCACTTGTAATGTGGCACTTGTATGGCTTAAAGTCATAAACAGGTTTGACTGAAGTATCTGGATGGGGGAGGAATAGAGAGAGGGTGTTTGTCTGAGGTTTGGTTTTCCATCAGGTCAACCTGAAGGTATTTACTTGCTGGCTACATCGCTGCTGTTTTTGAGGGAGAGAAAACAGCAGGGCACACATGGCAAGGGGGAGTGGGATTATGTGTCACGTCAAACTGTACCCTTGGGCTAGCTATTAGGATAATCTGCCTTATGGCAAGGATAATGAAGCACTGAAATAGGCTGCCTAAGGAGGGTGGTGAAGTCTACCTCAGTGGAGTTGGTTGTGTTTTGTTTTTTTTTTAAGAGTATATGCATCTACTGGGAGTAATTCAGGCAGTCTGCCATTTTGCCTGTGATTGTCTTCTTGAAATACCTTCTATACTTTCTGTCACTCTTGCAGCTTCATGAGCAGATCCAAGCAATAGGCATAATCTTATGTTGCTATTCAGAACTGTTGCACACTTGCCATGTAGGTTCTTCAGTGACTGGGCCTGAAGAGGCATACAGGAGAAAAAACTGTAATGTCTTAAGCTTTGTCTGCAACTGATAAGGTTAATGCACTTAAACTGCAGTTTAAGTCCTTAGTGGTTTGATTTTTTTTTTATTATTTATTTATTTTTTTAATGCTTATCTCTACATGTGAGAGTTCAAGAGTGTTCCATAAGCTATGCAGGTCCTGTTAAGACTAGATTGGCTTTCAGCAAGGGTATGCACTGGCCTCCTTCAAACTTTTGAGGAGAACTACTAAATCAGTTCAGGTAGACTACTATGGGAGTAGAATTCTCTTCTAGAGTTAACTGTGTGTGAAATTACAGATTGCCTGTTCTGAAAGTAGCCAGTTCAGGGAATGTTTTAGGGAAGAACTAGCCCAAAAGTGGGGCAAAATTGGAATGCTTTGATTTTGAGACTGTGAAGGTAGTGAAATGTTTGTTCTTAAATATGTGCCATGCTAAGTCATTTAGGATCAGTTTGGTTATTTAAAGTAGGCATGTTGTGTCTATGCTACTTAAAAACATCGTTTTTGTTTTGTTTTGTTTTGGAGTGCTGTTCTTACTTTTATTCTCCCAAACTCTTGGGAGGGCACCATGGGAAACCATTCTGAAGTGGGCGCACAGTAAAAGGGTTTTTAATTATTCCCTGAGGTCCTCTTTGGGTCGACAGGAACCAGAAAATTGTCAAGAGTGAACACAGTGTTTACTTATTTGGAAGTCTATTTCAGGATATCTGTCCTAAGATTTTAAATGAAAGCTTTATTTTTAGCTATGTTGTGCGTCCTCTGTCCTGCCTGTGTCTCATCAAGACAGCAAACACTAAACATTAACAAAATATTCCAGTGATTCAGGGTAGGAGAAGAAATGTGTATTTGTTCTTCATTCATGTATTCTTGTTATTTATTTATTTTTAAAATAATAATTGGAATACTCCTTTACATTCAAAGTGATGTGGAAAGGTGATAAATTTTTTTTAGCTTTGCTGACCACAAGTATTTCTTTGGCCAGAGTTCTCTTCCTGCCTGACTTCCATTTCACATGTAGGAGCAGGTATGACCTATAATGAACACAGATGCACTTGGCTAATTAAGTCTTTTAAAATATGATTCCTTTCTGAGAAGTGGCTGTGGTGGGACATTCTCATCTGGGCCACACAAACGTACACTTTTTTTTTCCACTGAAAAAGCACTGTTCACTGAACAGGAGTATTGAAGCAAGAAGAAAGTGGATCTTTCCCCTCTTTGTGGATGTCAAACTTACTTTCTGACACTTTCATAGTTACCTTGTCAACTTTCACAGTTTGAATTATTGGGATTTCAATGAGCAACTACATGGCCCAGTAGGAGAGAGCCTCCAATATGCTATTAACTGTTTGGCTTATGAGTGCTAAAGGATCAAGAAACCCATAAAATGGTCTTCTATTTGTATCCACACCTGCAAATACTTGCAACTTTTTGTCATTAGCAAACTTCTGAACTTTGTTCAAACATTACTGATGGTATCATAACGTAAGAAAGCAGTACCAGAAAGTGATTGCCACTACCGTTCTAAACTTGTTGGTAGGCTGCGTTTGAATTCTGTGTAGTTAAATATATTTAAGTAATATATAATATTGAAAATCAGTGCTAGTATTTTTTTAGGAATCTCTTGCATCTTTGCTTGACTTTCTTAGCAGAATTCTGAAATACTTTCTTTGAAACTTTCTAAAAGGTAGTTTTCAGATCATGTGACATCAGGAGCACAAAAATTGCAAAGTCATGGATAAGTGGGACTTAATTTCTGGAAAATCCCTAGAAGAGCCTGGTGCTAAGGTGCTTTCCAGAGATCCCATATATCTAGTTGTCTTTTGTTGTTGGTTTTGTTTTTTTTTTTTTTGAATGTAGTAACATTAGTAAACCTGTTGCTATTGGTATATGCTTACTATCATGTAGTTATACACAGTTAATCTCATTTGGAGAGTGTTGCAGAGTCATCACAACTTTGCACAGTGGTTCCAATGCTTTTGGAAAACACTGAGCGATGTTGAGCATTGCATCTTGCCCAGTTGGTGTGTGTGCACAATAAGTCCACTGTGAATTGAAATTATCTTAATTAATCTCTATTCACTGACCAGTGGTACAGAGCAAATGCTATAGGCATGAATTTTCCTGTAGTTCTCAGGCTTGTAGCTTATGTTCCATAATGCATGTGTACTTTGTGTCAGATGAATCATAGTTCCTTTCTACAGAGCCATCTCCTTCCATGTCCTAACATTTTCTTTGCTGTCTCCTTGCATACCTGTCCTTGTATGCTTCCTTCCTTCCCTTCCTCGTTTTCTAACAGATTTTTGTTTCTGGTGGAACTGGCTTGCAATCAGAAGTATTTCTGGAATAGCTGAACTGGAGGCAGAAGGCAATGCATTTCCAACTCAGTTAACATTAGCATTTTGTTAAGCTTTTTTGTCTTACTGAGTATGAGGGGAATAAAACTGAGTCATGAAACTCATGTGCAAGATGATGTGTAAGTGGAGAAGGGGCAGAATTGTATGAATGTGAAGAGCATTCAAGCTCCTAAGCTGTGGAACATGTGTCACTAAAAGGGCAAGCATAATTCTCAGACCCCTGAAATAGTGAGGCCCTTTGCCTGGTTGAAATCTAGGTGTTTGGGAGCAGAGATTTATTAGGGACAGTTGTTTCTTATCTGGAACTGTAGGCAACAAGCATTGAAAATAAGAGTGTTTTTTTTAAAAAAAAAAGTTATGATAACTTTGATCAAGGCCAAAGACTTTTCTGTGCAGGCTGCATTTTCTCCCTCCTATTGTTCTGTATACTTGTTGAAAAGCACAGCAATCATTGTTCTCACTGGTGATCTTCATTTTATTTTTTGTTTATATGTGGACTAGGTAGGTAGCAAAAGTAAATAAGAGTTTGCTGCTGAAGTTCCTAAGTTGCTGTGCTATTGGGTAGGAGGATAAGTAGATTTAAAGTAGGGGTTTAGCAAATTGCCTTGCTATGGTAACAATAAAACTATTATTATGTTTTGCTGTGAAATGTCTTGAAAGACAATAGATTCAGTCCAATAGAAGCAGCAGCCTTAAATGTTGCTTATGTTATTTGTCAGATGGTGATAATGTTAAGACCTGGTTGTTGGCAGCTTCTGGAAGTGACCCCTTTGAGTGTGACAGTCGCTCCTTTATTTTAGTGTGACTGAAGTGACCAAGTATTTCACCAGTCATCAGTTCTGTGTCTTCTTCTTATTAGCTCATCTGCAACCACTCGAGTACAAGTACAGCTTTCTTTCCTGTTTCTAGACAGAAAGGAATCTAAGCTTATATCGGTTTAAATTACCATGAATTATGAGTTTTTCTGGAGACTTCACTTTTGACTCTTGTTCTCATTAATTATCAAATTCATTACAAATCTTTTTTTGATGTATTATTTGTTTGCTTTCTAAAGTACCAAATCAGGAAGAAGAACACACACAATATTAATTTCATGGAGAATGGATAAATGTAACATGCAGCTGTACTGTCTATCAAAGTGATTGTCATAAAATCTCTTAGGAGACTCAAGGGCTGAAAGACTGTTAACTTAAGGGATATTTGATATAACTCAGTTGCATGGAAAAAGATCCCAATAAAATAAAATGGTGTGAAATTTTAAAGAAACCTGAGTAATGGCAGTGAAGAGCTGTATTTATGCATTTGCCTCTTTGTGGAGTAAAACAGAACAGTTTTGGTTTCCTTTTGTCTCTGTTTTGTGACTTTTTTTCCTTTGGGGTGGGAACTCAAAAGTCACTGAGGTTATGCTTTCAATTGTGAAAAAAAGCAGTAAAATGTTTCAAGTGAATCAAGCAAGTTTCTAGTGGTGCTTTAACTCGTGATGCCTTTCTTTCATTTGTTATTAAAAGGAAGATAAAAATATTTTGAGTCAAAGTTTAAGTATCTTTATTTGAATTTTACAAGGCATCCAAAACTGATGTTTAGCACTATTAAATACAATACAATCTTCATTTTGTTTTACTTCCAAATAAGCCGTTCCTTAATGCAATTAAAGCACAAACATTATCTAATACTTATTTTGTTTCTGTTTACCAGATAGAGAGGGAGGCGCTTAAATGTATTTCTGTGTGAAGTTCTGAACTGAGATCTCATCTTCTACAGTGAGGGCGGTGAGGTACTGGCACAGGTTGCCCAGAGAGGTGGTGCATGCCCTGTCCCTGGAGACATTCAGGGCCAGGCTGGACCAGGCTCTGAGCCCCCTAATCTGGCTGTAGGCATCCGTGTTCATTGCAGGGGAGTTGAACTAGATGGGCTTTAAAGGTCCCTTCCAACTCTAAGGATTCTATGATTTAACTGCAAATAGGCAAACTATTAGAAAAAGCATGGAAAGGTAAGAAGCAGAGACATTTGAACTTATTTGGCTGTCCTCTTTATCAGGAGTTCACCTCAGAAATATCTGCCTTATACTTCCAGATCTGTAATGGTTGGCATGACTTGACACTTAAGATTCCTGAATGCTTTAAGAAAATCTTTTTATGGCCCTGTGTCAGTCCCATTACTAACCTATGTGGTGGGGACTTTTAAAAAACTGTTAGTGGAAATACAGCTGTTGGTTAGAGAGGGGGGAAAAAAAACTCCTGTTTCATGAGTAGCTTGGGCAATGCTGACAATAAGAAGTTGGTATGGAAGCATTCTGCCAACATGCATATGTTAGTTTAGCATGTAACTTATCTACAGCTTTCTGCAGAATTTTACATGCCAGTAAAACCCCAGGTCTCCAGGTTGCTATAGCTTGTCAGTATATATTGGCAGAATATCAGCTTTTTATTCCAGGCTTCCTGCTGATTTCTCTGCTATTGTTAATGTTAATTGAATACCCAGCTTCATGGTGTCTTTATATAAACTCTTATGTATCCAAATCATTACAAGGTGTGATAATTTCTTTTAATGCTGATTAGGGTTTCTTCCATGAGTAACTGCAAAATTAAATAACTTGCCTATCACAAATTTACATGTGTCTCAAACAGTAATGTTTCCTTCCTCTCCTCTAGGAGGTGATGACCGCCGGGTCTTACTTTGGCATATGGAAGAAGCCATCCACTCAAGAGTCAAACCAGTTCAGCTGAAAGGGGAGCATCACTCCAATATCTTCTGCCTAGCTTTCAACAGTGGCAATACAAAAGTGTTCTCTGGAGGTAAGAAGGAGCACCCTGATTTCACCAGAGTCTGCACTGTGGATACCTTAGTAGGATAGCCTCAGTGGGAGCCGAAAGTGAGATCCTGCCCCCATAGGAAAGGCCTTTTCCATAATCCCCTAGAATTCTGGAAGCTGGCGTTAATCATCAGGTCAAGGTTCTTTGGGCACAGGGAAGTCTTTAGCTAGCACAGCATTCTCAACTTTATCGTGTTTGTTTTTCTTTTCTTTCCCCAAATCCTGTTGTAAGGGCATTGTGTCACAAACTGTCATGAGAATCTTGGGTCCTGTCTTACACATACTTGTGCTGCAGGTTTTGAAACATCATCTTTGTCACTCCTTAACTGTGCTCAGAGCAGATCTTTCATACTGTCTGACACTCCAGATTGACCCTTAAAACAACTGTGCTGCTACTGATTATAATGTACCCTCAGCTGGCTGTTGCCATCTGTTGGCGGGTCACTTTTTCTCAGATCTCATTTCAGTCCCTACTGGGTAAGAGTCTGTCCTTGAGATTTGCTGGAATGTTAGAGTCTAAGTGACCTCTATATATTCATATTTTTTGAACATAAGTTCACATTTAACAGGAATTTTAATTCAGTCTTTAAGGAAAGTGGATGTGTACTTGTTCTAGGGTATTAGTCTGAGAGTAACCCTGCAGAGAAGGACCTGGGGATCCTCCTGGATGAAAAATTTAACACAAGCCAGCAGTGTGAACTTGCAGCTTGGAAAACAAATGGTATCCTGATTTCCATCAGAAGAGGGGTGGCCAGCAGGGACAGGGAGGTGATTGTCCCTCTCTACTCTGCCCTTGTGAGGCCTCATCTGGAGTACTGTGTCCACGTCTGGAGAGCCCCCAGTACAAGAAAGACAGGGAGCTGTTGGAGAGTGTCTGGAGAAGAGCCACAAAGATGATTGGGGGGCTGGAGCACCTTCCCTACAAAGAGGCTGAGGGAGCTGGGCTTGTTCAGCCTGGAGAAAAGAAAGCTGTGGGGTGACCTCACTGCAGCCTTTCAGTATCTAAAGGGAGCCTACAAACAGGAGGGGAATCAACTCTCTGAAAGGGTGGATAACTGCAGGACAAGAGGAAACGGTTTGAAGTTAGGTTGGATGTCAGGGGGAAGCTCTTTACAGAGAGAGTGGTGAGGTGCTGGAACAGGCTGCCCAGAGAGGTTGTGGATGCCCTGTCCTGGGAGGTGTTCAAGGCCAGGTTGAATGGGGCCCTAGGCAATCTAGTCTAGTATTAAATGGGGAGATTTGTGGCCCTGCATGTGGAGGGAGGTTGGAGATTCATGATCCTTGAGGTCTCTTCCAACCCTGGCCATCCTGTGATTCTGTGATAATCCCTAGAATTTAGGTTCATTTAACTCTCATTGCTTGGTTGTTTTTTGTTTGTTTGTTTTGTTTTGTTTTTTGTATTGGAGTAGGAAGAAGAGTTGAAATGAGAGGAAAAGAAGATTTAAGTACTTAAGGCTGTCAAAATGCAGTCGACATCCTTTTCTGTTGTACTTCACTTGTACATGATTATATGAAGGAATAGAGACTTTTATCTTCTGTCAGTATTTGTTAAATGTACAGTTAGACTTATTTTCGGATATTATCAGACCAGAGCATTTCTCTGCCTCTGTTAGCAAGATTTTTGAACTGAATATCAGTGCCTTAAATTGGTTTTCAGGATATGTAAATGGTGGAAACTTCCTCTCCTGTAATGATGTGTTAAAACCATAGTGCCCCTTAGAGGGGAAAAGGGTGAGAAGAAGAGGACATTAAAGCTTGAGATAGTGTCAAATTTCAGAGGTGAAATGATTCAGATGTATTGAAAGTTGAAGTAGAGAGGACCCCAATAATGTTGAATACTGATATGTCTTCTGATTCTTGAGACTGCTGTTTATTGTGAGAAACAGCAGTCAGCGCCATCCTTGAATGAGTTTTTGTTTGAGGCCTGCAGTTATTCCAATGAAATATTGCTAGAGGCTGTTTTATTTTAGTTTGAATTTAGACAAACGAAATATTATGTGAATATTCAGGAGATTGGCTGGCAGATGAACTGTGATAAATCTTACTGGAGCAACTGTGATGGTACTTTTCCATTTCTAAGTCAACCCTCTCTTCACTGGTGCAAGCTGTCAGATACCATTACCACAGCGGTTAACACCTGTAGTTATAGATTCATATAATTGATTATAGTGTATTATTGCTAAGATGCCAAATTAGATGAGCTGTGACAGCTGAGGCACAGACAAACTGACTGTTCTTATCTCTTTCTGCTTCTCCACATACACATGCTCCACCTCTGCCAGAAATTATTTCCATTGGAGGAGTCAGGAACTCTTTCAGCTGCTCCATCAAAATTCACAGAGATCATCTGCCAGGGCTGCAAGTCTGACTCTTGGATCCTCTGTAAAGAGTTGCTTTGCATGGCCTACATGTACCATCTGTTATCTCTCTGTCAGTAAAATGGGGCTAACTATATTTATTCACTCAAAAATGTTGATTTTTTTTTTTTTTTTTTTTTTTTTTTTTTTTTTTCAAAGGCCTGAAAGAAGTGCAGGTCCTAAAATCTGTTGATTCCCCCCTCTTCTATAAGTTGCTGAAGTTGGAGTTGGAATATAACTTCCATGATTTGACTACTACTGCTACAAAAAAATTAAAATTAAAATATAGAAACTGGCATGAAGGGCACATAACTTTATTCATTATGTAAATAATATTGCCAACAACTAATAGCTTAGAATCTGAGGAATTTTCAGTCAAAAAAACCCTTGACAATGAAGGAGAAAAGATTTTCTACATCAGGATAAATTGAATTCCATTCAAGGAATTTCAAGCATCCTTCCTTTGAAGGAGCGGCTGTGTAGCAGGCACCATATTAAGCTGCTTCAAAAATGGGCGTCTGGAACTGAGTGGATACTAGTTGCATGTGATCTCAAGAGAAAAAGACACCAAGGAAATTCCTGTCTCTTCTTGATCCATGAGCACTGGGAGCAGTGAAACTTCTTCCACAAGAAGTGGAAGATCTCTTATTAAACTACTTGGGATTTTTTTTTAATTATTTTTTTTTTAGTCCTAGGTATATGCAAAATTGAAATTACAGGGAAATAATTCTGACAGCTTAGGACACCTTAACTGTGCTCCTCTGTATGTAGTCTGCACTATTTCATACTCATAAGTATAACTGGAAGGAATGGCAGATACTTTCTGTCTTTTCAATCATTTTAGCTACTGTTATCAAAAGCAGAGGTGATATATAATAAAGTTGCATATAAAATTAAAAGGGAATCTTCTTAACTGGAGAAACTAGCCTACGTTTTTAATTGATGAAATACATAAACATTAGTGTAGTTTTACTAGGTATAAATTTTGCCTATAACATATAATGAACAGTTTCTGTTGCAATTAATGGTTAAAGGACACTTACCCATAAGTGACTCATTTTTTTTTATACCATAGAAAAGATGCAGTACTGCTACTGCAGTAATCCACGGCTGTTACAGTTTAATCAGGGCTTGTATAGAGAGCAAGTAGGTATAGAGAAGTCTGATGCCTCATTAGTCAGAGAGAAACTTTCTTGTATTTATTCTACTGGGGCAAATGAATTGAAAGATATATGGGATGAATGGAAATTGTGTCATATGAACACTTAAAAATCATAATTGGTAAAGTCTTGCACCTGAACTTCTGGCTTTAATATACACTGGAAAAGCTTCACAGCTTGATATCATAACTACAAAGACGTACTGAGCATAAAGACGTGTTTATTTTATTTCATTTTTTGTTGTTGTTTTTTGGTTGGTTTTGTTTCTATTCTTCTGAATAAAATATGTGTGTTTCTTGAATATTTTTAAACAGTTGGTGTCAAATTAGGTAAATTAATATTCAGTGCAGAAAGTGGGGGGGAAAAAAGTACTTTGCTGTCCCTTGAAAAGCACAGCAGAAGCCAGTGGAATTACTTCGTAGCTGTGATCTTATTCTGCATGCGATTAGTTTCCATTGTATTCAATGGAGGCAGTCAAAGAAAAATGACATGATTGTCTGCATACTTGGCTTGGTTTTCGTTAATACAAAAGAAATTACAATTCATGCTGTCACTTCGGGCCTTCTCAAAGGTTGCCAAACACTGAAGGCTGGCAGCGTGAGCTGGCGTCATTTGACGTGTGAGCCCAATGCATTTTGCTTATGGCACCTTTTTGCACCCTCCATTACTTTCTTAGGAAGCATCCTCTGAGCAGCGAGAAAGGTGCATTCAAAGGTGAGAGCTAAAGGTGTCCTGCTGCCTTGCAGTATATTCTTCGCTTTACTCAAGCTCAAACTGAATGAAGGATGAACAGTAGCACAGTTCAGTAGAAGTATTTGTTGAGCAGTAGAAAATTGAATGCATTGGTGCATTTGATTGTGACTGGAAATGTCACATGCAGCTTTTCATGAAACTGAGCGCAGGGCTGGCCACTTGGCAACAGCACTGATCTTTTCACTGCTTTGGTTTTAATTTCAAAATAGAAAAAAAAAAATTTCTCACCCTGATGTTTTTTAATCACTGAAGCATCACATTAACTGTTTGTATTTCTCTTTATAGGCAATGATGAGCAAGTTATACTCCATGATGTTGAAAGGTAAACAGTAAACACAATTCTTGTTTTTACTGCTTCATGAGCTGCACATTGGAGGAATTTATTTGGTTGTTGTTTTAATTTAATGGTGTGAGAGAAGAGCATCGTTTTGATTTAATCCTGAAACATGCATTTTATTTATCTAAATTCATATCTGGAATGAAGTGTTCTTCTCCTCATTTATTAGTTTAAGTATTTGGTTTCTGCATCATTTTGACCTTGGTAAGGAGAGTGATTATTGAATACATATGCCCTCCTACGGGCACCATAGCAGGTTTTACGTAGATTCAGAGCCAGATTAATCTGGCATATATACAAATATTCTGACACATAGCTGTGGTTGGTTTGTTTGTTTGTGCTGTGGTGTTTTGTTTGTTTTGTCCTTCCCCACCAGAAACAAAAACCCACGAAAAACAAAAACCCACAAAAAACCTCAATCAACCAAAAACAGTTGAAAATTGAGCCTTGATTACTCAAGACTAGGCTTATTTTTTGAAGAAGAAAATCTGTGAGTGAAAACTTTGATCTGTACTCATAACTTCTATAGGTTTAAGCATGACAACTGAAATAATGTGAACTCAAGAAAATCGAGTTTAACGAAAATGAACAGGAGGAGAGAAGTGAAAGAGCAGAGAAATATAAAACCTTAAACCTTTTTAAATTTCTTAAATCCTGGTTGATGTAATCTGGACATTCTTCTCGCTAGGTTATTCTGAATTCATTGTACATCTGTGTTCCATCATACATAGTATCTACTTCTCTTGTAAATCTTGGTTGAGAGTTGCACAAAGTAACTTTCCCTTGCTCTTCTAACGCTTTCTAATAATGCTGTTCTGTCTCCTTGTCAGTTGGCAGCTGTGCTTGTTTTAATTAAAGTGTCAGAATTTTAGATGCTGATGTTGTGATTTTTGAAGCTTCTACAAGAACTTTGTTGCTGACAATTTTCTGTATAAAATAGTTGTTCTACTCTTGCTTACATGTTAAAGCAAGTCTTTCTTTAATTTTGATGTATTTTTAATGTGCTTTTGTTATCAATTTGTTGTCTTTTTTTTTTCCTGTAACTGTGCTAAGTCTAGTTTTAATCTTATATATAGTTCTTCCCTATAAAGCTGTTTGCACGATCTTCTGAATGGAAGGAACCTTTATTTGTCTGACACTAATTCTAATTGACTTTTCCAGAAAGCTGCTCTATTGTCTTGCTTTATAACAGTGTTAATACTTAATCCATCAACTGCTTTTTCGTTCTTTAAAATGGCTGTTATTGTTTTTCTGGGCTTTTTGTTAATTGCCTATGGAATAAAATTAGATCTCTCACCAAGAGGAACAATTTACCGTATTGACAAAACACTGATTTTTGTATGATGTCGTTTTGGTGGAGTATCCAACAGATTCTATACAAAGTATATTCCCTAAAGGTTATTCCCCTGTGCCATGGCTGAAACTCTTGGTTGACTTATTTTTTTGTACTTCTTTCTGCTTTTCTACATGAGATAAAAGCATGGGTCTGATTTATCCTGGAGACCCAAGTAAGCCTGTTTGAAGAGTCAGCTGGAAAGTTGTTCTTTTGTGAACTTTGGCTGAACTTTTGGGTGATACAGAAGCCTGCATTAATGAATCAGCTTCTGTATTGTTTTCCTTACCAGTCTAAGCACTATAACTTGGTGCACAGGTCCTCAGACCTCTTTACCATTACCTCCTCCCAAGAATAATTGTTGCATGTCCTCTTGGTCACTCTACATGGCTTTTCACTGTGGTAGTTGTTGGTTTTTTTGTTTTTGTTTGGCTTACCCCAATTTAACATGAGGATCTTTATGTGAAAATGAGCCTTATCACTATTACCGTATAGGTAAAACTGTGTCTTTCTTCCAGCACCGAGACCTTGGATGTGTTTGCCCATGAAGATGCAGTGTACGGCCTTTCAGTGAGCCCAGTTAATGATAACATCTTTGCCAGTTCATCAGATGATGGCCGTGTTCTTATCTGGGATATCCGAGAGTCTTCTCACGGAGGTGAGATATTCAGAGAAAAGGATCGTGGATGTGGAAAGAACTTGGGATATGGACAAGGCAGGGAAAGCAAAAGCTATTTTTATCTGGATTATCAAAGCAGAGAATGTTGGAGAAGGGTGAAAATAATGCATAATTCTTGTGACTCGTTCTAGGTAAACTGTGGTTTTTGCAGTTCATTGTTACTGTCCTAAATCACCTCGTAAAGAACCTGCATGTAGCAAAGGGTAGCATAGAACTTGGTATGGAATAGGTTTTAACTTGAATTAATGAAGCAGTGTTACTTCAATAAAAAACATCTTGCAAAACTTGAAACCAATTAGGAAAGTGGGTCAGGTGATTGTTTTAGAACACTTGTTTTTGTATGTACCCTGGGATAAAAAATTTTTTTGGAAGTTTAAGAAGCTGTTATTTTCATTTGAAAAACTTTCCAAAGCTAATTATAGTTTTCCCCATTACACTAGGGTAATTTTGTGTGTTTTCTGGTTGCGTTGTGATGTGTAGGCAAAAAGTGACAGAGCAAAATCAGTTTATCTGGAAAAAAAAAATGTTCTTGCATTTATGTGGAAACTTAGAGCCCTTATGACATAACAACTAAGAAGCTTAATTTTTATACTTCAACCTTCATTTTCTAAAACAAAACGGAGTACTTTTGGTTTACATAGCAAACCTGCAGCTTCTCAAGACACTCAACAATCTGGGTGTTACTGGTTTGCTATGTTTTGTTTTTATTTTTTCTCCTGGAGAATCTCAATTTAGGTTTGTATTTACATATGTATTTACGTATTCCACAGGACTGGAATACTTCAGTATATGAATATGTCAGTAAATTAAGTTATGCATTCACTCCTTCCTAAAGAACACAAAGCTGATAATTTAAAACTGAGCAGTTTGCAGGCATATAGAATCTGGTCCCTTCCATCATAGCTAGAGTGGCATTTCTTCTGTAAGATGACTAAATACAATTGCCTCAGTTCATAGATTATGTTGGTCTTGCAAGGAAGTTGTTTGTGGCAGTTTGTTTCCATTTCTTAATGAGTCAAACTTGCTGTTTAGCTGAACTAGGTTTTTGGTTGGTTGTTGTTGTTGTTCTCAGAGCTAGTGAGTTTGATAACACATTGCGATTGTAATTCTTCACCTTTTTGCCTAGGAAGTGAGAGCTGGAACAATATTCTTTCTAGTCTTGTATCAGTCTTCTAGCCTTGTGACATGACTAGCTCTTTAATGACCAAGCACAAGCAGAACAAGGTCTTCCTTGATAAGCCTCACCAGAATACTCGCACTAGACTGCTTACTGATGCTCTCCCTATGCTGGATATATTGCCTTTGTACAAATAAAAATTAAGTGCATTACATCTAATTTTCTGAGTCTTACTGTGAATTCTGATTCTGCTGTGCAGTTGCTGTGCCCTTTTATCTCTGTCCCATCTGATAATTGTATTAATACTTCTGAAAAACAGCATGCACACTCAGGCGTGGGACATTTCATGAGAACGTCTACAATGTTTCTTCTCTGGATCATTCTCTGAAATGAGCTAGTAACTTTCCTCTTGCTCAGAAATCCCTCGCTGTTGCAGTGAAGTGATGTCTTCTCTTCAGCCACTTGCTTAGCCACCACACAACTCCCTTTGCCAATCCCAACTGCCTGTAGCTAAACTTATACCACATGTGAAATGTAGTCCTGATTACAACTGCCGTATTTTCCCTAAGTGAAAGGTCACTTGCTTTTTTAAAGGAAGAACTAAATTAGTCTGATGTGGCTGTTCTAACTGGTAAATCCAAGTCTCTCAGTTCATCCTCATTCTTCTATTTTTGTAATATCCAAGTGATCAGACCTGGCACTTAATGTGGCTTCCAAGTTAGAAATGGCAAAATGTTACTCACTGCATTCTCCTGAGCTCTGCATTATAAAGATCTGTTAGGAGGGCTGCCTATTGTTGACAGTTGGTGGAAGTGGACACTGCTTGAATTCATCTGTGTGAAACTGTTCAGTATTATAAGCTAATGCCTGATCTCATCTAAGTTTTTGAAATTGTAGGAACAATGTTTGCCCTTCTTTCCTACAATTAAACCTTTCTACTGCTTTACTCTTGCTGAGACTTTTAATGCAAATTCTGCACTGGTGGAAAATAGTGTGAAATAAATTTAGCTGTAGTATGTCTGGGGTTCTTTGAAGTAATGTCTTAGGTTCTTTGAACCCCCCTATTTTTCATTAAAGTGACTTAGAGCCTTGTTAGTTTGGCTGCTGTAATATCTCTTTAATTTGTCAGGCTGAAAGGCATCTTTTGATATGTGGTTGATATGTGGTTCCAGGCTATTTGAAATCCAATGTAAGCAATTGCTACTATATTTATAGTTTGGGTGATCATCAATGGCTGTGAAGGCTTCCAGACATACATGGTCTTTGCTAGGAAACTTTGAGAAGTCCCCCATATGATCCTTCTTAGGTGACCATGTGACCATGAACCTTAAGAAGACTCAAATGCTTTATTTTTTTATGTGGCTGTTTTTAAACTCAAAATTTCATAAGCAAAACAATGCCTTGAAATCCAGTATGAACCTTTCTGTATTCGTACGAAGTTAATGTGCACGTACGTAGGTGGATTTTAAAACCTCAGTTTTTATATTGCTTTGGATTTGTCAGCTTTAGAAGTTGTTTGAACATGTCTCTGTATCTTCAGATCTTGTTATACTGTTTCCATGCTGAGCTGCCAAACTCATTGCATCAAACAGTTGTATGCCTTGTTTGTTCTTATGTCTGAAATCACAACTTTTTCAACAGAGCCCTTCTGCTTGGCACACTACCCATCAGCCTTTCACAGCGTGATGTTTAATCCAGTAGAACCCAGATTACTGGCTACTGCCAACTCTAAGGAAGGTGTGGGACTCTGGGATATTCGTAGGCCTCAGAGGTAAGTTTTGGCTGTCCTGCTTTTAGGCCATGTAATGTTTTTCTCTTAAGTGATGCCACTATTTTTAAGTTGAAGCATACGGTAGTAAGAAAAAGATACAGAATGTATTTAACAGCAATGTTAGTAATGGTGAATTAAATTTTTTTACATAATTACACTTTTTTATGCATACTATCTAGTGTGGATTCCAAGTGGGGCTAGATCTTCAATGTTAAATGATGTTTTAGAAAGCTACCTGGCCCTGTCATTGCAGGATTAGTTCAGGCTGTTGTCAAGTTCTTGTTATGTATAGCATTGGCTTGAAATAAGAATAGAAGAAACCATGGTGGGATGCTACATGGCTTACAGTTTGTTTGTTTTTTTTTCTACCCAGCAATATTTGCAGTGGCTGGAGCTAGAGTCAGCTTTTTGCACAGCCTCTAAGAGTTTTATGACTTCCTAGACACCTGGATAATCAGTTTGGCTTCATAGGATTTTAAACAAATTTACATCTAAAAAGAATAAGTTTACAGTATGAAGTGTGGTTAGACTGGGTTCTAAAATGGACTTTGCAATGTCTGATACCAGAGTTACGTGTGTATTTTAAGCAAATAGTGCTCTTTTTTTTTTCTCCCTTAAAATATATATATATATATATTTACAACTCTTATGTCTGCAAATTCCCAGTTACGAATGGAAACAGATTAATTACAATGAAGTGAAAAGAAAGGAAATCTGTAGTTTTTACAATACAGTAGGCTCAACAATTTAAAATGTTCCATCGAATACACTGGACTTTCTGTTTATCAGCAAACTTCATGGAATACCTAGATGTGTATCACTAAAAATAATTGGTGAGTTTGTACTGTACAGAGAGAAAAAGCAATATCATATGGAGTTACTTGTAACTGGCTTAGAAAAAATCCAAAATGTTTAGACATCCATTACAACAGCAACCAAATAATGGTTTCGGGGGATTTTATTATTCCTAAACTGTAAACATTAATGGTTTGAGTTGAGTTTTGTTTGTAAACTAGAATCAAAACTTGATTGCTGATGCTGGTGACTCTAAAACTCCTTCATTTGTAAATTTTGCCAGCGTTCCTGGTACCAGCTGTTGTGCATTCTGCTATTGCGTTAAGTTTGATTAAATTAACTAGAAGAAAGGTGCTAGATCAAGCCAAATATAAAATAATTATAATGTAATCAAATTGGTAATGCTTATTAGCACGCAGTTTGTATTTCTTCAGGTTTAGCACATGTATGAAAGACTTCTTCTGATAAATCTGAATTCTGATGTCTTTTCTTTGAATGATGAAGGGGGTGATGAAAGTTTACCTTAAGCCTTCAGCCTGAGGTTATAACTTTGAATAAATTAAATGGGTGTAAGTTTGTATGCATATGTTCGATGGACAAGAACTACTTTCTTCTGAGTCTTAATCTAATCAAAGTAAATCTTTCCAATTAAAAATCTAAGTGCTGGCAGTGACACACCATACCTTGTAACAACTGTGCTGAAGTTCCTGGGTGGGTAGGTCGTGCTGCTTTTTGGAATGTTTAGAGGAATGTTTGTAACACCTCACTTTAGAGGTGGATGTACACAACATGTAGTGTGCAGCTGATTCTTAACACTGAATTGACAGCATTTGTACATGCCAAGTATGTACAGTCTCTTGTGACTAATGGGCATCATGCCTGTAGCCTTCTACATGTCTGAGAAATTGCAAAAAGAATAGTAAGTGCCATTCTTACATTAAGTGATATTTGGAGTCTCGGACTGAGCAAGCTGTAAATTAATGCAGGTGAAAAGAGTTTACTTTCAGCTGTCATCTTCTGGGATGGGCATCAGCTTTCCTCCTTTGCATGACAGAGATGCCCAAAACATGTTGAAAAGGGTATCTTTTGGTGGTAGAAAAGACAATGGCGTATGGTGCTGTGCTGTCATTACAATTTGCTTCCAAGAAACTCTTAAGGAGGAGGAATCTTTGGAATGGGCTGTCCATCTTATGCTGGTTGTCTGCCAAAGCCAAGTCCTCAGATTTAACTAAATTGAATTATCTGCTGATGTAGTTTATTATCGTGGAATTTTTGATTTATAACATATTTGGAGCCAATTCACCTTGTCTTGTAAGGAAACAATTTTATAACGTATAGATCAGTTAAGATATAATCCTCATTCCAAACATAATGTCAAATGGAAGCCAAAATTCAGATTTTTGTTTTCAGCTCTTAATTTATTACCATCTCTTCTAGAGAAAATATGCTGTGAACTTGATAGTTTTTTATTTATTTCTAAATATAATTAAGAGTGAAGAAACCCACATGGTGCTGTAAGTACTTGAGATAAACTTTACACAGAACTGGAGTTGCTATGCGAGTCAATTTTCATCTATTTTCTCTACAAGTGGTAATACTGAAAGATGCAAAATGTAATTTCAGGTAAGATAAGTTCCAAAAGCCTTTTGATGGATAAGAAATTTTATAGGGATAAGGGGCTAAACAGCCCTGAAGTTCTCCATAATATCAGAATAAACAGGAAGCTGCTTGTGTAAGTGCATGCCAGAATACTAGCACAGCAAGAAGGGTTACTGCATCAGCTGCTTTTCTTGTTGTCAAGAGTTTGCTAATGGTAGAAATTCTCTACTTTGTTGTTGTTGTTTTATAGAAATATCTAAGAAAATGTAATGCTATGTAAGGTGTGGGAAGGAAGAATGATCACATTCTAATGACTTTCTGCAACTGCAGAAATAGGGTTTATGCACCTGGAAGTAGGGAGTTCTCCACTTACTGTAACCAAAACTAAAATAACATCCACAAATAACCCTTGGATGCCACATGGATGAAACTGCAATATATAGAGGTCACTCTGAAAGTAATGCCTCTTATATTCCATAGAATTCCTTGCATATTCTTTCCATAGAAACTATAAGAGCTACAAAGAGTACAATAACGCTGTTTGGTAGAGCAAATTCTCAGCTACGAAACACTGATCTTGCTATCTTGCTGCCCAAGGCAGGTTAACTTTGCATTTTTCAAAGCTCGCTCACAGCTTGGTGTCTCTTCTTCTGTCTCAGGTAATCTTAGTGCAACAGCCGAGAATCTTTACCATCCCTGCTCCAGCATTAATAGGATCTGAATGTGGTGGGCTGGCTTATCAAAGGCAGTGTGATGCATCTTAAAATGGAACTCATGGAATTCTAGCATGATTTTGAGTTGACTGATTCTTCAAATACTGTCTTTCCTTTTTTTTAAAGTATGCTAGTATTGCTGTTTATTCACGTGCAAGTTAAACTACAAGCAACTGTTTAGTTTCATCTTTTAAAATCAAGCTGAAGAGCTTAAAGATGTTCTTAATTAGTGAAGCTGTTGTAAGGCGCTCACACCACTTGATGGCGCCTAGAAGCTGTGCAAGAAAGCCACTTCTGTGTATCACAAAAAATACATTGTGGATATGTATTGCTACAGAATTGCTGAGGTCAACTCAGCAAATCAGTTTACAAACCTATTTCAAGCAGTAATATTACTCAAGGTATTTTTTTCTTACTCCCATATCTTTTTTTATTTTTCTCCTTCACACAGCTCCGTGGCCTTTTGTCTTTTTATTTTATTTATTTTCTGGAGTCAAAGCTGTGTGGTTTTTTTTGTCCCTCCCCTGGAATGGCCCAGTGATTAGCAGAGGTGATGGGAAAGAGTATTCTTTCTTCTGTGCTAATAGCTTTATTAGGCTAAAATGCAAGAATCTCTCTACCCATATTAATCTGGGGAAGTAGAAGTCTTGCAAGGGTTGATGCTGGATTGACATACTGATGTGTAACTGGAAAAGGTAGGTGAACTTTAGGGTTCACAAGCCCTTTTTTAGGTATGGAAAAGAAGCAGTAGCTCTTGGAACTATGTAAATTATAGCCTAGTTCTTCAGAGTTTAGTTAGATGCTCATCAAGCAGACCATCTTTGCAAAAGAGGGCTGGGCATTAGAGGTTTGTGGTGGTAGTGGGTGGGAGTACAAGAAGGAGGGAAGAAAGGGAGATGATGGGCATTTGCTGTTTTGCCTGTGCTACAGGTGGTGTATTTCACCTGTGGAACAGAAAAGAGTGTTGAGAACTTGTGTAGTGGCAGGGAAGATATTAAAGGCTGTAAAACCATCATTGTAATCGACTCCTCAGGTATAGATCTCCAGCAGTTATCAGTTTTAGCTTTCAGGCTCATACCTGGTCCTGGTATGACTCTTGACTCTTTAAAGATGATGTCAGAAGAACAAAGCATGTACATGAACATTCCTTAGAAAATGGCTGCTAAGTGTCATTAGCCTTTCTAGCTTACCTTCTGGATCTCGCTCTAGCTGTCACCTAGTTTGATCTGTGTGCTGCCAAGATGTCTGCTATGTTGACTGAAATATAGTGAGCTTCTGGATTTGCAAATGTGGGATCCAGTTGTTGATGGTTGTGCTACAGGAGATGTTAGTCCAGGGGTAGCCATGAGCATTGCTTCTGACAGCGAGGCTTGGGGTTGTTAGGAGGATAAAATTGAGTGGGAATCTTTGTTCAAAGCAATGTCTTTGGTTGTATTTGTTTTATCCTTACAGATTTTTAATCTTTGGGATGACAGGAATTTGTGATGGTTTAAGGTTTTTCTTTGACAATTTTGCATTTTGACCCTGCATGTAAAGCAAGGAAGCCTGTGATGCTACTGATCAATTGTAATCCCAACACATGCGCATTACCAAAGCTCCTGTGGATGGAGAAGAAGCCCTCTCTCTATTGCTGAATCTTCAGCTACCTGTTTGAATTATTTCAGTGCAGTAATAACGTGCTGTGTGTTGCTGCTTTGAGACCTCTGCCAGTCCTGTTCTGAGCAGAGCACTATAGCAATGAGTGGAGAAAAATGTGTGTTTCTTGGCAACCATTTTTCCTTGTCAAGCTTAACAGTTCATTTGTTTCCCTTCTCAGTTGAAACATTTTTTTACAAATTTTGATTCATTTTGTACTGCCTAAAGTAACTAATTTAGCTAGGTTAGAACATCAATTTTAAATTCTCTTTAGGCACTTAAGGGTATAGATCAACTATACCACTTCAAATAGTTAAGTAGTTATTTATCCTCGCTCACAGTGCAGGAAATAGAACTTGCCTGCATTTGTAGAATCCTGATCTGATTTGCTTCTGTGTTACTGAGGCAGCTCGACTGATTTTTTTTTTTGTGTCCCAGCCTGGAATTTGAAGATTTCCTGACCAGTTCCAATGTAGTGTACTTGCCCCAAATGACACAGAAAGTAAACATAGATTTTCCCCCACCTCTCCCTCCATTTGTTTTCTATTATTTCTTTAAGACCTTATTTTGTTACAGAAAGTGAATTTATCATTGAAGTTTCTGAAGAATTATTCTTTTATGGAAATCTTTGGAATGTTTGAAGGAACTGTTGAATGGTTATGGTATGGTATCTTAATGGGATGCTTTTTGGATTTGTTTTCCTCATTGCAATCATAAATAAATCTCCAAACTGTTTGCCACAGATTCTAGGCAAAATCAGATGACAAATTCCCCTTTTTAGGAGTGGGGCAGTAAAGGAAAAAGGGAGAACTTTCAAATATACCTTTTTGACTTTAACAAGGAAAAACGGTTACAATTATTAAAGCTTTATGTGAGTGATATCTCTGCTGAGCAGATCACTTTTCTGCACTTGCATTCTTCATGGTTGCCACTTTGAGCCAGTAGAGTCTTGACTACCATTTAATGATTTAATGTTCCCAGATGATTTGTATTCCAAAACTCAAGCTGATCAACTAATGGTTTTGTGTTTTTTTTGTTTGTTTTTTTTTAAAGAGTAATTGTTGGTAGTTCAGCTTTAAATTCTTCGGTGTTGTTCTCAAACACTTTCTCACACAATCTATACTCAGTTCTGCAAGGTGCTATTTCTGGCCAGGGTGAGTAATAGCCTGTAGAATTCAGAGATCAGAAAAAGAGAATAATTATGAGATGATTTAAATGGTTTGCTTGTGATAGTGGACAGTTGTTCTTTATTTTGTGTTGTCTGTTTTCTCGTTTTTAATCTGGCTAAATGTTTTTTTTCTTTTCTTGCAAAACTATTTCATTACTAGATCTTATTTATTACTTAAATTATAGTAACACCTAGAGAATTCAAGTGGAATGAGAATAGGGCACTTTTGTGCCTGCTGACTCACATCTGCAGTGAGGGCAAGGATAGGCTGGTGAGAATGTTTGCGAACAGGTCTGTAATAAGACTAAAACACTAAGGAGAGCTGTATGAGGATCAGAAATACTCAAGCAAACAGGTTGTTGTCATATCCTAATGAATGCTTAATTGCTATAGTAGCCTTAAGCCCTGGAAGGATAAAAGTAGTGCAGATGAGGGGGCAGTACTTTACGCTTGTGCTCTGTCATCCTATTGAAAATAATGAAATTCTGCAGGTTGTGGGTTTTTGTTTGTTTTTATGACTGAAGGTAGAATAAAGGAAAATGATGCTTTCTGGAGAATTGCCGAAGACCACTGATGAAGCAACATTAGTGTTCAGCTGCTCAACTACATAATAAGGGTTAAACCACACAAGCATTTGCTGTTACGAGGTCTGGCTGCTCTGAATACGTAGATGTGTTGATGTCTGACGTTCATAAAGTTCCAGATTCCGAAGTTAATTATCAGATAAGAATTGCCCTTATTTAAATAATAATAATTATTGCCCTCTTGGCTTGAAGGGAAAGGTGAAACTTTTGTTCACTTTAAAGTTTGCCAAGCACAGAAATTTACTGATGTTGGAGATTCCTTTTTTATATTAATTTACATGTTCCTGAGCCCAACAGTAAAGATTAGAAAGAATGACATGTTCTTGAACATACAGGATCTTCACCCTAAATTCCCCACTTTTCCAGTCTTGGTGGATGCATGTGATTTTACTTGTGTATACTTTCTGAAGATAAGCCCCTCCTTTGTCTGCTAGTGTGATCACTCTATTTTAGATGCCCATCAGATTGGTCAGGCATGATCTGCACCTGGTGAAGCTGTGCTGGCTGCCTTAGATTGGGCTCTTCCTAAGTGTTTGCCCCAGATTAAGTAAGAACTGTGTGGGTTTCTATACATGCACAGAATTTTTCTTCCCTAACTAAAAGCCCAAACCTTTCTGCATTTTTCCAACACTGTATTCCAAGATATTTTTTTTTTTTAAGTTTCTCAATATAGTGGTTACAGAAATGCTGACAAACACACTTGTATGCAATCATATGTATTAGTTACAAGCATTCAACACATTTTTTTCCTTTTAAGGTCATTCTTTCATTAAGTTAGCATCACACACTGCTGTTTATGATTCCAGCACTTTCTCACTTCCTTCCTTCCTTCCTTCCTTCTCTCTCTTATTTCCCAAGTACAGTGTCTGTACTGCAGTTCATTGTTGCATTTGTAGCCTATCAAGAAAAACTACTCAATCATTGTATTTAATGGTGCTATTTAATTCAGTCATGCATACATTTTTTAATTCTACCTGGACACTGATCTTTCAATTCTATTCGTGACCACTGTCTGTCAAACTAACTCTTGAATAGTCTGGATTAAACTTATGTTGCCAGTCAGGCAACTGACCTTCCAAAAAAGGATTAATTACTTTATTTATTTATTTTAAGGTAGGGGAGAGGAGGAGAGGGAAACTCCTGTTTCAGGTATAGTCTTTTCCTGCAGAGGAAATGTTTAAGTGATGCAAATTCTGACTTCGGTGAGACTGCTGCTTACCTTGCCCCACAGGCTGCCAGTAGAAATGGATTTATTTACATTAGTAGTGCTACTATTGGATTGAAAGCCTTCCATTGTTTGGCTGAGCTGGTGTTTAGTTAACAGTTGAGTGCTGTCTGCATCCAGCAGATCTGGCTGTGGAAATGGACAGTTGTATGCAATATGGTCATTCTCTCCCTCCTCAGCCTCCCTCCAGCACCAACACGTGTTTGGACTGTAATGTTCCATCTGTGGACTAAACATTTCTCTTAATCGCACAAGATGGCTTTTTGGAATTTGGAAATGTGCTCATCTCTTTCTATGTTGATTCCTGAGCTGGTAAGCAAACGTTAACATTCCACAGCTACCTGGGCGAACCAAATTTGGAAGAAGTCTAATGCCAGGAGAAGCCTGGGAGTGGTGCGTGAAGGTGATGCCTGTGGCACAGAGTGGGTGCTGCCCATCTTGCTCAGGCATGCCCTTTTAGGATTGCCCTCAGACTTTTCAGCTACTGTCCCAGTCTGGGTCTTTAGGATGAGTGTTTTGCTTTTAGTCTGACATGTCAGATGTGCTTTTTGTAACTGCAAAAAGGTGTTGATTTCTTTGTGGGGACATGAAATAAAGAGCAGGCAGAAGTGGTAGTTCTAACATGAAGAATGTATCCAAGCACGTCTGCAGTGGCCCACCTAGTCCTGACAGAAAAAGATCCTGAAGTAACACTGACTAAAGGTATGAAGTGGCATCGTGATGCCATCTGAAAAGTGCCACCATTGAATTTTACCACTGAACATGCTGAAGTACAGCTTTTTCCTCCTCTCCCTACTGCTTCCTCGACAAAGTGCTGCCTTGGTTCTGGTTTTAATTCATTGCAGACTGAGTATACTCTTGAGTATTAATAAGTATTAGTAACAGTTTTAATTCTGTAAGAATAACATAACTTTACCCAGCTTCTTTCTTGGATATTCTTTCTTTCTTTTTTCCTGCAGTTTTAACAGAGACAAAATATACTAGAAGATGTCTTAGGAATATATTTTTTTTCTGAAGCCAGAATGATTGTTCTGTAATCAACTATATTTATAATGGAAGATCATTAGCACCTCCATTCTAGATACCTAATCTGTGCAGCACGGAGTAAAATACAGAGGCAGAGAGATGTCAAAAGATGCATGAACTCAGTTTGTGAGTTGGGCTCCTAGCTCTTTCACCAGTATGGACCCGTGAGTTATTTTCTCCATCATACTTCTAACCACATTTCTCAGACATTCTCTCTTAAGATTAGCAATTGAACAAATACTTCTGCTATGTTTGGTCAGGAAATTAATGTCTGGGGGGGGAGAGGGGGAGGTTAGTGTCATTTTTTTTTCTCTTCATCCTCACTTAACTACATACTGCCTCTTTGTCATAGCTTGTTAAAAGCAAACACTTTAATGAGCTCTGGTTGAAAAGTTGGGTTACAGAGAGGCAGACAGGAGCAAGCAGAACACAGCAGGTTGGGAAAAACAGAGAACTCTTGTTTTGTGCTTAGTGAAGGAAAAAAAAGTCTGATTCTGGAGACAGAATTGAGACAAGTGAAGAAAGCAGTCAGCATGTTGCTCTTGTATGTGAGTGCTAATTGCCTATTTTAACATTTCTTTATCAGCCTTTATCAGTCTTTTTTTTAATCTGTGGTTTTTATCTATTTTTTTTTTTCTTTAAGGCAAATATTGTGCTCAAGGACAGCTCAAATTATTTCCATTACATGTGTGGCTGAGCTGTGTGAAGTAGGCAAAACTATCAGCCTTTTGAGGGGTCTTAACTATGTAACTTCATAATACTTGGCTTCTCATATTTGTACATGATCATAATTTCTGAAGTTCTGCTCTTTTTCACTTCAGTTAATTTCAGTGGTATAATGTTCTTTTAGAGCTTTATTTCACAGAAGTTACTGAAACATGATACAAAATTCTACTTCAAGAAGTGTTTTATTTGATAGCTTAGGCTGCTGTAGGAGCCTAATAAAAACATCTATGTGCAGAATGGAAGCTAGTTTAGTATTACACTGCTATTACTATAAAATATAATCTCAGAATATTTCAAACCAGAAATAATAATAGTAACCATGGCAATTTCACTTAGAGGTTTGGAAGGATGGGGTATCTGGTAATCTTGCTCATCTACGTGAGATGCAGTTAGGGCTGAGAAAGAGAACTGGTGGTGAGGAAAAGGGCTTGGGTTTGGTCTTAAGATGCAGGTCAGTGTTGCACCAACTCTGGCTGGTGCATGTACATTATGGTGTTTTACTGTGATGGATAACTTTTTTTTTTTTTTTTTTTTTTTTTTTTTTTATTAAAAAAATTTTGTTTTTTAAAAAAAAATTTTAAGGATTTTTTTTTTTTTTTTTTAGTTTTAGTTTTTTGCTTTGTTGTTTTTTTTTTTTTTTATCTTGATGAATGTAAAGTAGGGCTGACTGGGGGGGGTGGGAGTGTGGAAATCCTGAATCCTTATCTGTAAGATTACAATTCATACAATTTTCAATTATTTTCTAATATTATTCTATTTTTTTAATTACTTTTTCATGTTTTCATTAAAATCCACAAATGTAATTAAGAGAAGCTCAGCAACTTTGCCTAGGAGAAGGAGAATGCACAAGTGAGAGGACAGGACTCTTCCTGATGATGCATTCACAAATAGAGCCTCTTGAAATATATTAATTCCACATCTTGTACCTAAATGGCAAAGCTAATTGCTACTGAGAATTATTTCTGTGCATACTAACTAAAGCTAACAGGTAAGTAGCACTTAAAGCAGTTAACTTGTGACGTTTCCCTGTGCATTGGCAGCTGTTTGGGAATGCTGTCAGAACTGCACAGAGTTGATCTAAATCTGCTGCCACCAGTGAGGTGTTCTCAGCTCATCTTTTACTGGTGCTCGTGATCATAGGGCCATAAGGAAAGCTTGTACAGAGGTCATTTCTGGCTGTACCTTCCGTCTCCTTAGAATTAGTTTGACCAGATCGAAGCATAGGTGCATGAGAGAGAAGGAGACACAAGGGAGATGCTCGCAGGCTGTTTCTGCCTGTGTGGTTAGGTGTGCTTAGCTCAAGTCTGACTGAGCACACTTCCCCTGGTGTGACTGCCTTGTGTAACAGGCCTACTTGCTCTCATCTCAGCTTGTTCTGGCTTTGTATGACTTCTGCCCTATAGCGACATCCACTTTTGTGTGCTCAGCAGGAAAGGTGAAATGAGCAGGATCAAAACTTAACTGTTTCTTTGTATGGTTGCTTTCTACTTAAATCAGTTTCTTGGCGTGGTTTGCTCTGCACCAAGGAGGTGAAGGTGTCATCTGCTCTATCAACAGTGTGCTGGTTTATGCTGATGTGGTGATGAAACTGCAGGTGAAGCTAGGTGAGCTGATCGATGGGATGGGATAACTTGCTGTTACCAAGTGAGGGCTGTCTTTCCCTGCTAATGGACAACTGGCTTTGTCCCATTTCTTACCCATCTACTCAGGTACTCATTAGGCTCTTTGAGCTGGCACAAACCAGCTGTCTAGCAGGAAAGCTATGTGTTCTTTTTTCCCCATGTTGCTGAGCTGACTTGGCTCACGAAACTATCCAGTGGCACAGATAAGTCATAGGAGCAAGTGACTGTGGTTAGGGCCTAAGAGGAAAGAAGTGAAATGAACAGACAAACCACCACAACTGTCCTATGTTTTGTTCTTTTGCATTTTATTTGAACCAGGTTTCTATGTAGCCCAAATCTATGTTCATCAAAAGTTAAACCATATGTCTCACTGCTCAAAGCAAGACAGTAAAACATGTTAAAAATTTTTGTTGCCCAGCTTTTGAAACACTCTTAATTGGCTTTGAAAAGGCAATTTCTAGTTCTTTTGTAGCACCACGGCTTTGACTGTTGAGTTAAAAAAGCAGGAGTAGGGTGTTTCTAGTGCCTTTATTAGGTGGAGTCTAGTCTCCTGTTTTGTTTAACTATGGCTTATTATGAACAATAGTTTTTTAACTTACAGTATCTCCTGTAATGATGCATGCTTCAACCTGCGTGGAATGTGCCTTCTCATACAAGCAGAGTGACTCATTTTTCACAGATGTTGAGGCAGAGGGCTACATCAGAAAACATTATGTATTAAAACCAATGAATGACCTTCCTTCTAGAATTTGCAACTTATGCTCTGGTATGCATTGTCTGGTCCAGACAGTGTGTAAGAATTACAGCTCCTAATATACAAGATTTGATAGAGATTGCTCAGAACCTGTTAACAAAAAATCCAGATTCAATACTTCTTAAGGAAGTTTCAATGATCTATGAAGGAAACAAACAAACAAACCAGAAACTGACAAGGAAAATATCTTCTTTCTTTGTCTCCCTCTCAATACACATAATGATTTTGAGTAAAAGAACTGAATGTGTCTTTGAGAAGAGAGTCTGTGTGATGCAAGCTGAATTTCAGACATGCTATGGTTATCGTTAAGTTCCTGGATGGGACAAATTCCATATTCTGTTACGGTTTTAAAGAGAGAGATTAGAAAATCATGACTCTTAGTTTTTGTATTGTATGTGTCAGTAAGAACTGATATGGATAGTCTAGCTCTGGTCATGTAGCCTTATATGGAATAAGGAAACAAGCTATCTCAACCATGTGAGATTTTTAGGTAATAGTGTCATGTGTTAGCATAATTGTCCTGCCTATTTGTTCATGAAGCAAGGCTGAAATTAGCTAAGTGTCTTATTTTAGCATTTTTTGTAATAACTTGTTAGTAATGTGGCTTTTTTCAGCTGGAACTGATTTTATAATTCAAACATCTTCTGATGCTCTGCAGAGATGTAAATAGGACTGGAAGTGAGATAATAGTCAGAGAATCTGCAGTTGGAGAAAATACCATCTAGTGCCTGAGTAGAGGGAGAAAGGATAGTTTGACTTGGCTGGATTAGGGCATTGTCTGAACACAAAGAGCAGGGCCAGACATCCCAGAAATACAAGAATGACTGTTTAAGGCCTATGGTTACTCTGTGAGACTTTGCTCCCATGCAGGAAATGTATATAGTAGTTTTCACATCATTCAACTTCAGTCTTCTGGAGACTTAGCATTTTGAAAGTTTGTCATTCAGGTTTTGAATTAAATGTGTTCAGGAATTGATGCTTTGTAGCAGAAGCTAGACAAGATTAGAGTTGATGGGGCCTTTTTGTTTGAAATGACTCAGGAAAGTTAGAGATTTCTGTTTCTAAGCAGCTCAGTTCATATGTGCAGCACATCTCACTTGTTCCCTCTGTTTTTTTTCCCAGTTCATTGCTGCGCTATGGTGGAAACCTCTCTCTTCAGAGTGCCATGAGTGTCCGGTTCAACAGCAATGGAACTCAACTGCTGGCACTGCGTCGGCGCCTGCCCCCTGTTCTCTATGACATCCACTGCCGACTGCCTGTCTTCCAGTTTGATAACCAGGGATACTTTAACTCGTGTACCATGAAGAGCTGCTGCTTTGCAGGTGATCGTGATCAGGTAATAAGCAATGCTCTCCGGAGTCTACAGAGCTTCTGGGTGTGAATGAAAACACATTTGTTGGGGTTGTTTGGTGGTTCTTTGTTTGCTTGTTTCAGTTGGTAAAACAGGAGACAGAACATATGTAAGGTTATTTCAGAACTGTTTTGTAACATAAACTCTGAATGAAGAAAAATGTATATTAAAGCATGTGATAAATTTTACCTCTTGGTTGACAGAAGGTTGTATTCATAAGAAAAATACTTGCTAAGCCTTTTTTAGGTCCTCTGAATATGATTTTTAGAACCATGACTGGACAATAGCATTCACATATGATAAGGAAGTGCATTACTTTCATTTCAGTATTGCTTTTGAGTGTAGTAGAGACAATCCCGCCTAAATGTAAATATGGTAAATTTTAAAAATCCTTAATTCTTCTTTCAAATTCCCTTATTTTCTGTACTGATGGATCAGATCATAGATCTTTACTGTTCAGTGTTCTGCAAGTGGGGGGGGGGGGATTATGAAGGCATGGCTTGTTCCTCTACTGACTATGGCAGAACTATGTCCCTTCTAATAGGTCGTTCATAAAGTGACTAACAGCAGTTTACATATTTCTGGAGCTCAACATTGTCCTTGAACAGCTGTATCTAATAACCAATAACAATGTTCAGGGACAAAAGATTTATTTTCAAAACACAATACTGCAAAACTGAAATCTGAAAATTTCTTTGTTATCAATAAAGGTCCTGCAGTCAGAACTCAGTTGTTAATTCTATTGCTGCTGCAGGAAGCAGTGTTGAGCTTTTTTTCACACAACAAGTAGAAAATACATTTGCGTCACTGAGCTTAACATTGTGACAAATGGATATGGGAAGTCTTTGTGTTGCATGCTGTTTCTGAGTTTTATATGGATTTTGGCAGGAGAATGATAATTCAATACTGAAATCATCTTGAAAAAATAGAGATATTTGCTGTAAAGAATGATAAACACATGTATTGTTGAAAAAGAAAAAAAGAGTTGATGATTCGGGGTCCATTGTTTAGTAAGCCTGAAGATGGCACAGCTTTCTCTTCTAGAAATCAGAGTTAAGCCTGTGTACACTCTGACAAACAATCTAGCTACCTGTCTGTTACTGAGGGTCTATAAAGAAGCCCTAGCGTCTGTTTCGTTTAAGCACTTTTCTCATGGGTACAGGGTTATTTATTTCAATGGGAAGAATACAGCTGTTCTGTATTGGGCTGATGCTGTGCTTGGGAAGCATATGTTTTTTTTATTTTTATTTTTAAAGCTGATGTTCTTTTGGCTGGGTGGACCTTTAATTTGGATAAGTAGCAATACACAATGGTAGTAGTGAGTTGGAAATCAGAGCAAAAGGAGCTCTGTTTCCTTACACGTGCTATAAGAACCTAATAGGGAAGATGAGATTTAATATGGAAAATTAGAGAGGTGTGATCTGATATTTAGATACAAACTTATACCTATCATTCAATGGGAGCCAAAGAAAGACAATGAATCTGCAGGAAATACCGACATGTGGGCCATTTGTGTACGTCTAAACCTGTCCAGTAATGCACAGATTCATCTGGTTATGTTTATCAGCAGTATAGAGGGTCCTTAGATGCTGTCCTTTACAGAGAACCCGGTTTCATTTCCAGGTTTGTCTAGGTAAGAAAGTTAGGGCTGCAACTTGCTGAAGATAGACAAATTGAATAAGAAAGAAACCCAAACAGTATTTGTTGAGATTAGTTCTATACAACTAGTGTGCCTCTTCTTCTTGGTCTATTTTGTGAAAATGAAATAATGCATATAAGAACTGTCCCCAAAATTGGAACTACCAATAACAACAAAAAATCTGTTTCCAATTTAGTCTGGTTCCAGCCCCTGCCCCCTTCTAATATTGCTGTCTTTTGCCTTAATAAAGAAAGTCTTTCATTCGAGATCCATATGAAGTCCCTCCTGAGTTTCATAGAATTCCTTGCTTGTATTTCCATGTAGAATCAAAACTGTGTAGGCTAAGGTTCTTTGCACAAGGGTTGTTTGAATGAATGTAGAGATTAAAAAAAGTTCTGTTCAGATTGTGAGTATCACTTGTGGTAGGAAAGATTCCTCAGAAGTTTTCTTTTGTTGCACCTCCCATATTATGTCTCTGATTTTTATTTTCATCTTCGTTAAACTGATAATTCAATCTTTTTTATAAGTGTCTTAAATAATTAGGTTTTAATATTTCATACATTGTCTCTACTAATTTAAAAATGTAACTCACCATTGTTCAGGAACTATCGTGTGTTCTCTGGGATATTTCATCTGATAAAGTTAGAGTTTACTCTATTTTAACCTTAATGAGAGAAGGTATATCCTTAATTCACCATTGCTTGATGGTCATCACAGGTACTCAGCAGTTTGAATCAAGCTCTCCTGGCTTGCCTCTCAAAGGGGTGCCTGCATCTAGCAGATTTGCATTGATTTGCATACCACCTGCATAGCACCTGTGATGCAAGTAGAATTGAAACCTCTTAACAATGAAATACTCTTAATACTTTAAGGAACAAAAAAGCCATAATGATTTGCGTGTTAATCCCAGTCTTTTATTTATTTTATTTTGTTATTATTTAAGTCTAAAGCAACACAATCTGAAGTGCTTTAAATGGTTTTGAGTTTTTACAGACATGGGGCAAGGGTTGCAGCACAAGCAAGGTAACACATCTCTGAAGATGAAGAGAAGATGAACAGCTTTGCTGCTTTTTGTGTTTTTACATGGTGTTGTTTTCCTCCAAAAGCACTGTTGCCCTTGTCCAGTTGATTTGAAAACCAGTGAATAATATATGCAAACATTTTCTCTAGAAATGCCTCAGTCTTGTTTATTCCTACTACCAAAACATGAGAGGCGGTGTTCAGTTGGTGCTTTGTTTGCAGCCGTTTTTAATTCCTTCATTTGCTTCTCTCTGAACTGTCTTTTGTCTATGGTATGAGTGAAATGACCTCATTCACATGCCACTATTTTTTCCTCTTTTTGTAGGAGAGCTCTGATGTTGGTAGATAAATGTGTTCAAAATTGTATGCTGTTGCTGTATCCAGGAGCTCACTTGAGTCATACAGCTGTGAAAGGATAAGAAGGAAGGATAAGATAGGCCAGATGGATCACGTGTGATGACCAGAGCGTAACTTGACCATCCTTCTGGTACAGGCATCCAGACCCAGATTTTTAAAGCCATTTCTTATTTATCTAACTCCCACTGATTGTGCAGTACACAAGTGTTGGTTTACATACAAATTATAGAATGTGTGAGAGTCTCAAGTTGTGTCAGTAGGACTGGTGGGGGACTTCTGTTCTACTTGTCAGCATCAGAATTTGGGAAACATTATTTAAATAGTAAGGATTTTTAGTTGATAGACAAGTATAGAAATTGTCTTGTTGGGTCTGAGGATTACAGGGAGTGTTATGGAGTTTCAGGCACTCGTGTGTATTTAAGCGTAAGAGCTCTGTAGTGATGATGGGGGGGGGGGAGGAATCCTCAAAAAACTGAGAAAACCCTTCCAAACAAAAATAGACTAGAAGCTTTTCTTGCTCAATAGCTGTCATCTGTGTCACAGTGACAAATGCTATCATTTCGTTGTGGTGTGTTGTTTTGTTTTGTTTCTTACCTATGCAGTTAATGTGGGACTCTGTAACACTTGTAGCTGTAAAAACTGCCTGCCTCAAGAAAAGTGGAGAGAAATAACTTATGCCCTGTGAATCAAACACAGTCTTAACTCTGGCATGCCCTCAGACATTACATCACCACTCAGCCTTTTCTTTTGGCATTACGCTGGTATAGGAGAGTTTCAGGAATGTACCACTCACAGCACTGCAGTCTGCTCCAAACCCTATAAAGTTACTGCCTTCATTATGTTCAAATCTGTGCACTAAATAGCCCTAGGTGGGGACAACAGAGTTTTGACACAACAGAATTATTACATGAACATAAACCTTCTAAGACTAGAATTGCCTGCATAGGTGCCAGAGGTCTTACATGGCTGTACACTGCTTTTCTAAAGAAATAGAACTTTTCTTTTGTGTTCCTTTGTCATCTGATTTAAGGACCATTTGTCTTTGGAAGTAATACTTATCAGTGTCTAGCTTGAAAAAGGAAAAAGACAAATCCTTTTTCTAAAAAGTGCGTTTTGTTTCCTTTGCACAGAAGATTTCTTAATGAAGAGTAGCTTCCTGCAGTCATTACTATTTAATATATATGCAAAGCAGTCTGTGCAAATACTTTGCTATCCTTGGATAAAAAGAAAATTAGTATCTTTTTCTGTCTGAAGTTGGCATCTTTGAAGAATTAGTGATGAGGTGATATTTTGTTTTTACCGTATCTATTTGGCACATTAAATCACAGGTATGTGCATAAAGTCACATGCGTATAAAATACATACATGAATAATGCATCTGGCTATGGATTCAGTTATTCCCCATTGCTTTGAGTGATTGACGTCTGGGAGGCTCTTCAGAGTCTGGGCCTTGGCAGAAGGAGCTGGGAGTTTCCTCTAGCCCTTCTGGTTCTGAACACCTCTTCCTCTGTTCCCTGGGGCATCCTCCCAGCCCTACTTCTTCTCCTTCTTCTCTTCTGAATTCCCACAAGCCCTTGGTGGGTGTAGTTAGAACTCTGGAACATATGACATGAACTCAAAGGGAACCACTCTGAAACTGAATTTTAGAGCCCTAACTAGAAAAACTGAGATCTGCACGCATAGATACATCACAGGAGACATGCAACTTAGTATAGCTCCCAGGAATGGGGAGAGGAAAGGGAAGGAAGAGTGAACAGAGAGTGCATTTTAAATATGATGAGCAATACAGACTACACTGGCAACATTTCTTACTGAACTATGAAACAAGACTACTCAGCCTTTTTTAGGTATTGAAAAAGTGACTGTAAATTCTGGATCATCCTGATGAATAGAATATTTGATTTAGCATGTCTTTAAAAAAGAAATGTAGCAGATGGCTGGGAAGAGCAAAACAGCAACTGGGGGACGTGCAGTTTCAGCTACCTATAAGAGGAGTCCCCTTCATATGTTCAGATAATGTTACTTTCTTTGGAATGTAATATTTTCCTTACCCTAAAAATCCGCAGTAGAAGTTTAGAAGGAAGTTGCTTTTGTTCATTAATAAAATCACTGTTATGGCCTTTCTGCATAGCAAAAAAGGTAGCTGTAAAAGTGTTGATGGATTGTTCCAAATGATGCTTCTGTAAGCGTTCAGAGCTGCCCCTGACAGAGTTGGCTGCTCCTGATGCTAAGGATTAGAGGCTGGGAATACAACGTTTTGGCTTTGAACTTTATGTACTAGAAGCAATTTGTATTTCTCCACTCTCCTGTGTCATGGCTTTTCTTTTTCCAGTTCATGAGATAGGCATGCTTCGCGCTGAGGAACAAAGCTACTGTTGTAAAATGCTTTTGAATGTACCTGCCTGATTCTGAGGCCAAGATGGAAATCTCTTAAGCTCTTGTTTGTGCCAGTTTGAACCCTCTTTAACAACAGCCTTCAGAAATGAAGGTTTCAAGCTGCTCTCCTGGCTTGCGTGAAAGAATATGGCTGTTCTCAAAGCAAATGTGTTCCTTAACAGCACAGTGCTATGAGAACTAATTGTAAGGTGAATCTTTCGTAGTGTCAGACACTGCACAAAGGATAGGATTCAGGACCCAGGATTTAACGCAAGGAAGGATATGAAAGAAACATATGATTCAGAAAATAATTTATCTACTGAAAAGGGTAAGTTTTCTGAAGCATACTCTAGTAGTAATTTTCACAGTTATCTCCTCCTACTTTTAGACCTTGTCATTGGGACAGCAGCAAGAGAGAACCACCTGCACAGGTGGGGCTGTTCTTTGCATCACACCACTCCCTCACCCTACCCTCTGATTACCTCACCTGGAGGAAGGAATTTCTTAGCAGAGGGCAGTGAGAACTTCTGAGACAAGAAGAGGCAGCCGCTCTGCTGGGCTGCAGTGTGAGGGGACACACCAGGCAGTGTGGCATCGTTGTAGGTGGGAGCACACCTATTGAGGAGGGCAGCAGATAATCATCAGAGCAGGTCTTCAAGCCATGTTCAGTAGGAACTCTATACTGTAAGCTTAGATTCATCAGCATAAAGGAACAGCCTGACACGAAGATCAGGGCATGAAAAGAGACAGAAATATTTAGCCAACTGCCTTTTGTTTACTTGGTTGCTTGAGGAAAGGGAAAATGCAGTATGTCTGCTTTGTGCAAAATCTTTTTTTATACCTCTGGAATTGCCCATGTCACACAAATTGCATTATCTTGCTGGTGTGTGTATGCACACATCTTGTTGCTTTTTGATCAGAAAAAAAATGTTTTTTCTTCTCATAGAATCATTTAGGTTAGAAAAAACGTTTCAGATGTTCAGTCTGGCTGTCAGCCATGTATATGTCCTTAACTTGTTTTTTTATTTTCCTGATCTGTGGGCACTCTGAGCAACAGAAAAAATGACATGGAAATAAATCTGTGGACTTTTGACTTGCAGAAAAGAGCAGACATAGCACTAAAATTTATTCACATTGTGAATTAAATATATATATCATTAAAAAAAATTGAGATGCTTGTACTGCTCTATGCATCTTATAAATGAGACTCTTCTGCCAAAGAAGCAGCTGTATTTGGAAAAAATAAAAGAAATTGATTATCTTTCATCAAGCATTTTTCATCTAAATGTGTAATGCATAGTGAGACCTTTATTTTTGGTCGAGATCTGTAATACGTAAACACACAGTTATGAGTTGGTCCTTTTATTTCTTGTAGTTTGCTTTCTAATCTCCTTTGAAATAGTTCCATAAAGAGTAGATCATAGAGTTTTTGTAGGCATTTTGTTTAGTTTAAGGATCAGTTTGTAACCTATTCTAGGGAACCTGATTTAGTAGGGGTTTGGACTAGATGATCTCTAGAGGTCCCTTCAAATGCCTACAATTCTGTGGGTCTCTATTTGGGCTTCCTGTTGCTCAGTGAGGGTGTGATTATGGTACTGTCTTTTGCTCAGTGCCTGCATACAAGGCATCACCTGTGTGACTGTTTAAAATAAGGGGGGACCTCTGGTCTTCTATCAGAATTGAAACTGGCCCCCAGTCTTAAAGGTTCTTTAAGTCAGATTGAGCACAAAATAGCCTAAGTCTTATTTCTTTAGGAAACCTTTCTCCTTTGGGAAAAATACTGTTTTTATATTCTTTGAAGTGCGGATTGCAGTGAATTTTCATCCCTGGATAAACAGTCAACATTTTTTTCAACTTCTTGTCAAGTTGGTGCAGAGAAGACGTCCAAGATACCTCTTATGGTCAAGAGCTATTAAGCCTTCAGCCTAGCAGACTTGCATTCCTGTCATTAAATATATTTAAGGCGATATATGGAGGCCTGTACTGCTTGCTTGTTAAAGGGGCTATGCAAAGCACTATCAGAACTCCTCCAAATTTTGGATACCTCTGTACTTCTTCCTTAGCATGTGAACGTTGATATACTTAAAGAAAATAAGGAATGTCTCCCTAAAAGCCTGAGAAAAACTTTGTCTAATCTGACATTTCGTGTTGAAAGTTTTGTTGGCCCCATTGAAAAAGGGATAGACATGCTCAGGTGAATGGGAATTGACATTTAATCTCTTTCAGAGCTGATTTGTTGGCAAAATGGTAAGCAGCAGCATGGAATTTGTGTCTCTCAGACTTCTTGCTGTCTTTAGGAGGAATGACCCTAAGTTGGGCATCTGCAGATGCATGGCTTTTTCAGTTTGGCATCTCCTGTTAGTTACTTAAAATCATTGTTGTTTTCTCTGTACTGTTACCCATGGTCTTACTCATCCATATATAATGGCATGATGATTGCATGTTCTTCTGCTGTGCATTTTAAGACAAGTTCTTCTAAGTTCTTCTTATTCTCTACTGCATCAGCAAACCCAACCCAAAATCCACTCATATTTTTGGAAAAATGATCCACGTCTGCTGGTCCATTTGTAGGGCCAAAAGCTTAAAAATATCTCTGATCTTACTCATAAACAACGGGGAATTTTATGGGAACAGGAAACGTGGATGTTGCAAATTATAGAATAAGGCTAGATGTAATTTCATTGAAATACTCCATATTCAGTAGTACCTGAGTAAATGTAGCCTGTGGGATTTTGAAAGCTTTCAGAACAGCAATGGTAAGAATAAAAATAAATTCCCCAGAGTGCTGGTATTGCAAAATACGCCGCTAATGCTACTGTTAAGAGACTATAGCAGCAACAGATTAGATCTCCGCTTATTTGTATCAACGGTTCTAATCTCCTTGGGGAAAGAGAAAACGAGACACGCTGCAGTGTAATGAGTGGGAAATACTAGTCCAGCATAATTCTGCCAGATTCCTGATGGCAGTTCATTTTAAGTAGTTCATGCGTACATGAAGCTCAGACTGAATTTGTTCTTTCTCTAGCAGCCGACTCTAACCACGCCTGAGAGTTTTCTTCCTTCTAAGGCAAACTTCTGAATCAGCAGCTTGTAGTCATCTGGAAGCCTTTTCCTGTCATTGTTACTAACAGCTAGACATGGAAGCTGATTCTTCTTAAAATAATAATAATAAAAAATAATTACTAGCAACTACTTTTCTCTCTAATCTTACGTACGTGTGAATATGCTGAATGTTGTCTTCTGAAGTCCTAGTTAGATACAGCAGCAAAAATGCAGACAATGAAACAGGTGGTTTTAATATTGGTCTCTCCCCTCAGACATCTGAGCATCTGTACTCCTGGCTCGGTGTCTAGTCTGATGCAGAATTCTGCACAACACTGGTTTTCTGGGTTACCTTCTGCTTACAGTTTGTTTTTTGAGGGGAGAGTAAAAGGGGAGTGCACCCTGTCTGTGCATTTACTCATCTTTGTGAGTGCATATACTTCTGTATCTTCTTAGCTTGCCTCTGTGATTTGATTATCTGGGCTTCTGTTCTTGAAGCAAGTCAGCAGAAGGTATTCTCCTAGGAATTACTCTTTGTACATCCCCTCAGGACCAAAAATCCTTGGGCATAATTAAAGGGGAGTCTAAGCAGCATGATGTTGTTTCATCTACTCCACTCCAAAGCTCTCTTCTTTCCTTTCTCTTCCTTTTAAAAAGTCTGCTCCCTTCCCTCAGGATTTCAGTCTTATTAACAAGGGGTTGGTGTACTTCACAGCAATTATTTCTTTGAATTCTCTGGTAGTGTCAACTGATTTTAATTTCTCAATCCTTATCCCATAGCTCTCAACTTGTGTGGGAAAATTATTGACTTATTGGTATGTTAATACTGTATACATGAAATAAAGATTTACACAGGCGATCATGTAAGTGTTAGTCCAGCTGTGCCCTCCAGAAGCCTTGGGTTTCTGCTGTCTCATGCAGATACTACGCATTGGAACTGACTTCTCTTTTAAGTGTCGTGGCCGTGTCTAGGTTTAACAGCTTGAATGCCTGCTCTTGAAGCTTCAGCTGGCCATAGCTGTAAGGTTGTACTTTTGGCTGGCTCTCAGTCTCCAGCTGAAAAGCTGTGTAGTGCTTCCAGCAGTTCAGTTCTATATTGTGAGAACACCAAGAGAACATGCATTCCAGTGGTATCATTAGCACTATAGGAGAATGGAAAACCATGCTTGCTGCTTCAGTGGTGGTAGTGAAAGACCACAAATTGTTGGGCATTTTGCAGAACATGCTGTTTCTGGGGATTACTAGCCCAGCTAATTATTGAAGTAAAACTTAAATTTCTGTAAAAACTTCACAGTTGACTGTAGTTTAAAAATAATCTATAGTTTAAAACATCAATCTTGTATAGAAGACTATATCAGTTAATTCTTCTGGCACCTACTGAGGGTTATCTTAGTTGCAATGTTAGACACAGCAACTTCTTCAGAAGCTGAGCTTCTTCCTTGATTAGACATGAATTGTAACACTGATGCTGTATTCATTCATCCTCATTACCTCCCAATGCACTTCAAAATACTTTGGCCATATTTACATTTGGTTGTTGCAAATGTTATAAAGCTACGAGGGCATGACTTAACTGAGGGACCTTATGGTGCTTTTAACAGAGATAGTTCATATCTACTTAGAGCTGGCTGTCTGAATGTGGTCCTGGGCAACCAAATCTTAAGTGACACTGCTTGAGCAGGATGACCAAAAGATGTCCTTTGGAGATCTCTGTTGATCTCAGCCATTATGTGAATGTGTGAATTAGTTAAAATACTGTGCCACTGTGCCAATCTTTTTTATTAAATTCTCCAAATTGTACACACCACAGAAGTTATGCAAGTCCTTGTGCTGAACTACAGCTTATGTCTCTGTCTGCATGGCGAAGTTTGTCTTCCTGTTGGAATTTTCATAATGTTGTGATATACTGTAAAAATCCAGGTAGGTGTTTTCCTCACACTGCCTCTGCCCTCTGCAACCAAACAAAGAGAAAAACACAAAAAAACATTCCAAGGTTTTTAATTTTTTTTTTTTTTTTTTTTTACAATGAATAAATTGTGTGAGAAAAGAACTCAGGAAGCCGTGTTTTGTAAGTTGTGTCTCGGGGCAGGTGTTTTCAAACACCAGATCATGTTGTTCAGGGAGTTGTCTGGTTAAATTTTGTATTTGAAAGGATAGAGATTCCCCTGCATTGCTGGGACATTTGTCACTTTCCTGAATGCTTTGTTCCTTAGTGCTCAGCTGGAACTTCACTTGCTGTGACTTGTGACTCTTGCTTCCTAAGCAATCACTGCACACCCTTGAGGAGAGTCATCCCTGACTGCTCTGTGTTCCTCTGGGCACTTAGAAGATTATTGGGGTCTGCTCCATCCCTTCACTTTCTCCTCTGGCTAAATAAAGCCAGTTCCTTTAGCTTTTCCTCATAGACTGTGTGTCTTCACAGCCCCAATTCTCCTTCTCCACTTTGTCCAATTTATTAGTGTTGCTTTTCTGTCCACTTGGGTCCCCCTGACCCAATACTCAGATGTGGCTTCTCAAGGGACAGGTAAGGGGAATAATAATTGGACTTGACCTCCTGGTTACATTCAAGATAATGCAGTCAAATTGCCTTTAGTCCTCATTGCTGGGTGAACACGCTTATCTTTTTTCCTCTGGAGAAAGAGAATATCCTTAATCAGGAGTTTTCAAAGGGCAGTGAGTGGCATGCCAGATTTCCTAGAAAATTGGCTATTGAGTTTACAGCTCATACTGTGTTTTCATCTGCAAATCAAAGGATACTCTGTCACTTCTGGGCCGGTCACTGTTAGGCTTGTTTGATTTATTGCATAAAGTGGTAAATTGTTCTCATATTAAGGAGTTTGAACTTTTTAAAAAATATGCATTATGGTCATAAGTTCAAGATACTTAGCATTTTAGAAGTTCTCATTTATCTTAACGTTTTGCAGGTAAACTAGTCATTGCTTAAACTGCAGTGCTTTGGTAATAAATGCCAATGGTTGGCAACGTTTTCATAACTTTAAGCAAGTCTTTTTTTTTTTTTTTCTTTTTTCTTTAAAGCATTCATTTTCTGTGTAACAAAATGTATGAGAGCTGCTTTCCTTCTGGTTGCTGGGAGGTTGCCTATGAGAGCCTTAATTTGTGTAGATCTGGCACCACAGTTCAGCCTGCTGTGGTCTAACATTTACAAGCAGTCAAATGAAAGGGGAAGCATGTATTCCTGGCACTGTCAGGTCGTTTTGGCAGAGGTTAGCTGTGTAAGTGCTTGGACATGTTGACTTGCAGAAATTGCTTTTTTGGCTTGGAAAGGAAGGGTCTATGAGTGATGCAGAACTAGTGCACACAAGTTTTTAATGGGACCGGTGTTTGATCAGCGCTTCTTACCTACCAGAAACTGAACAGAATTGCATTCATAAATGCTTACTCACATCCTTAGTCTTTAAAAATAAAAGAGAGAAGAATGGTTGGATTGTGATAGTTGGAGACCAGAGAAGGAACTTCATGGCTGGTAATTGCATTTTTTGTGGCTGGAAACATCCAAACTCTGCAGGAATGTAATTAGCATTGCAAACAGAATATATGCAAATTTGTATCAGCTTTCTCCAAGTTGGTATATATTTTTTTTGTTTATTTGTTTCTCAGTCCTATGTTATTCTTGTCTTCTCACTGCTTGATGATACTTTCCTTGATGAGTTTATGTACCCCTGGAGAATGAAAGACAGAAACCAATTATATTTCAGCCAAATAAAACAATTTTCTTTCTTATCAAAGGTTAGAAAAAAGATGGTCTTGCTCCATTTATTTCTTTTTCTTCCTTCCCTCTGTTCAAATAGTTATAATAATAAAATAAAAAAGCATCTTTTTGACTGCATTGATTAAGCACAAGTTGCAAGTCTGTTGAGGATGGTAGATTTACTCTCTTGGTACGTGTATAACTAGAATTGGTATCTGCCTGTGTTTCTATGACTCTGTAATAGAAAGGGCTAGGTTGAAAAGGACCGTGATGATCACCGATGTCGTCTCATCACTAATTTGGGATTTACAGTTCACTGGAGACGAGATATTTGAATACATGGCACAGTTTATGGCCCCTTGGAACTGAGGGGATAAGCTTTTTTCCATGTGAGATGTCAGCTGTTATTCCAGTGCATGTTTGTAGTGTATTATGTAGGGCTATTACAGATTGAGTATCGCCTGAATCTTTCATCTGTCCATCTCCTCAGAGTAACTGCAATCAGGAAAAAAAATACATATATATATATATATATATATATTTTTTTTTTTAGATATATATATAAAATATATATATATATCAGTGTGATTCACATGTTTTCTTTTGGTCTGAGTGTTCAACTTTGGTTTTGTTCAGTGTTCAAGAATCCCACCATCACTGACTGACCTTTGATGGTCTCTAGCAGACTGCCATGAGCCATGCACGTTGTGCTTATGGGTAAAGGATGTGCTGGCTCTCTTTTTGGGTGCATGTTTGAAGTTTTCCTTTGTAGTTCAAGAGCTAAGGGGGGAAAAAAGAATAAATGACGTAACATTAAAAAAAAAAATTTAAAACATTAAAAAAAGACAAGTGTTGCAAACTACAAGATCAGAGTTTGATCTAGGCCTGTATACATTAAAGCCAGTCATAATCTATAGCCTTATTTAGCAAAGAAGCCATACTTTTTGGGCACTGGATGTTAGATATATGAAGAGCACTTCTGAACTTTGGTCCATTTACAAGCACGAAGCATTATTCTGTTGCACCTTACCTCTATCTGAGTTGATCAGTGAGGTGTAATGAATGAGAAAATCATTTTGCTTTCTTTCTTTTTATGTTTGGAGAACCCAGATTAAAAAGTAACTTAATTCAGGTGTTACCTTGTGGTAAACTGCTTTTATTTTTATTCTTAACAGTACATTCTGTCGGGCTCTGATGACTTCAATTTGTATATGTGGAGGATTCCTCCAGATCCAGAAGCAGGTAAGGTTTTGTTTTGTTTTTTTAATTATTATTATTATTTCAGAAACTTGGGTTTAGGTGGGGAATGTGTCTGACATACTAGTTTGCGTTTTCTACAATTGCTGTTTTCACTCAACCACTGTTCTAGACTTATTTGAGTGAAACCTGTAAGGGTGGTAATAGGCTATGCCATGTGAATCAGTGATATAGTAATTTTCTTCTTGTTTCTGTTCCAATATAACTACCATCTATATCTTCTAGAGGAGCTGATGAAGGGGAGGAGCTATGGCTGGAGGCAGATTCTGTCTTGTCTTCCTCCTGTCTACCAACTTTGCTGCTTCTAAGCTGAACTTACTTTCTGAGCTCACTGAAATATGTAGGGTCTTGCTAAGAAATTTCATCCCAGGAAGAAGCTTGCAGTATAAAATGCTTCTGGGTTTCCAAGCTGCTCCTTACAGTTTCAGTACGTTGGCCTGTTCTGTACAGTGCACCTGTCTTTTCCTTTCCTCCTACCCCGGAGCCACTGAATTCTACTACAGAGCGGTTATTCTCCTGGACTTTCTGAGTGGAGGAGTGCTGTTGCTGGTAGAAATTACTGCTTTGGGCTATTTTTGACCGTTCTGAAGGTGTGGCAGACGTGAAGAAAGTAACTGTAGCAAAAATCTGTGTAAAAGGATTGAAGAGCTGATGTTGAGTAAAGAAAAGCAACAGTCTGGGATGCAACGATAGCATTGCAAATGCCACTCTTGGTCAGTGCCTGATGTCATACCATTCCCTAATATCTAGAGTTTGGCAATACAGCATCATCCGTTATTACCTCTGGGCCATACAATGTCAGCATCTCTAAAATGTTGGAGTGGTTTTGTATTTTCATTAAATCTCTGGGTAAATCTACTGTTTCTATTTTGAATGACTTTCACAATTTAAATTGTGCATCTTAGTGGTATTAAGAACAACCAAGTGTTATTTCATGATTTTTGAGGTACACTAGCAATAGTGAGAGCAAATTACAATCTGCTACGGAGTTGAAGTGAGAAGATCTTGTTTCATTTTAAAAGGCCACTCATCACCACTGTTTAATCGAAGCTAGAGGATAGTTTGCCTCTTAAAAGGTTTGGTTACCAGTAGAGTTTTGAGTGAATTGTCATTTGAATCTTGGATTGGTAATTCAGTGAACATTTGGTGTTGCAGTCCAGAAGTTCGGAAGATGGTCCTGTTAAAAGTGCCAGTTCCTCACCCTAGTGTCCTTTACTATAGGTTTTATAGAAATGTCCCTCTGCTTAGCTTTTAATTTGTATGATTCTCTTTGTTTTATTATATTTTTGTGAATTATGGAATTTCCTGCTCTTTAAAACAAATGTTACGTATGTTTAAATATTATTTATCAGAAAGTTTTCATTTGAGCACGGTAGAATTACATTTTATGCATGTTACTGTACTTGTCCTGACTGCATTTATAAAATCAAGATTTCTGGGTTTGGCTGTAAGATCTTTGCACAGAGTGGTAGCTAGAATTATTTAAAACAATGTCATATGTGTTTCAGTCAGCTTTTTTGTTTCTGATTCTTCTAACTTGAGGAAGGGTGTCAGTAAACTTGCAACATTTCAGTTACAAAATTAATTACTTAATGTCAATTGCCTTCAGTACTTGCTTAATGGGATCAGAAGATCCTGTGGTAGGAACCCGCGTGTCTTAGAGAACTGCTCCATTTACATGAGTTTTATTGGAAGATTTTGAAAAGGCTGATGAGCTTTGTTTTGATAGACACAGAAATTCTGTTTCTGTGGCAAATAACACATTACCCGTCCAAGTCACCTGTGATAGTCTTCTTGAAGCTTTTCTTCACTCAGCTCTTGAAGGGTTGGACCTGTTTTAATTGTGATGAAACATCCTCTTTAAAATCTGATCCTGTGGCTCATAGTAGTTCATCTGTAGAGCTTGCTCAGCTTTCTTCTTGGAAAAGAAGTCTTGTTATCGGGTGTGGAGACCTTAGAAACCTTCTGCTTGAGGGGAACGCTCCTTATTTTCACATTCTAGCTTAATTTAGGAACATATTTGGGTCTGTGATATTAAGGGGTGGAATGTGGTTTTTCATTTAAATACTTCACAAACTGGACAGGATGATATAATGTCCTTTGGTCACTGTTGTAAATAAAAGTAGTGCCCTAACTGATGTCTGTTGAATTCAGGCACTTGCTACAAATATTTACGGTACAGCTCCCTTAAATTATATCACTTGCTAGTAAATAACTTATTTGCAAGTATAAATCTTTTTAGAGATTTTCTCCTTAGGAATAGCTCTGAAACAGATCCCTTTGGTTATGCTTAGGTGTAGCTACTACTTGCTATCTAAAGGCTAGCAATGTTACTAAAAAAAGGTAAGGAATGGAAAGAAACACACCCGTCAAGCAACTGCAAGTTTAGTTCATGTTGGAGGAATCCAGTTACCTGCTTTGTAAATTTGCCTGGAAAATTGAGCAAATTCTGGCATTTTTTTGCAAATAATCACAATTCAGAGATGTCCTACCAGTAGGCTGCTTTGAGTTGTTCTCCTTCAGATAGAGATTCCTCCGGTGGTCTTGTTCAGACTAGTTTTTTAAGACAGGATTTATGTGAAAACTGGGGAGGAGGAAAAGGTATTCCCTAAGCTGCTTAGGAGGCTCTTTGGTTGGAGTCTTGCTGACTGTCTCTCTCTACAAGTTTAGATTGTTTTAAACAGGCCAGGACTTTCACTGCCAAAAGAGGAGTTGCTTTTAAATCACCTTTTGTCCTTACTTGAAAATAGAATACTTTGTTGGTTATTCCACTTCCTTCTCCATCCAGCTTTCCACTATTGCTTCAGAAGTAATTGCCAGTTGTTTGGTAAGTCTGTTAGCCAACTTCCTCTTTAAAGCACTTATTCTATTTTCTTCAGAGGCAAAGTTTCTAGCAAAATATATACGTTGGCCTGGTAGAAGAAAAGCAGCCCTGAGTTTCCATGACATTTATCTGACTTCAAGGCAAGCTAGAAGTGAGAAGTGACCTGTTCAGCAAGCCTGTTAAACAGCACAAATACTTTAGGCAGTATTAGAACAAACTCCCATAAACACAGTCTCTTGGTTAAGAATCTCTGTTCAAGACAGAACCTTTCATGTCTTGTGAAGTAATGGAGGGTTTGGTAGGGCTTTACATTCCTCACTCACTACTCTGAATCATCTTTGTAATTCAGAGCTTTTTTTCTCTTGCCTTTGAAATACTCCTCTAAGATGCTGTATGAGATGCGTGATATTTAGTTGTGACTGGAAAAAGGCAGTCTGCAATCCTTCAATTTACATTGTCAAGCTCTTATCAGACTTTGCAAAAATTTTACTAAATCAGAACTGCAAACTGATTCAAAACCTCTTTTTAATTCTGTCTTTAACTGCAACTGCTAGCAAGGAAGGGTCCAATGTTGTGGTACAGTTACTTGCATGAATTTGCAGCAAAACTGATGCAATTTTTTCTTCCCTTTTTCTTGGTCACTGTGAATGCACTACTCTTTAGATTGAAGAATTCAGCAACAGATCTTTTATTAACAGTTGAACAGGGTTGTCTCACTGGAGACAGCTTGTGGTTTCAGCTTCCTGAGTTGCAGGCTGACAGATGAAGATGAATAATCAACGATTAGTTGCTTCATAATGTCTAGTTATTTTTGAGATTTTATGTATGTGCACACTTGCAGTCAGTTTTCTGACTCCACTTATAGGGGAGAATGCTCTGGAAGCTTGGTCTATTTTTATTTTTCCCAATAAAAATGTGTTTGTTTGTGAGCAATGGTCTTGGGATCATTCTGCTTTTAGGTCTGTAGTTTGTCTTTTCCTTCAGGTCAATGCTGGCAGCAGTGTGCCATGGGATATTTGTGCAGTGATTGCAGCAAGTCTGCAGTGGGGCAGAGCCACAGGAGTCATCTCTCTCAGATCAAGAAAGGGATCAGAGTAGGAAGGGTGTGCCAAGGTTCATTTTTATAGTAAATTTGTCTTTTGCTTTCACACTGTTGCTTGTCTCTACAAGCAACAATAGTAGGATGGCTGGTATAGATAAGGTATGAATACTGCAGGCATTTAGCAACAACAGAAGAAGGGACGAAACAGATGTCCAAAATAGCCTCTGCTACTACAGGTTTCCACATATTCTTTAGATGTTTAAATGATTTTTTTTTTTTTTTTTCTTGGGCTTTTGGAAGCTCTACAGAGATCTGAGATCACCACAGGGTTGGCTCGAGGCCAGTGAGGTGCAGTAGGGATTGCCTGGAAGGGCAGGTTGTCCAAGGCAGCTGCTGACACCAACCCACCACTCCATGTGCTTTCACTGGTCCTTTCACCTGGCCTGAGTCGTGGTGGGCAGGTGGGAAGGTGATGAAGGTGACAGCCTGCAGCTAGTGTTAGAGCTGTTTTCTTACGGAAGACACAGCCTTTTGCTTTCTCCTGGAGCAGCAGGAGTGCTAAGCCAGATTTCCCTTGTGCGTCTCCCAAACCATCTCTTACCTTGCTGAAAGGAAACAGATTCTCAACTAGCCTTGCTGTTCTCACCCTGTCTTTGGTGTGTCCAAAGCCAGTTCTGCCTCTGCTGCTGAGAAAACCTCGAGTTTGCTCTGGCTGCTTCTACACCTGGAATCAGGTTCCTGGTCCTGCTAGTGGAGTTGTTGCAGAAACCTGTGCCTTGGTTTCACTAAGACAGGTTTCACTATAGACAGGTCTCTAAGGAGCAAAACAAATGGGGGTGTGTGAGTGACCAGAGACTTTGTAAGGGTTCTAAACATAATCAGCTGCCCCAAAGGCAGAGGTCTTGTACGCTAGAAATATTTGTTTGCTTGACTGGTGCAAGAACATGAAGCAATGTCAAAGTTCTTCGGCATGCAGCAGTGCTGTTGCTCTCTCCCATGAGCACACTGTGACCTCAGAGGATTCAAACGTGGGGTTGTGGCCTATGGTCTAAATGTGTCCTGTATTGTTATTAATGAAAACCAAATTATTTTTAAGTTAGATTTTTATTGCGGTGCCAAGTACTACAGTCAAATGGCATGCTGTGGCACACTGGCAGCAGCTGTATATATCTGGTTCTTCTCAGGAGCTTTCAACACTTTGAGTAATTCACAAGGCACGTATGAAGTTATGCATTACTCTATGGAGCATCTTTCTACCTTATATGAACAACCAGCAGGGCTGCTTTTGCAGTGTCCTAGATAGGAAGGACTTCTTTTTAATGAGGTCATTTAATTCCTCTGTTACAGTGAAGATTGTTCCTTATCCCAGGAAATTCTCCAGTGATTTGAATTGTTAAAAATATTTGTAACATAGCAGCTTTCATTACTTTGAAGACTGTTTCATGTTCTTAGAGGATTTCTGCACTAGGGCACTTGTTGTAATGTACATTTCCCTCTTTTCCTTATTCTCCAAATAATTTCTTCAATTGTTTATTTGGTTTAAATACTGCTCTGTGTTGTGAAACTTATGCATGGGAAGTCAAATTGCTGCCCGCATAGCTTGCTCTCACTTTTGTTTTACTAGCATGTGCTTGTTGTTTGTTTTTAATTTGTTGATGTGTACCATCAAGCATGTTTCTTAAATTGAGAGCATCAACTCATTTTCATAAATATGCAAAGCTGCATAATTATTAGGGTTTAATTAGCATAAAATGTAAAATGCAAATAATAAAGCAAGTCAATATGTAATCCCTTTGATAACTTAGAAGATATCCACTACTTTCAAGGCATTGTACCGTTGTTTCCTTCTGTCTATACTGTAGCATGTAGATATGCTTTGGTGTTACCACCATCGTGTCAAATGTGCATAGAAGAAGGAGCTTTTAAAAATGTATGTTTAAAGATGTACTCTTCAAATTTAAACTTTAATCTTCAATTTAAACTTCAGATTTAAACCACTAAAAGTGGTTTGTTCCAACTGGTCAAATAGCATAGTGGGACATCATTTAAAGAACTCTTTGAGACTTTGTATTGCTTCCCAGCACCTATTTGTAGGGTGTAGGGAAAGAGGGATTTTCTTGATACTCCACTTTGTGTACCTCATAAAACCAAAAAAACATTGACTAGTACAGCTGGAACACTAAATAACTAGTCAGAACTGTCTTTAAGCATAGTAATTTTTGGAAGATATTACAAGACCAGCTACTGTACTTCCATTGCTGCTCCTAGCGGTTAGGAAGTTAGAAACATTCTAAATTCTGCATGAATAATCAGCTTGTGAAGAATTTTGAAGTAAATAAATTATTTAACAATAACATGTGTGAGCTTTATCTGTGGCTCCTGTATAAATACTGCATATACAAATGTGTAGCTAGGAATATAAGAGCTGTCATGCTAACCCAGCTGCAGACCTGTGCATGCCGCTAAATTCAGAAGCTAGCCCCTGCTCCACCCCCGACAAACTTTGAAAACAAAATGTGAGATTTGTTGGGATAACAGAGGTGAAACCAGGCAAATAAAAATACCTTTTTAAGTGAGGACAGCAACACCAATTTGATTATTGCTGTTCTGGCTACTGTGCCACTAACCAGCTTGATTCACATGATGGTTTGACCATAGCATGCTACTCATCATAGTCTTGCTTGAAAGCAGTTGAGATGTTGCTTTGCAGCATGAATAGACAAGAATTTCTGAACTAATACTCTCAGAAGCGTGGTTTGCATTTTAGGGGCTCTGTGGGAAGTTGGGAGTTGGACTCGACGATCCTTATGGGTCTTTTCCAGCTCTGAATATGCTGTGATATTAGCATGGAAGATGCCATCAGGAATTTGAGTGGCCAACCTCAACTTAATGTGCAGATGCATTTTATTTTCCCTTTTTTCGTTTTTTCTTCTTTTGCCAGCAGACATAAGCAGATCGTACTCATGCTGTGAGATGGCTAGAAACTGTAAGGCTGCAGCTAAGTCTCTGCTGAGCCTGGATTCTTGAGAGACCAGGGGCATTCCAGACAAATCTGAACACGAGTTGTCTGCTGCAGAGATACTCATGCAATAGGATATCAGCTTTGCTGAGCTACTGTAATATATGGAGGGACCACTGAGAGGATAGAGAAGGCTCTGCATTAAGCACTGACTTAGAGATATCACTGAAGTTTGTAGGAGTTGGTAGACTAAAATTGCATCAGGTGAAGAAATTCTCCAAAATGAGGTTCTGGTGCAGTCTCTTACATTCAACACTAAGATGATAGGGGCTTTGCTTAAGTCTGCTTTTTATTTTAAGTACTTGAAACCTTTCATACTACTGGAAAAGGCAGACTGCTAAGCTCTGTGATTCCACTAATCACGAAGTTCATGAGGACTTTTTGTGTAATTGGTGGTTAGTTGTTTTAAGGGGCTTTGTGGAGAAGTTCTATCAAGTTCACTGTAAAAGGAGTGAAGCATGTTCTAGGACTGTGCTTTATCTGATTTTACTATTAACAGCTTGAAAGGTATAATCTTTAATTTAGGGAACTTCAGTATTAAAGGCAGAAAGCTTTGGAGTTCAGTCATGCTGACTGAATGCGAAAAAGGCCCAAGGAGAGCTGTGTTCTAGATGTGGCATGCTGTGTACTTCTGAAACATCTGAAGTTTCAGAAGATGGTTCTGACATTAAATAACTGTTAATATGTCCTACTAGGTAAATAATCATGGGTTAAAAGTCGGTGCTTGATGGTTCCACAAGTGGCCAATGACTAACTTAGAAATGCAGCCCAAGTTATGATGCCCTAAATTTGTATTTATTTCTGTTATAATTCTTTCTTTGTTTATTGTTTCTCTAACTTCTGAGTTTTCTGTAAGTGTCTCATTGGGCATATTTGTTGTTTTCTACTGAATTCAGGCAGCTAGAGCCTGTGGTTGATTACAACTTATTTTCAGCATTACTTACAGGCTTGGAAACATCTCCTAAGCAAATTGTCCCTTAGGTCCCGAGGCCCTCTTTCCTGGAACATTTGTCTGCTAGGTCAAGACAAACACATTGAGAACTGGACTTGTAACCATGTACAGTTGGCTTGATAGACACAATTGGATTGACAAATATGATTTGTCTGGAAAGAATGCTGTGGGAGTAGGGCAACTTGCCATCAGCCACAAATGTGGTCATGAACGTCTGTTGGGATGAGTGAAATGAAAGGTTGTGAGGAATCTGAAAGAAAGGAAAAGCAAATTAAAAGAGCCCAATCAAACATTTAATAAACTATCACAGGTAGCTCAGTCTCATGGCAATTCTGGTGAATGCATCTTGAAATTAACTGGAATGATCTTGCTTTCCAATTAGTTGAATTTTAAATCAGCCTTAATTTTGTAGACAGAGTTGATGCATAAAATTTTATTTGCTTTTCTCTTGACTTGGTCATCATCTCTCCCCATCTCTCTTTCCTTTTCAGGTATGTTACCTTTCTATCTCGAAGTGTTATGATACTGCAGTTTGATCTGCAAAAAATGATCTGAGCAAATAGATCTTTACAGCTTTTGGAAACTTTTCTGCTTGTAGACAGGCCTGAGATTATTAGGTGTTGGGTGACTCCCCATTTCTGAATCGTTATCACAGTTTGTACACATCATTCTGATAAACATTTGTGTTTAGTTATGTGTGGAAGGCATGGAGTACCTTTAAGAGTAGAGAAGGAGATGGATGTAAGCTCCAGTTCTTTGTCATTTATGTAACTTAAGAAATAGGTGATACAGGAACTTTTTCTTTTTTCTTTTTTTTTTCTTTTTGACAATTCTGTCTTGCTATTATACTTCAGTGATAAAGCAAGCTTTTCCTCAGGAAGCTTGTTCTGTAGGAGAACTCCTTTTCAGAAGACAGGTTGTTCAACACTGGGTTTAGGGCTCAAACCAGCAGCTATTTTAGCTGAAAGATCTCTTTGAGGACAAAGGAGAAGAGAAAACAAATTACAAGGTCCTTACAACATTTGGATTTGTAAATAGCAAGGTTGTTTTCCTCCAAAGTAGTTTTTAGCTTTTACTTCCTGTCTTCTATAAGTCTTATTTTTTTCACTTAGACTGTTAATCATGGCATGTTTATTGAATCTTGTTTATTCAGATACGGAGATATGCTTTCCAACGTATCTATGGTTTATTTATGTGAATATATATATTCACAGATTATATTTAAAATGAACAAAAAAATTGAAACCAGCTGTGTGATGAGTTTCTTTCTTCAGTGTGTATACTTAGTAATAGTCAATAACCAGGCAGAAAAAGTTGTCTAGCTTTCATTTTGAATTTTATAGTTGCTGCAATAGTATTGTACTTAAGCTAATTCCTTGTCTTTTTTAAAAGTATTATACAACCCACTGGTCAGATTTGTTATTTCAGGTCCATCTTTAAGCTTGATTCACAGAAATATGAGCTGATATAGATCTTGCTCTAGAGAAGGCTGCACTAAATCTAGCTGTAATGTGGTAGTTAAGGCTAGTAGTCCTAAAATTGATTCCCCTAAATTCTTATCCATTGGACTAGGGTCAATTACAGCTGCAGTGAATTGTTAATATAAAAAAAATAGAGCTATTAAAAAGTCAACTTTTTTATTTGTCTCTGCTTCACAAGTTGAGTAGTGTCATGCCTTAGGCAGTAAAGTTTCACTGGTGATTTCATAAAGTATGTATGTTGTTCTTGTTCACACACTTGTCATGTTGGGTCAGAAACCTCTAATGTTTGTTTAGATGGTTGAACTAAAGCTAACTTCCAAGTCCTAATTTACAGGAAGGATGCATTTCATCAAACTCGCAGCTTTTCATAGGGGCATTACTCATGAAATTGGAATTCTGCAGTCAGCACAGGCCTCTTAAGTATTGCAGAAAGCTGAAGCACATTGTCAAATATAATGACTTTACATGATTATAAATGAAAGCAATATGGACATGTAATTATTAATTTCAGTTGTTTTTTTATTTCCCCTAGGTGGCATTGGCAGGGTTGTCAATGGTGCCTTTATGGTATTGAAAGGTCATCGGTCTATTGTAAACCAAGTCCGGTTTAATCCTCACACTTACATGATCTGTTCTTCTGGTGTTGAAAAGATTATAAAGGTAAGATTAGTTGTCAGAAAGCACGTTCTTGCACTAATTCAGGAAGAAGTGTTTTGTTTTGTTCAAATCCTTCAGATAATTTTTTTCCCCACCCCCTCTATCTTGTCATTGTGTTCTTTTCTACAAAGCTGTGTCTCATTTGCCTGGTTAAGATAATGCAAATGTTTTATTGGGTTTTTCAACTCTAAACTCCATTTCAGTTTTGAAGGTTTTTAGAGGTAAGGGATAAGATCAGGATTTCATGAGTTTGTACCTCAAGAAAGAATTTCTTTTTCCCAGCTTCATTTTTCGTTCCTGAAGTACCATGCAAAGTTTGGTCAAAGCCATAATATGTGTTCTTCTAAGACTTCTAATACTGTGTGTGAAAAATCTCATACATTCTCTCTGAATGATATAGTGGAGCTTTAGCATAGCCTGATCTGAACCAGCTACTGCTTCAGGCACACCTGTAATTTTTGTGTACACCTGCATTAGATCACTTCAACATATAGTTCTGTGGCTTCCAGACACTGTGTATGTTCTCTGAATTATATAACAATTTATTGTATTTTTAGAAAGCTTGTCTTGCCATATGAAATGCAAAGAGATGGCAAAGTTTGTTAGACTCTGGATTTTTCTTTTTTCCTTGAAGAAAGACAGCCAATATTGTGGAAGCAAGACAGATTTTGTTGTTGTTGTTTTTGACAGTAGAGGTTGAAGGTGGGGAGGCAGGGGTTATGATACAGTAATGCATTTTGCATTCTGCTGCTCTGGTGATTATGCTATAGAAATTATATAAATTATTTGTCTATCAGTGATAGGAAAGAAACCAGAACGATTAATTTTTAAGTAGGATTATAACCAGTGCTGCTGCTTCACATTTGTTGAGTATTTTCATAAAGATCTTTCCTGCATACGGCGATAAATGAGGTGATTTAGGTCTCAGTAATAACAAATACATTAAGTAGCTACAAGTTGGCAGAATGAATTTGTCTGAGAAGGAATGCTTTAATGGTCTGCAGCATACAGACCAGAAGTTGCCTAATTCCCAATGACTGCTACACCATTTGCTTTAAAGCCTTTGGTATCTGATCCTAGTTCAACTTCTCTGTCTTCTACTGGTACTTTAGTTTGCTTTTCTGTGTTTTCCTTCATCTGTCTCTCTGACAAGTTTATATGCAAATATCTTGGTCATAAACCTATCGAATACAGGCTCTAAACAAAAGTGCATTGAATAAGTGTAGCAGCTCACTGACCTTTCAATTTCCAAGCAGCCAATCTGCCACTGTTTAAAAACAGTTTGGCCAGAGGAATTTATTTGCTTTGGGAACTTGATTTGTGCAGTCTGAAGCCTTACTTTTGGATTTTTAGATCTGCTGACCCTTCACCCTGTGGATCCTTCCTGCATGAGTGTGCTTAGACTATTGGATTAGCATTGGTATAAACATTCCCTGTGCTGCTTTTGTGTACTTCTGCCAGGGTTTTGTTTTTGGTGGGTTTTTTTGCTTTGTTTTGTTGCCTTTTCTTTTCTTTTTTTTTTTTTTTCTGCCTAGTGATTAAAAGGCCAGTTTGACTGAGGATCCTGTCACAGGTTGTGTAACTCTTTGAAAGGCATCTCTGGTTGAATGCCTCCTTAAAAGGGAATGCCTGTTCTGTCACAGTGTCAGCAATGAAACTTGTGTGACAACCTTGAGCAACTCAACTCCTTGGACAGTGCAAACGAGAGACAAATCAAAAGAAAGGTGTAGGAAATTTGACGGAGCCAGAACTTCTTACCTTTTGTTGTATATTGTGCCCTCTCTGGTGATCAGATTGTTTTAGGCTCCTGTCTTGTCTGATCTGCATGACTTTACTGCTTACAGCATTGTCTCAGTAAAGAGCATTTTGCAGGAGACTAGGTGCTGCTGGTTTCTTCACCATTTCAGCTCCTTCTACAGACGGATTGGAGGATAGTATCAGCCACTAGCAGTAGAGAAAATCTAGGTGACCTAACCTAGATGTTCCTGCTCTGGCAGTGGCATTGGACTAGGTGATCTTTTGAGGTCCCTTCCAATCCCTGATGTTCTGTGATTCTGTGGAGGGGAGAAACAGGAAAAATGGCACCAGCAGCTCTGAGAGATTGGTGGGTCTGCCTGGCACAGTAATGCAGGAGCAGCCTGAGGAGGAGGACCTTGAGGGAGCAGAGGAAAATGTGACTGAAAAACATGGATGGATTGAGGAGTGAAGGGAGCAAGGAGAACACTTGAGAGGGGAAATGAATGAGTAAAGGTGGTGGTGACTGGCAGGAAGGTGAAGGAAGTGATGAATTGAACACCTGAGAAAGACAACTGGATAAGCAGTGGAAGAGATTTACTGCAATCAGTGCTATTTACTGCATTGAAAACAGCTGAGCACACAAGTCTTTCCTGTCTATGGCAGTCTTTCCCCCGCACAGATGCTTGAAGTGCTTGCCTCTAGAAGTGGAGAAGATGAGAGGAAGAGCCATACATAAAAACTGCAGCTAGTATTTCTTTGTTTTAATCAACTCCTTCAGAAGTGTCTGTCCTTCAGATGTCTTCTAAAAATCTCTCTGGAATTAAATCATAAGAGAACTTCATAGTGATTGTCTGATCTTCCATTCCCTCTGTTGTAGAAAGTGTGATGAATTAGAATGTGGATGCAAGTGGTTGGTTTGTCTGAGCCCTTAATTTTTAGACTAGCTGGCCTAATTTTAGTACTTCTAGAAGCAAAGAACTGATAGCACCAGCATCAAGGCATGATACAGACAAGCCATTCAATAATGCCGTGTGCTTCTGCCAACACACTTGCTATTTTAATGCTGATTGCAAATGAGATACAAATTCATCTCAAGCCTAGTCTCACTGAAATTGATAGTGTTAACAAGAATGATTTTGACCTTTTTGGTAGTGTTTTTTGCTTTATTTTAATCTTGTTTTAAGGCACCTGCAGGAATATAATTAACTCTGTAGCTTAAGATTTGATTTTTGCTAGTAATGAGAATACAGTGGTTAATTTGGAGCATGTATGTGTTCAAATCAGACTTTCGAAACCTAAAATGAGATTTAGAAGCTTGTTAATAAAGGAGAATTAAGCCTCGACTCCAGATGTATGCTGGATGCATTGACCCTGCTGAATTGTTCATTGTCCTCCGTTTCAGAGACCTGAACCTCAGAAACACAGTATGAAAAAGCACAGCTGTGTACTAAAATTAACACCTTGCAGCAAGCATTTACCACTATGGCTAAGCAACACAAAATAGGAAAAAAAAAATACCTCTTTTTCCTCAGTTTAGTGTAGGACATTGGGGTATGCTGGCAGGAAAATGAATTTCATTACAGGAGGAATGAATGAGGCTTTCCCTGTAATGTGTGGGGCTTAGAGGTGGGCCACAGAGAGCTATGAAGTTAGAAGACAGTTCCAGAAAAGATAAAATGGATGAAGCTATAAGGATTTTTAGCAATAAATACTGTTTTGTGTTGGAAATGGAGTACTTTGTAACAGTAGTTTTGAGGACAACTGTTATAGGACCCATTTGTTAAACAATCATCAGTATGTCAGAGATAGCAAAGTCTATTTGCCCTTGTTGCTATGGTGACAGATGAATGTCACTGTAGTTAACTGCCTTTGCCTAATCAGATAATCTAATATAGCTGGCTTTAATTATTCTCATGCTAACAGCATGACTACTACTTTTAAAATTTGGGGTTTTGTCACCACGGAATACAAGAAATTAGAAGATGCTTTCTGAAATATCTCTGTTGAATTAGAGCACTCGTTCTGTACTCTGTTACTGTTCCTATTTTTGTATCTGTACTTGGGGCACCAGTGACTAATGTTCAGCTCCTTAATCCTCTGACAAGGGAAGAACTTGATAGATAGTTCTTCAGTGGGATGATTTGCCAAGTTATTTTCTCTCACTTCCTCGCGTTCCTCTCTGATGTGGCATCAGTGAGGGGATAAGAAAAAGGTTCCATTTACAAAGAAGCCCATTTCAGGTGCCACAGAGAGAGCTCTGGGCAAGTGCTACCAATTTAAAGGCTTCCCAGTTTTGCTGAGGCAAGACGTTTAGCCTGAAGTCTTTCTGGGACTCTGGCAGGTTCCCCAAATCTCTCACAGAAAAATGTCGAGAAAGCAGGGAGCTGGCTCTCCAATGGCACCTGATCCTGTACAAACAGGCTTCCATGGGGATAAATCCTGAGTTCCCTGACTTCTCTTTTTTGTACTCCCTCTTGAGAAGAGGGAAAAGCTCCACTATGGACTCTTTTTTTCTTTTAATCCATATTTTCAATATTTAGATTTATTTTTTTGATGCTTGAGGAGGAAGATCTGGTGGCAATAACAAGGATATGAAACCTATATGTTCACTTGTTTTAATGATGAAGAGAATATAAGGTATATAAAATAGACCTTTCCCAGTGTGATTTCAGAGCAGTCATCTTCTCTGGTTCATACAGAATCTAAGAATCTTGCTTAAAAAAATATCTTGGCAAAATCTAGGAGCTAATTTGCAATGGTATTGCATGCCCAAGAATACTTAAAACTTTACCTTTTCATTAAAATAAATACTGTCCAGGTAGAACTGCTTCTGAAGGAAATCTGGGAATCCTTGGAACAGGGACAAGAAAAACAGGAAGCCCTTCCCTTTATAAGCTAGAAACCAGCAGTAATCATTATGGCAATTCTGCATTGAAGATGCAAAAATGTACGTGAGATGCTGAACTGGAAGGCAAAATTTGTTTAGAGCAATCATTTTATAAAACCTAGTGATCAGTCTAGTACTGCTAGGTCTGTCTGTTTGAGGAAGGGAAATGCCTGTCTGCTTGTCCAGGAAAACATCATAAGCACACAAGAAGGCGTATGTTTCCTAAATACAAAAAGGTCCCATTTACTCGCTGAAATGCCTGAGGATTTGGGAGAATTCTAAAATATAGGTTACCTTTACCTCTTAAATTTGACTGCACTGAACAATTGGCTACAAAACTATTTTGTTCTTTTGTCTTGCTGTTCACTATCAAAAAACTGGATACAGAATTACTGGCAGTCTTGTGGCATCTTCTAGAGTGCTTGTCATGCTGATATATGTTACAGATGTTAACTGTGCATCTTGGAAATGAGGGCGGTTACCCCATTTACAAAAGCAAAATACTGTTTTTGTTAGTGGTTTTCTCTTCTTGAAACAAAAATTGTCTGATTTCTATTGGGAAAAGATTTGGATTTTTTTGCCAAGTTCTATTCCAAAAGACCAACCTAGTGTAGACAGTGGGCACAGGAAAGTTTTCTCTGAATTTGTTAGCATGTTAGCATGACTGAAATCAGCTATTTTGTCAGTACTCTAAAGCAGTTTTGTGGATAAGCTTATGCCTACACTAACTGTTGTGGTCAGATTAGCAACGATCTAGAGGAAGGGTGGCAGTAGTTGTCCAAACAAGCGTTTTTATCGTATTTCCCTGAATCTATGAATAAAATTAAGAAATGTAAGAAGAAGAATCATTTTGTGTTTGCTATAGATTAACAGTTTCTTAAGGACATTGATGGGTTCTCTCTTAGGTCAAAAATGTTTTTCTTTTTTTTCTTGACACTCTGAACATTGAGAGGAGGATAGGCTGGCAGTACAGTCAAGGTTGCTGATACAGGTGAAAGCACTTCATTTTGCTCTCCCCACTTCAAAAATAGCTTTCATTAAAACTCTGCTCCTTCATCTTTCCCCACTAAACCTGCTGCTGCCGCATCTTGAGAAGCTGCTGGAGGCTTTCTTCCCTTCACAACTGTCCTCTAAAGGGAATAGAGCAAGCCAACCTTCTACCTCCATGTATTCAGTTCCCTGCCTGTTTATCAGGTGTGACTGTGGAGCTGGATGAAGTGTTGCTCTACATCACTGGCACAAGTGACTCTAGTTTCCTGGGAAACAAGTGCCTTCATTAGTGCTAAGACTGTATTGTAGGCAACAAACTATTCTTGCAGTTAGTGAGTAAGCATCACCTATCACATAAAAATAGAGTCCTGCAGTTTGGGAGAAATTATTACATGCTGAAGTATTGAAATGGTGGATTCAGTGAGGTTTCTGGATGGGTGAATTAGATGCGGGGAAAACAAATTTGAAAAGAAAAAAAATAAACCTCTGGAATACTTGCCAGCATGGATTTAAGGTGTAAACATTATTAATAATAATAATAAATATTTTGCAACTTGCAGTTGTTTGTAGTATTTACACTACTGTCCTATTTCAAATGCTTCAACAGTTTATGAATTCAGAGCCATGTTTTGCTGCTTTTATTTTCTGTTACAGATCTGGAGTCCGTATAAACAGCCTGACTGCACAGGGGATCTCGATGGTAGAATTGAGGATGATTCGCGTTGCCTCTACACTCACGAAGAGTACATCAGTCTCGTGTTGAACAGCGGTAGTGGTTTGTCGCATGATTATGCCAACCAGTCAGTGCAGGAGGACCCACGGATGATGGCCTTTTTTGACTCCTTGGTACGCCGAGAGATTGAGGGCTGGAGTTCTGACTCGGACAGCGACCTCAGTGAGAGCACCATCCTGCAGCTCCACGCGGGAGTAAGCGAACGCTCCGCTTACAGCGAGTCAGAGTCGTCCGCCTCTTTGCATCACTCCCCACCACACGTGGCTGAAGAGTCTGCTGAAACTGCCTACAACTTAAGGGCCTTAAGATCAGCTGAATCCCCCTCGGGCAGAGAAGACATGGCTTCCCGTCAGCAGAGGCTCTCAGCACTGAGAAAGTATCAGGATAAACGTCTGCTGGCCCTCTCCAATGAGTCTGACTCTGATGACAATACCCGTGAGGCAGAATTGGACACGGACCTTTTCCCACGGCCGCGATCCCCGAGTCCTGAGGAGAATGAGTCTAGCAGTTCCAGCAGCAGCAGCAGTACAGAAGATGAAGAGGAACTGAATGAACGACGTACATCTATGAGGCAACGCAATGCGCTGAGGCGCCGACAGAAGGTGCAAAAAGAGGAAAGGACTAGTATTAACACAGAGAATGCGACCCCCTACATAGGTGAGGATATATATGATTACCCCCAGATCAAAGTAGATGATCTTTCTTCTTCTCCAGCTTCTTCACCGGAGAGGAATTCGGCCAACAAAGAAGTTCTCAAAGAAAGGACCTCTCCATGTTCAGACAATGAATCAGTGGAGAGAAAGATTTATAAAGCCTACAAATGGCTGCATTATTCTTACATATCGTATTCAGCTAATAAAGATGGTGAATCCTCCAGAGGAGATGCGGTGAATGATGAAGGGAAACCAGGAACTAGTGGAAGGCACAATACAGCGCACTCACTAAATAAGGAAGATGCTAGGAACTTGAGTTCAGCAGTTCCTCAAGGTTCCCCAGTTGTTTCTACTGAAAACCACAACAAAGAAACTTTAAAAGAATGCAGTTTGGTAGAAAATTCTAGTAATGGTCAAAGTTGTGAATGTGACAATCAGCGGCGGATGGAGGGTCAAGAAAATGCATCTGAAGACACTACCAGCGGAGGTACGGAGCGTTCTTTTGAGACTAAAAAGCTCAATGGAAAAGCTAACTGCAAAGGGCTAAATAGCTGTACTGAAGAAGCTTGCATTCAGACTGCAGGACTTGCGGAGCAGAAAAATAGTCAGAACTGTCAACCAGCATCAAGCCATCATTCACTGGTCCCTCCGTTCTCTGCTGTTGCCATCTGCAGCTTGTCAGGTCACTGCTCCAGAAACCAGACTGATGACAGTGAGGAAAGGAGCCTCGACGCTTCCTGTGTTAACCACAATAACGGCCACTTGCATCTTCGCCCTTCATGCTTCAGCAATGGACAGGGTTTTGGAGAACAGGAGGCTGTGATTCAAGGACTACAGGTGCACTCAAATACTGATAATGGCAACCTTGAGCAGATGGTTGTGACCTTGCACAAAGACTGCTGCCTGTCTGAAATGGACTCCAACAGCTACAATGTGAGCACAAGAGAGGATTCTGCTGACTTGCATCCTGCAGGCAGTGAGAGCGCTCAGTCTCGTGGAGGACTGAAAAGACACAGAACGGAGCTGGAAGATGCAGATTCAGAGAAATCATCCTTAGAAAAGAAGTTAAAAACATGATAAATGCAAATGTCTGTCGTAGTGTGCACTCTCTCTCTCTCTCTCAAAAAAAAAAAAAAAGAAAAAGGAAAGTATTAAAGGCACATAGAGCTTGGATCTGAAACATTGCGTTTGATTCTCCATTCCATTCTTCAGTGGGTCTGTTTTAGATTGCCAATGGTTCATGCTGTATAAAAATCCAACTTACTCCTTAATGAGACTGAGTATAGTGTACCCATACAAGGTTCTGTTTAAAGTAAATCCTTATTAAGACGGTTGACTGAATTATTCTTGTGTGAACATGTGTCTTTTGTTCAACCAGCCAACCAGGATGCCCGCTTTAAGTTTTAGTTGTTCTTCTTATAAGAAATCTTTCCATTCTGACACTTATTACACATTACAGACTGAAAAGTGATTGAATTAGATCACATTGGTGGTAGCTTGGGCTGTGTTTCTTGTTGAGGAAAATGAGGAATAAAGCTTTCTGGCCTCTTTATTCTACTTCAGACTCTGAAGAACTGCAGCCCTTAGGGTGGATGTTTTCACAGCTTGCTAATACCTTGAGAGATGATACTTCATAAAGCTCTTGCATCTGATACGGTTCAGTGACATTTTTTTTTTATGCCAACAGATAAGCTATAGGAAGTGAGCCTCTTTCCAAAATCAACTTTAGACTGTTCCCATGGTGACATTCAATTCTGTGGGTTTTGTTAAAAAAAAATAACCGAATAGCACAATGTTATCACTACTGAAATGTAATTGTTTGGCAAGAGGGTATTATGCTGCAGGCCTCGCTCTAACCAAGGGCTATCAAAAATCAGGCTCTTAGTATGCCTTTCTGTGTGCTTAATGCACGGTGAGTCGTCATTATTCAGAATACAGCTCTGAATGCTGGGATGTACCTTGACTATGCCCATGTCTCATTTCTGGGGGCAGCAGGCCGAAGAGGCAAGAGTGGAAGGACAGAGATTGTGACGCCAGTTAAAGGCAGCATGCAGTACAGTCTGAAAACTGCTATTAAAGCTTTCTCAGCTTGAAGGTGGATGGCAGTGGAGATCAGGGCTGGTTTTCTACAAGTGCTGCCAACATTTAAAATGGCAGGTGGTGAGATGGGCTCCACTGCAATGTGAGGTGCACAAGGCCTCTGGCAGAGTGGCCCTGTGTGAGCATACCTGAGAACAGCACCAGTGTCTGCCCTGGGACCTACATCCATCACTGCCCAGTGCCTGTTTATAATGGAGCATCCAGTGAGACCTGGCAGGCCTCAGTCAGGGGAGCTGTGCTTGCTTTTCTGGCGACAAGGTAAGAAAATTGAGTGCATGACAGGAAAAGAACCCACATATGAAAGCTGTGCCTTGTAATGCCGGCAGGACAAAACATGACCCTGCTGTTGACCTGGTAGTTGTTACAGGCTTTCAAGCCCCACACTGACATAAGACTGGTTTATCTTAAGGAAAAGGAAGTTTTTGCTTTCGATAGGAATCTAGCAGTACAAGACCACTGAGCAGTGGTCTCAGAATAACTCCTTCCTATAGACATCTGCCTGATATGTGAGGAAGGGAGCAAGCTGCCCTGTTAAAAACATGATAGAAGGAGAACTTTAGAAGAGATGCTACGAGATAAAGTGATGAGAGGGAGGGTGAGCGTGAGCCAAAAACATGTTACAGCTACTATGTTTGATGGGCTGGTTTTCCCATGCCTGATCAGCTTTGCTAGGTGAGAACTTAGAATAAGCATGTGGTGCAGTATTTGGGAAGCATGTGAGGAGGCTGGAAGAGATGTTTCCAAACACTATTGCAAGTGGCATTAATGGAGTTGATACATTTCTCCCTATTGACAAAATCATTTATTTCCCAATCATTTCCCAAACACCTACCTTGTGGGCATACTTTGTGGTTCTTGTCTTTGCCTCCTTAAGCAGAACAGAAGATCCTTGCTTTAGTATTCATGCTCTCCTACAAGCACAGGGCATAACAGGTTTGCTGTGCTTCCCTGAGGCAGCCTCCCATGTTGTCTGCATGCCTGTTGTTTCTGGTTTCTGTAGAACAGGAGCAGGAAGGTAGGTCGCAATCTTAACCTTTTGTTCACAGGAAGTTTCACTGCATGCAAGATTTGTAGTTTCCAAAGCAGCACGTTCACCTTGCAGAAATAAATAATGTTATCAGTATTGAGCAGCTATGCTATCTGGAAAAGACAAAAAGAAATTTAAGAAATTTAAAAAAAAAAAAAAGAAAGAGAAAAAAGCACGTCTGCTACAGGTGGACAACAAGAGCTTCTCTGCTCTTCGGAAGCTGCTTTGCTTCACCGCCTACCCATGTGCAGAGCTCTGCCCCTCCCTCCTGCTCAGCTAGGGCTGTTCTGTGCCAGCAGTTCCCCACGCGCCAGATCAGAGTGCTGCTGGATTCTTCTCTGAGGTGAGCAGCTCAGTGAAGGTGGTGCTTTGCCATCTTGGGTGGCTGTCTGATGGACAGGGATTGTTCAGAAAGGTGCAGCTGACCTGAGAAAGGGGGAGCACGGGGTTTGACCATGGGTGCGTCAGTGACAGTGCTCTGAAGGCCAGCTGGCCTCAGTTGTAGTACTAATTGGAAAGGGCACCTTATTTCAGAATCTAATTTTCTCCTAAAACTAGTGTGGTTTTTTTTTTCCTTAAACTTTGTAACACAACACTTTAAAGTAATTGAAACCTGATCCTAATGCCTGTGTAAAAACAGTGTGAATTGAAAACTGGAAAACCATTCTTCATGAAATATGGCAAGGAACATAAGCAGCAGCAAGGGCTGTGTTATCACATCCTAGATCTCTTGTGGCCATCAGAAGCTGATGTGGCTTGATGTTGCGGTGGTCTTGGGATGCTTTCATTTTGCATGAACAAGACCAGATTCCTTCATTGAGTTAAAGTCATAGAATCATAGAATGGTTTGGGTTGGAGGGACCTTTGAGATTATGTATTTCCAGCCCCCCACTGCTATAGGCAGGGACACCTCCCTCGAGGCCAGGTTGCTCACAGTCCCATCCAGCCTGGCCTTAAATGCCTCTAGGGAGGGGGCGCCCCCAGTGCCCCATATTAGCAAGCTTTCCTCAATTACAGGGGTGCTGCTGAAAGGTGCCATTGCATCCTGTTAGCACAGCCGACTGCATCATTCAGGAGTGGGCTCTTTCCTTCTTTTGTCCAAAATGCAAACCAAGGTAGTTCCAGCAGTACCAAAGTATGGCTTTGAACACATCTCTGTGGATTTATAGTCAGTGAGAGCATGTTAGAAAATGCTCTTCCTGCCTTCTCCACTGTGTGCAGCATTTTTTGGCCCATAGAGCATCAGAGAGACACTACTCATTTCTCTTGAAAGGGCAGTTCAAGTGTTGTCCATTATATTCCTGTAAACATGTGATTCCTTCCTCCTGAATGAGCACATGAGCTGCTGCTTGTTGTGCGATATGGCTGGAAATTCTTGGTTTCACAAATTCGGGCTTAGTGTGAAGCACAGACCCCCACCTACATGGTGCTGGAATTGCTGCATGGATGCGGATTGGCATTGGTGCTGCTTTTAGAGCTTATCTGAGTCACTGCATTGCTGAAATGGGCAGTACAAATGAGTAAAGCCATTTCGTGTGTTCCTATGAATAGTCCAAAAAAACCCAAAAGCCTGAATATGAACTTTGTGACCGTGTCCTTTGTGACCCGATGGTGTCGCTGGCTGTAGGCACAGCACTTGTGTGATCAGATATTAACAGGGCTGCTCGTTTCTAGGCACCCTGCCCCTGGGACTATGTTACTATGAGCTTCTGGTCTGCAGGCCTCGACGATAAAAACCATGGCTGCTTACAACAGTGTTAGCAGCCGAAGCCACTGCTTCCCTGGCGTTCTGGTGATTTGCATTCTAGTCATTTCAGAACAGTAAACCATATGTTCCTTGGGAAAGTCTTGCGTGTGCATCCTATTTCCAGAACGAGGACTGAAAGGGCCAAGTTCTGCTTTTTTGGAAGAAAACTGGCTTTGAGGAAAGCCTGGCCTACGTTTTGGAGGAGCCTTGGCTTAAACTCAGCATTTAAGTTTAGATTGTAATGGGATAAATTCTGAACTCTTCAGGAATATACAGCTGAGAGAGAGAAAATGCATGAACTTCCAGAATTAATGCTAGCAGAAAAGGGGAAAAGGAGCCAAACTGTGTTTAAAACAAATAAGCCAACAATATCCCCATACCCTACGTACCCATTGATTCCTGGCTGAAAGTTCATCAGCTGCATTACAATCTGACTTTTAGAAGCCAGAACTAAGCAAACAGTTCTTAGTAGCAAGCAGAGCTTGACTGAGGCTTCCCCATCAGCTGCCTAATGGTGTCTTTTTCCTATAGCTGCCTGGGTTAGCCTTGTATCACTTGGGACTTAATAACAGAAGATCTGTAGTGATAGACACTTTTAGTTCACATTTGCCTTTGGACCTCAGAAGGAAGTTCTGGGGTTTCAGGGTGATCTTTATGGAGCCTATTGAAATGAGGAAAGAAAAACAGGGCATCCTTGCAAGTGGAACAGAGAAGCCCCAAGACAAGCTGCCTCTCACTTGCTTTTCTCCTTTCTGAGGGTTCCACTCTACGTTGAGGAACCTAATTCCTCTTTCTTCCCTCCAGACAAAGACCTCAAATGGCATACAGTGCCCCAGGGAATGGCAAGCAAAAATGAAACTTGCAGTACTCTGCTCCAATGACATTTCGTGCCTGTGATGGTCAGATCTGGAATTTCTTGCTTGGATCGTATCCTTGAATATAATTTTCTCCAAAGCATGAGAAATGTCTTGATTCTCACTAATGCAACCTTGGGGTGGAGAGAAAGGCAGGTGATCCAATGTGGAATGGAAGGATGCCTGTGCTTCAAGGTGTACATGAGTCCTCCCAAAGCTCTCAACATTATTGGGTTTGACGGCTAGCTCTGCCATGCTATTTACTTCTGTGCCCACAGGGATGGAGAACAGCAGCAGCTCTGTATTGCTTTTTCATTCAGTGCAAGAATGGAGGGCTGACTCAGTGTGCCCTCTGGGGCAGATCTCCCACTTTCCATAAAGAAGTTTTTTTTAGCTCCCACATGCTTCCGATGATGTGGAAGTCTTGTTTTTAAGCTGGGAAAGTCTGCAGCAATGTTTTGAATTCCTAAGTCAGTTCCTGGCTAGGGTAATCTATCTGAGGAGCAGTGGGAGCAGTTAAAGCCTTAGATGGAGATATTTGTTTACATATCCATACTTTTTAAGTCAAAACTGTGGTAGTTTGTCACCCAGTGGATGGGCCTTTCAGTTTTCATCTACCACATGTTTTGCCAGCCAGGGTGCACTTCTTCCTTCATCTCCCTAAGGATATAGATGCAAAAGATGCAGGCTGTGTGGCCCCGTGTCCTGGCAGCTAATGAGCCCATTAGGATGGGACGTCACCTTGCTGGAGATGCACAAATTGTAGCAGGAGGAACGGCTCATTAATCACTTAGCTGCTATCTTACATGTAAAATTGGCACAAATAGGAGTGTTTCAGTCAGAGTGACACACCTTGATGTCTCACATCTCACATGTCACACTGCTGGTCCTGTAATACCTCTGATGTTTCTCCATGTCATGTTGTTGTTTCTGAAGCAAGGACTTGTTTCCTGCCCGAAGGCAATTCTATGTTAACCTTAATTTTGCCTGATGAAAAATATCACAGAACTCCAAGTTCATGTATTGCTTATTGGAATTTAAACTAGATGAAGTTCTCAGCTGTTCACCCTAAGTGACAATTCCACTGACTGAAAAATAAAGGATTTCATCTGTGCACAGTTGGGGAAAAAAGCCATTTTAAAGAGCACGCTGGATAAGCAGGAGCTGATGGCCTCATGAGCAACTGAGGCTGTGAAGCTGCTGCAGGGATAGAGCTCCTCTGCTGTGCCGAGGTGCCCCTGTGCTGGGGGAGAGCTGAGGAATTTCTGCGGGTTTGCCCTCAAGCAAAACTTCACAGGGAGCAGCAGAGCTGGGCTGGACTGGGAAAGAGAGAGAGAGTTCTTCCTCTAAACCACTGCCTAGATCAGAAGTGACTGAGCCAGCAGGGAGGAGACTGGTAGTCTCTAGGTCTGATGCCATTGCGACGTGAAGACACAGTTTCATTGCCAGTAGCAGGGCATAACATAGCTGCCTCCTCTCCCTCTGGCCCTGACGTAAAATAGTTTTAGGATGTTTTCCTAGAAAGCCTCAAAGACACATTGAGAGAGATGAGCGCCTTGCAAATGAGCTCAGGATCAGGGACAGGGAATGTGATAATAAAACACATTAATAATTAGCAAGCAATGAAAAGCTCACTGCAATAAATATAATTTAGAGATGTGGAAATATGGAAAAGTAACAAGGGAAGCCAAGGCCTGGAGCAGGCAGCATGCAGTGGAAGCCCCAGTGAGGCACAGGGAAGTGTCTGAGCTGCTGCCATGGGGGGACTGCGGAATCTGGGCGCTCCGGGGCTGGGAAGCACCACAGAAGCAGGGTGACCTACTTCTAGGTCCACCAGCTGCTTGCAGACCAATCCTGCCATTGGTCTGGGACAGGAGCTAAAACAAAACGGAGAAAATACTGCTGTGGCTAACCAACAGGTGACCTGATAGCATAGAAAGCAGGCTGTGTTGAACTAGGCACATGTTATGAGGCTTCAACTTCAGCCAATAGATGTGGAAGCACTGGGATAGTGAGACCAGTGCCTCACCTGTGGGAAACCAATGCAGCACTGGCTTTGGCTGTCCATAGAGAAGGCACAAGTGTGTACTTGACTGACCTGGCTTGTTTTCCTTTCACTGTGCCTGACCGTGCTGTGTGCAGAGCAGAGCCATGCCATTGCAGGCCCTGCACAAGAAGGGACACTGCTGCAGTAATGCTACCACTGCATTGCTCCCCATAACTCATGTACTAAACAGCCCAGATTCCCACTAAAATTAGCGGTGCTGTGAACAGTGCTCTGCAGAGGTAAGCCTGCACCAGCCTGAGGTACCAGAGAGGCAGGCAGAGAGAGGCACTCCTGAAAAAGCCCAACCATTTCAAATGCCATCTCAGGTATCAAGGCTGTGTGCATCTTCTGGAAGCTGCGCTGAGCCTGAGCATCCCAGATCTAAGGCACTGGAGCTGGTGAGTCTCCTTGCCTGCAAGTAGACGGATGTGAAAGCTGTGGTTCCCCTGTGTACAGAGACAAAAGCCCCACTTGTTAGTCAGTTGTTAATTGGTATTTTCAAACCTATTAACTCAGACAACAGCAGATAGCCCACAGATATTCTCTGAGGTGACAGACTGGGGAGGGATTCATTCTGTCAACATCCAGTGATCTACTTCCATGGTAGCATCCCTACTCTCTGAGAACACCCTAAGCTACTTCACACCACAGCCGTGGTGGTATCTGCTAAGTTTATTACCAGGTTTCTTGTTCCTCTCAGAAAAGCAGCTTGAAGATTCTTCTGCAAAATATCAGGCATTAAGGCAATACTGAGCACCTTCAGCAAACCCAACAGGGCCGAGCCCAGTTCTCCCAAAGGGGGAGCTGATTGCCAGGGAGTTCATTGCCACACGAACGGAGGAAGAGGCTTGAATTAACGTTGGTGAGAGAGCTATGGATGTTCCCGGAGAAATTTTATTACATGAATACAAAGCGCTGACTCTGGGGCTCAGCCTTTTCTCCTCAGCTTGGTAATGTTTCCCAGTGGAACTCTTTGTAATGAATAATGCCTCTGTTGTTTTTCTTTTCTTAAATAAATTGAATTATTTTTTCCATGCAGGAAATGAAGTGAAATTATAGGTATCACTCATCCATCCTTTTAAAACTCCCATAATGCTAACACTGCCATGTCCTGTTAGTGAAGGCAGCAGCATGCTTGGCCCTGGACAGTAAGTGGAAGCAAATGGAAGTACCTGATCAAATTACTCAGGTTCCCAAAGAAACCATTTTTAGATGATGATAATTTCCCTGTCTTCATCAGACCTTGTTGTTCCTAGATGTAGAACATCACGGTGATGGTGAAGCACTGTTGGACTGAGGGATGGGGCTGGTATGGGCTGCGGGGGTGGCATGGGGGCAACAGGATGTGGTGCCTGGTGAGGTACTTGATACGTATGAAGCTTGGGTTCTTACACAGGACTTGACAGACATCAACACAAATCCTGAATTATGCATGACATAGCGTATCTGTGTGTCCATGGTGTTAGCCATCCGCCCTGCCAGATGGCAAACTGCGACTGCCATGCGGGCCGCCTGCGGTCTGACACCACTGCAGCCTCCCTCTCCCACATCATAGGGTCCAGCTGCAGGGCAGTCCCAGTGCAGGATCTGACCCTGTCTCAGAAGGGGAAATCTCAGGCTGTAGGACAAGGGGCTCCTGTCCCTGCCTCAGCCAGGAGCTGACCTGGCCTGAACCCAGCTCTGTTTGTTTCCTCATTGTTCCTCCTCCAGTTGCATGCATACCCCTGGCGTGTATTCATGCTGTGCACCCACGTCAGTGCTGGGCCAAGCGCTGGCTGCAGCCCTGCACATCCAGTGCTCTCCTTGTGTTTGGTTAAAGGGTGGCAAAAATCCTATAATCTGGATTACCAAGTACGAGGGAGCAAAGTTATTAAGAAGATTGCCCCAAAAGTAACGCCTCTTATTTTATGATGTTGGCCCACAGTGTCAGAGGCAGATTTTGATGGTATGGCAGTGAGGCTGAACTTTGCCACCAGTATTATGTTATCTGCTAGGAAAAGGGAGGGAATAGGTCTGTGTGGCTTTTGGGAACCAGCTCTTAGGAGCTGGAAAGTTCCCATCTCTGGCTGGTTGTGTGGCTATACTGGTGTCTCATCTCTATCTCTGCTGTTCAGAGATGTCTCTGCATCTACAGTATAGTGTTAAGAAGGATCTTCCTTTATACACTAGGAGGTGGAAGGAGAAGAAGAATGAGAGCCTAGAAACGTTGGCCAGAAGACTGAACGCAGCACAGATCCCAGTAGTGAGCCTCAGTCTCCCCTGGCTGCGGGTGCTGCCCCAGCTCTGCCACCACGGCTCCTCAGTGAGCAGCCAGGATGAAGCCTCAGCTGCTTCTGAGCTGAGAGATGGCATCACCCTAAGCAGCTCAGACATCTCCTGTCAGCAGCAATTCTAAGCTCACCAGATAACAAGACAAAGATCAACTCGCGCCTGGACTGCAGCCCAGGGTAGCATGGGTTGGTGCAGGGCAATCCTGCAAGGTGATGATGCTGGAGGGAGGGCAGTGCCTGTCCTGGTGCAGTGGCAGCTCCTGTGGCCCCACAGGAGTGTCCCCGTGGTGCCCGTCCTGCTGCAGGCACCCCACCAGCTGCTTCCTAAGCCTCCTGCTGTGAAGGAGAGCGGGGACACCACAGCGGTGTTCTGTGACCTGCACCTGAAATCATTTCCCCTATCTGATGCTGCCTCTGAATGGGATTCGGCGGGTCAGTGCTGGCTGGCGTGCACGGGGTGGGAGCATTTTTAAATGGATGTTGAAAACTCTTTTGTGGAGAGCTTCCAGCCTGCTTATTGCTCCAGGTGGGAGAAGCCTGGAAGAAAGCCACATGCATGCAACAGTCTAGACATGTTTGATTTCTTTTTGGAATTAAAGAACAGAAGTCCCATAATACCCTTTTTTTTTTTTTTTTTTTTTTTTTCCCAGCATTTGTACAAGTAGCCAATATAAACAATTCTCTCACTGCCCTGAAATTCAGAGTTGCTCACAGGATGAAGTGGTGACCTGCTGAACCTCTGGGAAGAGTAACATTAGCCTGCGTCTGGTCTGCAGCCTTCTGGCTGGGCTGTGACGCCTGCAGCCTGGCTGCCCCCAGGGCCGGTGCTGACGTGTCCCCAGGTTGCTGCGGGGTTGCTGCTCCCTTAAAAGGAGAGAGCGGCACAGTGAGATTGCTGAATGCAAGTGCTGCCCTTACACTTAATCCAGCTGTTCCTCAGGTGCGAATTTCCCAGCTCTGCTTCCATCCTCCTGGAGACAGTGGTCCCCGTCATCTCTGAGGACCAATCCTGGTGTCTGCAGCTGCCGTCAGGTCCCAGGAAAGGGTTGATCAGAGGATGTTTTCCACCGTGCCCCAATCTCAGGATGGATTTCCAGGCGTCTGCAGACACACACTGGTGGCTGCAAAGCTGCAGGTTGGCTTGAAGGCAACGGCTGCTGCTTCAGTGGGGATCGCCTCTGAGCTCCTATGCACAGACTGGTTTTCATGCAGGAGTGATGGAGTTTCTTGTCCATCTTGTTTCTTTCATGCAATTAAATGTTAGGATAAGTGCTGAGGAGGCCGGATAAAGAGTGCGCTTACTCTCAAGTGAGAGCAGGGCCTGTTGGCTCCTCCTGCATGGGTGGTGCTGCTCCTGTGGGCTTCCCTAGCCACCTTGCCATTGCAACCTTGTCATTGCCTGGGCTACTGCCACAGCCACCTCCCCACCTTGTTTTATGCAATCACTTTTTTTTTCCTAGGTTTTCCATCTGTTCAGCTAAGGTTCTGCTGCACACCCAGTCGTGGTTGGAACTGCATCAAGGGCACTCAAAAAAGAACACTGCCTGTATATCCCACTTGGCTTCAGGTGCAGTGAAGGAGCTGACAGCTGCTCAGGTTGGACTCCTTACTATGGAAGTGGCTCACAAAAGGCCAAAAACATATTGAGAGAGCAGGTCTGCTCAGGATTCAGCATTCCTGATGGCTCATGGAGGAAGACCAGTTGCTGATAGGTTTGTGATGGCTGTGTAAACCATCCTGTTAAATTAGGAGGCTTATTTTTGATGAACAATTGCAACAGCCTTGAGTGGGGTGTCCAGAACTTTGCTATAGTGTCAGGAATGAGTGTAGTGGACATGAGGAACTCCTTAGTGGTGTGAAAAGCTTGTTGCCTTTCGGCTAAGCTCTTGTCCTTCCAGATAAAGAACATGCCTTTGGACCTGATCAAGAAGCAGCCAAGCTGATAACACATTTGAAGTCTTTCAAGCCCTCTGTGTTCATTCTGGTCTAATCCCCCTGTAGTTAATTTTGCTTTTGAAATCCCATTGCAGCCTCTGTCACAGATCTGTTCTTTCTCACATCCCTCCTGAAGTGTGTGCAGCCCCAGTGAGTCACCATGCACAACCACTGTGCCTACCACAAGTGCAGGCCATCAGCTGGTTTGGGCTCAAGAAGGCAGCTTGGTGTATCCTGGCCCAAAGGTGCAACCCCGATGTGAGCTGCTTCTGCTGCTGTCATGGCTGAAAATTCCTCAGTATCTCTCGCTGAGCTTCATTTCCTGCCTCTCTCTGGCAAAGCTCCCTGTTTCCATAGTGATGGTTTATTCCTTTAAATAGTCCTCATTCAAGAACAATATCACGGGTCCTCCTCTGTTGTTGGTTTAATTAAAAATAAGCTACTTTTCTTCTGGCGTTGGCCATGGCTGAGGCTGCTGGAGCTGTATGTCAGCCTTCAGCCTCTGCCATCCGCTCTCACTTCCAGCTGAGGTGATCCCCGTGCTGCAGGCACTGAGGGTTGTCCATGAGCCATCCTGCCTCACCCTGCCTTGCAGCCTCAAGTTGTGAGCCCTGCCCACATCTGCTGTGTTGTGCTGGAAAGGATGATGTGACAGGTCTCCTTCCCACAGGGCTGGCTGGGAGAGGGGCATAGAGTGAGGGCACAACACAGGGGCATGGCTCTCTGAGAGGGCAAAGCCTTAAAGCTTTCCTCATTGCTTTTTATCCTCCACTCTGCTTTGGAGGCCTATCAGCACCAGTAAGCCTTGATAGGAACAATGTCAGTGTGATGTGCTCCATGTGGGATGTGGGTGCCAAAGATGCTCCTCATCTTGGTCTCACCGGTGACACAACCCAAAGGGGAGTGTGGCCCCGATGAGGCTGTGCCCTTGGGCTTTCCCTGCAGTGAGCAGGGAGGCTTGTGAGAAATAGGGAGAGCAGCGTGGCTGTGATGAAATCGTCCATGGAGCATCACTCATCGGGGCAGCCCGGATGTTCAGCTAGGCTGCCAAAAAGGGAGCCTCTCCCATCCTCCCCAGTGCTTTGCTTTCAAAACTTTTCTTTTTTTTCTTTTTCTTTTTCTTTTTTCTTTTTCCTGCAAGTGGAGCAAAGATTTCTGATCCAAAAACTCAGTGTTTCTCAGTGTTTCTCAGGACCCTTCTTGCTTTGCAAAAAGAGGAAGGTAAAGCATCTGGTTTCTTTGCTTCATTTTAAATGCCAATGCTTATTTTGTTAGTATGTTTACATTCCAGATTTCCTTACATGCAGTAAAAAATGAACTCTTTAGGGATTTTCTAGATAGAAATACATTAGTTTGGTTGTTTTTTAGGCAGCAGTAACAAATGTGTACTCAGAGCCCAGAGTTCAGACCTCAGAGGGGGATAACAGAGTTTGAGAAAAGTTTTCTGATTTGCCACAGAAATGTTGTGAGCAGGAGACACTGAGTTAGGCTGGGAAAGGGACAAAAAATTATAAAAAGCCAAAAGGTTTACAATATAGCCTTTAGATGCTTTTTGATCAAGCATCCCAGGCATGCCAGCATGGTGAGTACCAGGTAATGTTTCTTTCTGCAAATCTGAGACCTTTTAAAGCAGCTGCAGTACCTTTTGAGTGAGTGATGAAGTTCATCCTTATAAGGTGGAAAAGCTCCATCCTGTGCTCCTGGAAGATTGGAATGTGAGGATGGTGAGGATTGCCTCACATGAGCCTCTTATCTGAGAGATATGTGATAAGACTGAAGAAGTTTGTGTGATACAAGAAGAATTTCCCTCTTATGTTGAGGAAGCCAGAGATGTACAAGAGGTACAACACGCAGGGTGAATTATGAGAAGGAAATGATGTAAGCAGGCCAGACTGTTCGGAAGTCCGCCTGCTTGCTTGCTTGTGTCTTATTTTGTTCTTTGAAGGATTTTGTTGACATCAATACGACACTGGCTTTACAAACACTTGACTGGAAACATGATTCTGTTGACTTTAGGACCAAGTGACAAAACCCAAGGTTTCACAGACCTTCACATTTTGCCATCCCTATTTTTGACCTTTTGCTGATGTTGAGTTGTGGGAGAACGAGGGAAGACTTTGACAAAATCAGTTACTTGCAATTTCCCTCAGGCAGCTTTTGCTGAAGGTAGCAGCCTCTGCCCCTCTTTCCATGCCAGAGGATACACGGTGACGTTGAAACAGCTCATTTGCCTCTTACCAGACACCCTCTGTTTGCCAGCAGTGAGCTTCTTCCCGTAGTGCCTTTCCCCTGGTCTTAGGACAGCCAAAATGCTGCTTACCCTGCTCAGCTCTGCCTGACAGAAAACCAGATGCCACATCTCCCCTTGCCTGGTCCATGGACTGCAGTGAGAGCTGTTCCAAGACTGGGGCTGTGAGAGAAGGACCACAAACCCATCCAGTCTGAGGGCAACACAGAGCCATAGATGCTCTCTGGCCAGGAGGTCACCAAAGTAAACCCGGGTACCTCAGGAAGAGATTATCTGTGCTATTCTGTTGGCTTATTATGAGCCTGTGCTATGGCAGATGTTGCCTTTCAGACAAGATTTATTTATTATTTTAATTGAAAGTCTTTGTCCTTCAAGAGGAGCTCAGAACAAGTTTTTAAAGGGTAGCTCTGGGTTATATTATCAGAGACAAGGGCCACTAGAAGTAGCATAATGGGGATGGGAGCAACTTGCTTATTTCCAGAACAATGGCCATTGTTTTGGTGTAGCTGAGGGCAGTTTGGGCCTTTAGCAATTCCTGGTTTTGTTTTGTTTTGTTTTTGTTTTTTACTAAACCAGGAGGAAAAAACCAGAACCTGATTCCCTAGCTGGGCAGAGCTGCAGCAGCTTTTGTATGGCGAGTGCGACAGAAATGTGGTAAAAACACAATCCTGTCTCAAGCAAGCAGAGAGGATGAATAAGAAAGTGTTAGCGGAATCGTGCTTTTTTGGCCTGAGTTACCTGATCAAGATTGGCCTGACTCTGAGCAGGCGGCCAGACCAGATATCCTCAGGGGTCCCTTCCGACCTAAATTATCCTGCGATACTGAAGAACAACAGGCCTGTTGTCCTGCAGGAAAACCACTCCCGAACTTCTATAAACACTGAGAATCAGATTCACGCTCCAACTGCTTTCTGACATTATAAGCCCAGCGCTTGATGTGGCTTTTTAGTTTTATTTTCCAGCAGCCCACATGGCAGCCCAGGGCTCCCGGCAGCCCTCCCGGCCCAGTTGCTCAGCCAGTTCCTCCCACCCTACAGCCGTGCTTCTGCACGTCCTCTCCGACGGCAACACCCTCAGCAGGAGATCTTTCCAGGCCTCCCTGTTGGTGCTGGAAGGGAAGAGAGTAAAAAGCAAAATCTGATTTTTTCTCAGCAGGGCTGAGTGTGGAAGGAATGCTGCTTCCGCTCTTGCAGAGGAAGTGAAATGCAGGAACTGTCCCTGTTCCTTCTTTGGGGCACCTTCCCAGGTGCTATCTGAAAGTAGAGACACACGGAGAACAAGTTGGTCTACGAGTCATCTTCTGCTTAATGAAAGGGATGGGGCAGACGTGAGAAGATGATAGAACAACAGGATGCCTTCAGTTGAAAAGGACCTCAAAGACCATTCAGTTCCAACCCTCTGCCATGGGTAGGGCTGCCACCCACCAGCTCAGGCTGCCCTGGGCCCCATCCAACCTGATCTTGAACACCTCCAGGGATGGGCACATCCACAACCTCTCTGGGCAGCAGTGCCAGTGCCTCACTGCCCTAAAGGGTGCTAGCACACCCAGCTAGCACACCCAGCTGTATTCTTCAGAGAATACACCTTGAAACACCATCAGTGTTGGCCATGGAGGGCTGGGGGATATCCAGACTGCTTGTGGGGATGGAGCGTGGAGCTCCTCCATATTCCACAGATCCTCCTTTGTGGGGACAAGTTTGCTTCACAGAGATCCATACTACAGCTGAGGCAGGCTGGAGAAGGGTGGCAGGAATTTTCCAGCTGCTCACACTCATCTCTAATTTTCTCCCACCAGTGCTCTGGCAGAGCTGAGTTCTGTTGATGTTTTAGAAGCTCTTGGAGTTTGTTTCTTCTCCCAGGGTGTTCTAGATGTATACAACATGCTGTGAATATGCTGCCTTGAAACCAGCTGGATTGGTTGCATTTTGTATGTAGGAATGTACATATAAAGTTACAGCTAAGTAGGTAGAAGTGAGAACGCTGCTGTAAACCCAAGGTGTGCCCTCTCCTGTAGCTTAATTTGGGAATCAGGAAGATGCCAGCCTCAGCCCTGTTCTATAATAGTACTTTGCTACTAGTTAGACACAATCTGGACCAGGCCCAGGTCCTCTTTCTCCCTCTCCCTCTCTCTTTTCTTAATTGCTCTTGCCATAATTACCACTATTGTTGTGTGGTGTTGGCTGTTGGTCCTTTTTTTTTTTTTTTTTCTTTTCCCTTGTGAAAGTTTTCATTGCTTGAGTGCAAAGCTATGATGCAAATGAGTCACTCCCAGAGAGTGCCCCTGGGCTGGGGTGCGACTGTGCTGAGATGGGGTATGCTGTAAAATAAGGAGGCTTAGGGGGCTCCTTCCAGACCAGCTATCATCAGAAAAGATGCTGTGCCATCGCCATGGTGCTTTCTCTCCTCATCTGAAAGACCTGGGCAAACAAGGAAAATGGCCCAGGGGAGGAAACTCTGCAATTGCACAGTGCTGACAAATGTCCAGAGAAAACAAACCACAAACACGTGGAGAAAACAGGGAGCCCTGAGCCTTCCACTTTGTTTTTCACTTGTGGGGATCTCAGGTGTCACGTACAGAGACCAGATGTCTGCAGAAAACATTTTATTTTTAGCTAAAGCAATGTACCTTGTGGCTAATTTGCTGTTTAAACAGCACTGGAAAGGGGTGAGGTTATTTATGTGTTCAGTGAGACACAGGCAGCCTGCTCCAGCATCCCCATGGCCCCAGCCTCAACCTTGGGCAGAGGGGATGTGGATGCCACCACACCAGGAGCTGCACTGAGCTCTGCTAACTATCAGCAGATGTCATTTGAGAATGTTACGAAGTGATATTCCTGTAACCTTTATCATATATCTCCCCTTTCCTCTTACTCAAGTCAAGCAATGGCACTAAGCCAAACCGAGTACGAGGGACCTTTTTCCAAATCCAAAATGGAACCTTGATTCAAGCAATAGATAAATATTTATCTTTATTAATTGTGTACTCATATTTATCTTTATTTTACAAGTACGTGGAACAGAGTATGTGCACAGAGCGATCATGGAAATTGCTTCTCTTTGACTCTTCCTGCAAAGGATGACCCAAAGGGTGCTGTGAGGTCAGAACTGAACCAGAAATCCCCAGAAAAGCCATTCAGCAACAAGTTTATATTTCTGTAGTACTGGGGCAGAATTTGGCATGGGCTTGGCAGTGGTTTGCAAATGAATAACTTGCATGTAAATTCCCTGAGGTACGCAGTCAAATGTTCGCTCTTTATTGCTTTTTATTCCCATTCTTCTTCAGAGGCACTCCAGGTACTTCAGGTACTTTGGGTATGAAAGAAAAAAAGAGATGGATGTTAAGGCATGCTTCATTGGCTGCAAGTGGATATCTAGCAGCAGAGAACTCGAATTGTTTGTCTGAGAGTGGTTTTCTGGTTCTGTACCTGAGATTGTCGTGAACATCAGGACACACCTAACTAGACATTGCTTTGTCTAGTTCTGCAGCAAAGAAGAGCATGTTTCACAGTGATTCACAAAATATATTGTTTGTTCGCTTTACACCTCTGGCAGCCCTCTTGATTTTTTCACAGATTTGCCCCTTCAAAAAATATCTGCCTTTCAAAAAGAATCTAACTGTCTTTATAAACACAGAGGCGGAATGTCCCACAACAGTTTTCCTTTCATCTGGGTGTTGCTGTAGAGAAAAAGGGATTATAATTTAGAGCTGTCATCCACGGGACATGAATGACTCCTTACTACAGCCAACCAATGAACCTTTCTGAGCCTTATGCCTTGTTAGCTCAGCTTCTCTAGCCATAGCACTTTGGTACACTGCACATAGCCTGCGCAGTGACTGCTGCAAGAGGAAAACCCTTGATGTCTTCAGCCCCAGGCCCTGTGCACTGCCATCGGCCACGGGAGGCTTTCTGCTGAGATTTTCTGAAACTCTGCTTCCAAATACCTTCGGGCTCAGTTATCACGGGAATTACCGCAGTAAAAATGCCATCTGAGATGAAGTCACTGAAAAAAAAACCAAAAAAACAAAGAACTAGGGATGAGCAATGAGGAGACAGGAGCCAGACTCCAGGCACTGGAGATGGCCCCTGAGGCCCTTCCCTTGGCTGCTGGGCCATGGCTGTGGAGCGCCTGTGGGGCTGCAGGCTGTCGCAGCCCAGAACCTGTGTTGGCTGCAGAGCTCAAGGAGCCTCCTTCCCTCAGCCTGCAAGCGTCCCTGGCTGTGTTTTTCATGACCCTCTTCACTTGCTGTGGTTCAAAGTTCGTTTCACAGTAGACTTAGAGGGAAGACACGAGCTGGGAAGCATTGTTCAGTAAAAAACATCAGAGGCAAAGCACTACAGGGAGCCCCAGGCTGGTGTTGCTGGCCTGGAGCCTTGTCACAAGTGAGATCACAGGTGTGCGTCATGTGAGAAGATGGCGAGGAAGGGGAAATCCTACTAGAGAAGAGATTAAAGGAAGCTGAGGAGAGCAGCTGATCTTGTTTGCTCCTGGCTGTGCCCTGTGCTGTTGGTGCTGCTCACAGGTACTTTCTCACTTGCCATGTGTCACCTTCAAACTCCATTTTGCAGTGTTGGATGCAGTGCTCTACAAGTATCATCTTTCTGCAGCGGATCTGCTGCAAACATGAGGGAGTGAAGTTTGCTGCTGCTTCCTGAATGGAAAGATTTCTGATGAAGGAGGTGACTTTGCATTGTATGGTTTGATGTGGGGTAGCTGAATGTTGTTGCTCTCACTCTACGAAGAAAAATACAACAGAAAGAGTGGACTGGTTAGGAGAAAAGCATAATGAATGCAGGATGACTTCCTGTGGACGCCAAAAATCTACAGCTCAGCTGTTTATCTCTAATCTCCCAAGCCAGCCCCTGGACACTAGGTGATGCTACAAGAGCTGTGTGTCCTGAAGACTGCTGCTAACAGATAAGAATTAGTACTCCCATTTTTAAGAGCTCTTAGTCCTGTTTGTTGACATTGAGGGTGAGGTCCCTTCAGTCCTATAGATCTGCATTTTCTCAGCTCTTTACATCATTGTGGCCTCATACCTGAGCACTGATTGTAGGTACATCTTGCTGCCAGCAGTCAGATATCACTGTGATCTGTCTCACTACTGAAATAAATGATTTATGCTAAAAACATGAGATGTGGAGTGGCCACGAGAGTCACATTTGAAAGTGAAAACTAGGAGTGAAGCACCTAATTTCAGCACTTGGAATTGTGATGGTAAATTTTGCTGTTGGCCTTAACATGGGAGGACTGCATCTTCCTTTGTTAGAAAGTGGATTTAAAGCAGTCTTTGTCTGTATAAACGTACATAAAAGTGTGGATGTATTTTTTTCCCCACTCACCTCAGTCACCACTCTCAGCTGAGTCCAGCTCCTGCCGCAGCTCTGTTGCCATGTGTTCTGCACATGGACATCTTAATGGGACAGTCTAGGTCAGGTTCCATGTGTCTGCTTTTACATTTTACATACCTGCCTTTTCCCAGCAGCTGTATTTACTTTTCCAACATCACTAGTCGCTATACAACCATGTCGTGTTGCATCTGTTCTGTTACCCTCTGAAGCAGACTGTGGTGCAGTGCTATGAAACAGTGCTGCAAGGGTCCCTGGAAGGTGACACAGTTCCCATCCTCCAGACTCATGGCAGGAACTGCTGTTCAAGAAATTCAGCCTGTTCTTATAGCTCCCTACCTGTTCTTTAAAGTCTTTAGCAGCTTTATTTTCTGGTGTACTTGAGTGGTTAGCTGTGCTGACCATTGGCAGGTCCTTCAGCAGCTATAGCAAACAGTTTATTGCCTTGTGCTCTGCAGTAAACTTTTACATATTTGAGGTCTGCTACTGCATCTCACTTCAGTTTTTCCTTTTCTAGACTAAACAAGACCAGTTCTCCCAGTCTCCCCTCAAAGGTCAGGCAAGCTTCCTAGGCCTCTGAGCCTCCTTGTTACTTCTCTTTGGACTCTTTCCAACTGCTGTTCATTCGGCTCCCAAAGCCAGAGCACTCCATCCCACAGCTAAGGGGAGCAGAATGTGGTGGCCTCGTGTCCCAGTGACACTGACAATTATGTGCACTTCCAGGCATGGGATTCCTGGGAAAGGCCAGAAAGCAGCAGTTGGGATTTGGCAACATATCACATTTCTACCATCCATTGCTTTCTATAGTTTTCTGCACTTGCTGGAGCCTGCCAGGAAAGTCATCCCCAGTTCTGGGCAGAAAGGGGTTCCCCAGAATGCAGCCTGAGGGGACCACTGCTCCAGTGCAGCTGCAGGTAAGGAGCACTGCTGTTTTCATGCTTTATTCTAGAAGATTGCAGACCCGCAATTATAGAGAACATCAAAGCAAAGGGAAGGGATTTTAAGTGAAGCTTTTAAGCTGGAGCTAACTAATGAGAGGTCAGTGATTCTCTCATGAGAAAAGACTTTCTATGAGGGTGAGCTGGAAAGAGGCTAATCTCTGCACTTGTCTTCCGGCTGCCATCATGCTGCCGCTCCCATTCACAGGACTTCACTGCACTTCCCTCCAAAGCCTGTCATACTTGCTCTACGGCCAGGTTTGTTGCACTTATATTTGGGCCACGCAAAAGAACTGTGCCAGGACTATGAAGTGGGACATCCTTTCTGACAAAAAAACAAAAGGTCTGAGCAAACAAGCCCATGAAGGCTTGCGCCTCAGTACAGGACAACTGGCAGGTACAACACAAAAACGAGAAGCTCTAACCACGAGCAGCTGGAGGTACCTGTGCCCAAACCACAGGTTCCATAGGTCAGCTACCATCTGTCTGATTCTATCTCAGCATCCTTGTCCAGCACCAGCTCAGCAGCTGCCTGAGTTAAGCAGGCTTGGCTCACATGTAATGCTCCTATGCATGCCTGAACAGTAAACACCTTCCTCTTCAGAGCAGAAGGGAAGAACAAAGGCAAGTAGGTAAACAGTCACACACGGTCACAGAATGACATACATTCCCAGTACAAAGAGGTTTTGTACATAAGAGTTTCATTTAGGCCCCTTCTCCCTTTCCTCTAAAACGCAGTGTCTGTGCCTTGCTTCTTCCTTTTTTGCCTTACTCCTGGCTATCCCTGGATGACCAGTATGGACACCATTATCCTGTGGTACTCCTTAAAATCACATATTGTACGCAATCTTTGGGCACCAGGCATCTCCTGCAATGAGCTGATCAAATTTAAGTGCTAAATCCCAGAGCAACAAGGTTTCTGAATTATCTGCAGAATATAAATGATGAAACTTGGCTGTGAGAGTTCCCAGAATAAAAGACTACTTCCACACAGCCTTGTGCATTGTTGTGCAGTGCCCCAGCCCAGCTGCTGGGCCTCCTTACAGAAGCTTATGGTGTTCTTTTCAAGAAAGCAGGTATCTCCCCAGGGAAGCTCGTGACCTGTCGCTAATGTGCTAAGCACAAAGCAAAAGAGCAGCAGACGGTAACCAGAAATGCCCTTGGCTCCTTCCTCTTCTAGTGTGCTGCAGGCGGGAGAAGTGGGGTGTAGGGCCAGCTGTTCCCACGGTGGCTCTGCTTGCTGTCTGGGAAATGGCCCTCGCCCTTTGTTGGATGAGAAGGACCTTGCTGGAGACCTGTTTGAATGATGCCCAAGGAAGTCAGCAGCAGTCTTGTACAGAGCAGAACTCCAGGGGACTAAAGGCAACTAAATGAGGAAAACCAGAACACAGCTGTGGCTACAGGCATCTGGTCAGGAGCACCAGTTTCTGCTGTTCCTGCTGCTGCCGTGCAACCCTCTCCCTGTTGTGAGCTCTTCTGTTCCCTTTTGCAGAGCTGGTATTCCTCACAAGGGCGTAGTGTCAAGTGGATCCGGGAACAAGCCTGAGTTTAGAGCATTTATTTATTTTTCTGCCCTGGCTGCTACCCGTAAGTTCACAAACTCTGGCCAAGAATACTTTCAGTTTTGTTACGGAGCCCTTGAAAAAAGTCAGGATGAAGAGTGAAAAATTAAAGTATTTCCCAAAAACCCAGGGAAAAATTTTGGGAATTGAAGATAAGGAAGTAAAAAGGGGAGATGATTAGGAGAAGCTCTGCTAATACCCAAGAAACACCACAGTTCTTGATTTCTTTGCATTCTATTGCACTGATGCTGCGCATTAAATCATCCATCCTTTACAAGAAGCGACTGGTACATGTATAGGGCTGCAGGTGCTGGTGATCAGAAGCGTTTTTCTGCTGGTAGCACTACAGAGCAGCAAGGAGGTCGCGCTGTACGTTGCACAGTAAGCAGGCACGCTTTGACTGTGGGACAGCAGCTTTTAGCACAACTGCCAGGAAAGCACGAGGTTCAGCATCACAGAAGAGCGCTGTATGCCTCGGGATTTGGATCTCCGTGGTGCTGAGCATCCCGGGAACACGCTGCAACACCGCTCACCGAGCGGCACGTTTGGAGAGGTGTTAAAAGTAACCCAACAACGTGCTTAAACCAAGAGGGTGGGGGAAGCTCCAGAGGGACCACCGTGAGGCCATCCGTGCCCCGGGGCAGAGCTGCTCTGGCCCCCTTAGTGCAGGTCCCGCTCCCGCCCAAAACCCGTAGCCGCCATTTCCCCCTCCGCCGCTGCGACGTACGCGGCCCCACACCGCGCCCGACGCGAACCGCTCTGCCGCCTTCCCTCGCGCCGAGCCCGCGGACACCGCCGCCGCGGGGGAGGCTGCCTGGGGCGGGGCGGGGCATCCTCAACCCGCCAATGGTAGGGGCAGTTGATCGTGACGGACGGGTAAGGAGAGCAATGAGCGGGGCGTCGTCGCCGGGAGACGGCCAATGAGAGTCGGGCGGAGGCGGGCGAGCGGCTCGGCTCATCCCCGCGGCTGAAGCTGAGGGGAGGGAGCGGGCGCCGCCGCCGCCTGCTCGAGGTGAGCGGCCGCGGGCCGGGCACAGCGGGCAGCGCCGGGACGGGACGGGGAGAGCGTGTGTGTGCGCGCTTGCGGATAGCTGGACGGACAAACGGACAGATCAGACAAACAGAGTGCCGCCATGGATCATCACTACGACCCGCAGCAGACCAACGATTACATGCAGCCGGAGGAGGACTGGGACCGGGACCTGCTCCTCGACCCGGCTTGGGAGAAGCAACAGCGGAAGGTGCGCGGCTCGCGGGCCCCTTAGCGCCGCGGGGTGGGCCGGGCAGGTGCCGAGCGGGGCCGCCCTGTTCTCCCCAACCACCCCCCCGCCTCGGGCGGGCCGGGGCCGCAGGTGCGCCCTGGGGCGGCCCGGAGCGGCCCGGGAACGGGAGGGGCGGCGGCGGCGGGGCGGCCGCTCCCGGGCGGCTCCGGCGGCAGGAGGGTGCCTCGCCGCCCGTTTGAATGGTGTGGGGTAGGGCAGGGCTTGCGCGGAGCTCATGTCCAAAAATGGTAACATTCGGCCCTTTTTTTTTTTTTAAAAAACTTGCGGGTGGTGGCGGGGAGGGAGCTCGGCGGAGTTGCAGCCTCGCTCTTTCCTCGTTATTTTATCCTTCCCCCTCCTCTAAGCCCGGAGCATCCCGCGTTAGACCGCTCGGGAATATCCTGAGCCCCGAAACGTTTCCGCCGCAGCCGCTCCGTCGGGCAGCGGTCCAGCAGCACCGTACGCGGAACGGAGCCCGGCCGCGGCGGGGGCATCTGGGGTGGCCGCGCTGCTCCCGGCCGTCCGGGATCCAGGTGTGCGCCTCGAGCCCTGCACCGCCCTTCTGGGAGCACTGAGCGCTCGGGAGCGAGTGAAATACTACGGTTGTGCTCCTGGAAGGAACTGGGAGGGAGCAGAGAGGAGGGACTGCCGCTGAGAAAGCTCTTCTTCTCCGGCACCTCTCCTTCCTATTCTCCAGCATGCTCCTCGGTTTTCAGACCGAGGATTTTCAGGTTCTCCTATGCATAGCCACCAAAGCTGCTGCTGGAAAGGCTTTCCCCTGGAGCCCTGTGAGTTAATTGGAGGGGAGAGGCATAGAGCTACTGTCAGCAGTTTCCTCGCTTGGGGAGGCTTGCACGGTGAGGGGAGACAGCATAAGAATAAAACATATGAACAAGGGTGCTTAGTGGAGAAAGCTCACGGTGCGTGAGCTTACATTTCAACGAAGAAGAAAGAGGAATGCAGTCTCTGTCGGCTGTAAGCACTGTGTGGCTCATCTGCCAACCCAGCTCTGCCCCTTTTGGGAAGGAAGTTCTTTCCTTTCCAAGAAAGCTGCCTGGCCGCAGCCCGTATCTCTAGTCCTACCCGTGACCTGTATCTCCAGCTGCCCCCGTGTCTGGCCCATATGCAGCCGGGAGCAGCTCATAGGGCCTGGGTCAGGATGGGCGGTTGTTGATCACAGCCTGTGAGGGAAAATGGGTGTCATACGGTTGGGCTTTCCCCCTTCGTGGGGTAGTGAGGGTGGTGAGAATATTTTATGCAGAGAGGGAAACTGACATGATTGTTGGAAGCAGGTGTCAAACCTCTGGTCCCAAAATGCAAGTGGTACGTGTCTCAAAAGCCCTGTTTTCTTTTAATTCCCTCCTTCCAGGAGATGTTCAGTCCTCTTGATCCTATCACAAGAGGGGGACAGAGAGCCACTGTATTAACTTGGGTTACTTGTGTAGAGAGGAAAAGCCAGAGAAGACTTTGAAGGTATTCACATGTGTACTCTGAAACAATCCAAGCCAGTTTCTTCTGATGTTCATCCGCTGCCAGTGAACGTGGTGGGCAGAGTGTCCTTCTCTGGCTTGTTGAACACTGTTTCTTTTGCACTGTGGTCACTGGGATGTTTCTCCCTTTGAAGCTGTTCTGTGGTGAATGCAAATCTGTAGCTTGGTCATGGCCCATCCCTCCAGTGCCTGTGGGTAAGAAGGTGGGGTCTGGCTGGACAGCACTTCCTTCTAAGGGGCTGCTGATGGGGCTGCAGCCTGGGCAGGCTGTGTAGGTGTTGAAGGTGTCCTGCTCCTCTCTGAATGCAGCTAAAAGCCCTGCTGGGCCTTGGTGTTTGCCTCCTTCTGAGGATGGGGAGCTAACAGTACATACTGGGCACAGTGCAGTGCAGTAACACTTCTTGCCAACAAAATTAAATTGTTGCAGTAATTATGGTTACATGTTAGTTTCTGTGCTCGTGATGGATGGCTTACCAAAGGGAACTGTAGAGATCTGTGCCTTCCAGGTGTTCCCATTGGCTCCCTCTGGCTCAGTCTTGGGCTGTTCTACTAGGCTGATGTGTCGTGGGTTCTTCCCCATCCAAGGAACTGCTAGAGAAATTTTAAAAGCCTGGCTGTCTGAAATAAAAGAGCAGTGAGTTTTGAGAAGAAAATTGCTTTGTAAGGGTACTGAGATACTGTTTTGTGAGCTTAATTCTGCTATTTATGAGTCTTGAACTTAGATGGGGTTTTTCTGCCCACATAAATAGGTGTTTGGACAATAAGTTCTTAGAAATTGCGGTGCCTGTTTCAGCTCTGCCATCAGTCAATGGCTTGTATAGATGGGAGAACACTGGTGTTTCACTGCCTGCATGCAGAAGACACAGGACTCCCTATGAGTGAGGCTCTGTTTCCAATCTTAAAAATAGTAGACTCTGAAACTTCCATACTGGGAAAGAGATATGAGGAAATCTGTCTGTGCAGGGATTTAAGTTCTCTCAAATTATAATATTAGAATTTGATATGTAATTGTAATATTATGATTTTACCGGCGCCACTCAGTGAGACACTCTGAAACTTTGGTGCTTAGGAACTGTCTGGGAGTAGAGGTAGTGTCTCCGAAGTGGTGGCACTTCTGGTCAGCCAGAGAGCAGATGTCTGTGGGAAGCAGCTGAGCTTTGCTGCCTGTCTCAGTCCAGCCAGTCACGTCCCAGGTTGGTGAGGCCCTGCAGGCTGGGAATCTCTGCTGCTGTGCAACCCTGTCTGCCTTGTGCAGCTGGGATCAATTGAGCTTGGGAAGCAGACAGGCTGGGGATGTTGCTCAGAGAAGAATTGAATCCATCTCCCTGTCCCTCAGCCTCATAGGCTCAGTGGAGCCTCGTGGCAAGCCTCAGAAGCAGGAAGAACTGCTGATACGTGTTTTAGTATTGTGCTCAACAGGAACATTATGCTGCAAGGAGGACGAGTTTCTGAGCTCTCAGTAGCTTCGCTGTCTGCCCTGAGGGATGGCTTCAGCAGCCTTGGCTGTCTGGGGTAGTGCTTGAAATATGGAGAAGAGCACAGGGGTGATGCTAGTGCTGCTGGGACCCAGTGTCTGGGGTTTCACAGTGCTGGGGAGACTCCTGGTTCTGCTGTGCACTCACTCTGGGGACTTGGCTGCTCAGGGTTCACCCTATGTAGGGTTTCTTTTAAAATGTGACCTGAAATGACATGCCCAAATTGCAGAGCTGAGGGGCAAAAATCCCCTTTAAATGCTGAATTGCTTTTTGACTTGACAGCTGCTGATTTGGCAATGTGAGTAGGAAGTAGTGTTTATTTGCAGCATGTAGAAGACGGCCATATATGACTTCAGTGCTGTAAGGAATGGTGGGAATGCTTTTCTTTAAAATACCAGAGAAAGAAACATGCCTTGTCTCTATCCAGTGCTGCTCTGCCTCTGCAGGTTGGTGCTTCTGTGCTGATGTATCAGTAAATGGTATTGTTGCTTGAGAGAGCTGGAGCATTCAGATTCACACTGCTACTGAAGCAATGATAGCAAGGTGTTTGGAAGCACCTCTCCTGCCCTCAAGGAGTGCTAAGTATAGTTATTCATGCAATTGCTGGAATTCCCCAAAGCAGATGACTATTTCCCAAACCCCTCTGTGTGAGATACACCCAAAGATGCACATGAGTACAAAAACCTATGACTCTCATAGCCCTGCTGTGCCTGCATCCAGCAGGTCTTGCTGCTCTTGTTATGATTTGAATTTTGCTGTGCTAATCGCCTCAGTGTCTGGTCGTTAAGAATAGAAAATGCTCGTTGAACGTAGCACAGATCCCTGGTGGAGACACCCCACCTCCAGGCCTGCTCATAACAGTCTCATACCAAGTGATACGTGTGTGACTAATAGCTGACAAAACGTAGATGGTGCAGTTGCCTTGGTTTGAGTGTGCACCCTTCCAGACGGCCTGCTTGGAGCAGGGTGCCTGGATTTCTGGGCAGCTGTGGTTCTGCTATGGACCCACATGGAGATGTGTTGCTACACTTTGTCTGTTGCTTGCTTATATCCCTTTCAGTCCCACCACAGTTTCAGCAGTGAAATAAATGAATGTACAGCTCTGGTCCCTGGGCTCCCTCTGTGTGAGTGACGCTGATGATAATAGATGGGTCAGGGTGAGAGGTGGACCTCTCTGAGGTGTGGATGTGCTGTAGGAAGGCTGGCCCTGATGCACGTAGGGATTCTCCGTGCCTTGTTTAGCACAGACTGATACCAGTGCGGAAGCAGAATGGCAGAATGTTGAAGGCTGCTCGCTGGGCTGCTGTTTTGCAGTCATACAGGCAGGCAATATAGGTCACCAGATATCTGTTATCTTTCAGATCAAGCTTTTGCTGTTTAACATAGGTAGCTTGTTGCCAAATACTTGCTCTTAAAACACCAAGCTCAGAACTTGCTGTAGGGGGTCTCTGGAAATAAATATCCGGCTCTGTAGATCAGCTGCTTTGCCCTGAGTGTGGGAGCTGCTTCTTGCTCTCTGTGATCAGGTTTCGTCAGGAAGTGAGGTTTGTGGGTTTTTGACAAGAACGTTATTATTCATCATCGCCTCCTGATGCATGAGGGATGCAGGCTTTGCAGTGACTTACCTATTTGGCATCTCCGTAAGGGAGAAACTGGGGAGCAAACAGGCATAGGTTAAAAAGAAGACTGTGGGTTCTTTGATCCCAAAGAGCCGCAGGTGTGCAGAGATGCTCACCAAACTGGATTGAACTGCTTGTACTCCTTATCCTCTAGGGAAGAGTGAAATACCTCAAAGGCATCCGACTACCATCCTAGTGATTAAAATGTGTCTGTCTGAGGAACTTGCTGACCGCTTCAGGCCATGGGTTTAAATTCTTGTGCATGTGATTTGGAGATAAGGCTGTTGATACAGAGGCCTGAGGTGCTGACGTTGTCCTCCTCCTTGACCACTTGTGCTGCTGCCTGATGTAGCTTGAGGCATCTGCCCTGCTAGCCTGCTGCAGAGACTGTCTTTAAGCAGGAACTTCAGTTTTCTTGGCTGTCTGGTGAGAACTTGTCCCTTTAGAAGGAAATGGGTGCTTCTGTGTGGGGTGGCATTCCCTTGCTATGAAAATCAAGTGTAGTCGTAAGAATGTGCATCAGTGAATCTGCTCAGTAAATGTTTGGCTTTCATGAGTTCTTACATCACTTTCTCAGAAGCCCCAGGTGAATGCTGCCTGCTCTTAGCAATGCTGAAGTGACCACCATCCATCTTAAGGAGCCCCAGTTGCTCCTGAGGATTTTGCTCTTTGCATGTGAGATGCAATTTCACAGCCCACCACATCCCACGTATTTCAAACGGGAGGAAGGAGCGGCAGCATTTGGTCAGCCTTCTCAGCCAGTCTCTAAGCCTCAGTGCTTCTCTCTGCAGCCTCCTTGGGACCTACTTAAGACATTGGACTAGAGTTCTTAAGGCTGGCACAAATAGAGGTGACAGAAAGTGAAACTTAGCATGAGGTGCAAAGGAGGATGACTGAAAGTGCTTCCAGCTGCCTGTGCATTATCACTGCTGTCTCTGACACCGCAGCCGTTCCCTGGGGCACAGTTCATAGCAGGGGATGGCTATGCTCCTGCTCATGGTAAGGCATGGAAAGCAGATGCTGTGGAAAAGGCACTGGAACTCTGTCTGGGGAAACCCTGGGGAGCTGCTAAATTACAGCAAATAGAGTGGAGTGGACTTATAATGTGTTCAACCCAGGGCTTGTTGGATATATTGTTGTGATTTCTAGTGACATTTAGTACAGTCCACGCTGTGGTGTCAGAGAGGGAGGATGTGAAATGGAGTGTAACAGAATTTACTCTACCTTTTTGTATTAAAAAAGCTGATTTCTTGCCACATGTGGCTGTTAGAAATGTGATGATTACCATAAGGAATATGCTTAGCATGACTTCTACAAATCCTGTACTGCAATGTAAAGGCCTTCCCTCTCTCAAAATTGTAGCTAATTTCTGTAAAGGGGGAAGTAGTGTGCTTGGCAGCTGCTCAGTGGAAAAACTGTGATCTTAACAAGAAACACCTCTAAGAAGAGATGACTCTGAGCCTAAGATTTGCTTGTTTCTGGGATACTGGGGCTGAAGAACGTTACGCAGAACTTGGATTTGTTGGGTGAATTGGTGCAGAGTATGAGATAGTTTTGTCAGCAGCAGGACCTTCAGTGTGGCACACGTCGTATGACACAGTCTGTGTTACCTACATCTGCAGGACTGTCCACCGCTGCATTTTGACCTCTCCTGCACTGTACATCAGTTGCCTGGTTCTGAACAGTCACCCAGATTCTTGAGGCGCAACTGAGGAATTTGTGGGCCAACCCCCCAAAATACTAAAGTGAGTGAACCCAGTGGCATTAATATGATTACTATATGAGCTAGCTTCCTGTTCTCTGCTGTCATCTTCCCTGCTGTCATTCCTCAGTGCATCAGAGCAAGAACTTGGCCAATAGGATGTTTGTGGTATGGCCAGGTGCCAGTTTAGCCTCTTAGCACCCTATCGGACAGTAAAGCAGAACCATTTTGTTCTTACTTCGGTTTCCTGTTGTTGTGTCCTTCCTACTCAACTGGCGATGAGTGCATTCCACTGGTAAGGCCTATGTCAGGTCTTTGTAAGGCAGCCCTTGTGCCAGTGTTGCAGCTGACTGATACTTTTACCTGCAGTTGTTCTCCCTTCTGTATGTGTTGCTGTTTCGGAAGCACAACAGCATGATCAAGGCTGTGCAGAGACTTCCTTTGCTGTCAGTACACTGAAACAGCTTCCAATGACAGGACCGGGTTATGCATGATTAAACAGTAAGGATTTTGGTCTCTCATTCAGATGGCTCATTGTTGTTCTATCTACGTGGACTGAAAGCCTCCTGGAAATGAGTTCATCCCTGTGGTGTGGCCTTTCCATTGCACTGGATTTGAAATTCTGCTGTGAGTGGGATGTGCTGGCGGGTGAAAAGGCCATGCCTTGCCTATGTACACTCACTACAGTGGACTGACACAAGTCTCCCTATGTCTCCTGTTGTTCACGTGGGAGTGATTTCAAGTCAACCTTTGAATGCGTGAGATCTAGCACTTCTGGGCAGTCTTATGGGAGCGTGACAATGTGGATAATTTGTAGGCAGATGGTGCTGCAGGGGAAACTTCAACAACTTGTTCCCTGTCCTTCTGGATGGCCTGTGCGGTCAGTGAGAAGGCAGGATGAATTGTACCAGCTAGCTGGTGCTTTAGCTGTTGGTTTGACTATACAGCCATCTCATAGCTGAGTGGTGCTGCTGGGTGAGGAGGGACTCAAAACAGGGAAAGAAGTTGGCCTGGAAATGTAATCTAAGCCCTCCTAGCTGATGGTGGGCGGTTGTTGAGCAGAAAGGCCTGGCTCTGAGAGTCACTGCTGTCTTTCAGGTTGGCACAAACAGGCTCTGCTTGCACGTCCCATGCTTGGCCCTCATTTTTAAGGGAACTCTTGCAAAATCTTTCATCTCTGTGCCAAACAGCATACTGTGGATGGGCTGTTTGTTCCACTCCTTTCATGAACCGAATGCTGGATTGCTGCTGTGCTGGAGAGTTTTCTCACAGAAAATTCATGCTTCCGTTCCCGACTCTGAGGACAACTCTCCCTCCCATCCTACAGAGGTGCCGATCCATGGACAGTTGGCAGCTGAGGAAGGACTCTGGTTTTCCATGGTCTTTGCATCAGGCAGTCAGGGCACTTGTGGCTGCTCCCTGCAGTGTATGCTGCCGAGCAGTAACTTGCTGCTGCTGTAAATGGAAGTTGTGCTGCTACATCCTTGCTCCAGGAGCTCGCCTGTAAAGGCCTCCAAGAGATGAGGCAGAGAGAGATCCATGTATGGTGTCTGCACCCAGCAGAGCACTTTCCTTCATCATGGAAAGTGATGAGCCTGCCCAGGGCTGAGATCCCTGGCTGGGCTCCTGCGTTCTGTAGTAGCAGTTTCTTCTGCTGCATGGCATGCTTACCTGCCATCCCCTTTGGGTATTTTAACATAGCCCTCAGTAAATCTGCTTGTTACATGTCTCCAAGAAAACTTGAAAAAAACTTCCAAAAAAAACCCAGCAAAACAAAACAAAACAAAAAAACCTGAGTCCACAGAAAAGCAAATAAGTGTATTTCTCAACTGCACAATGTAAAAGAAAAGGCACTTTGTTTATAGCTGCTTAGACCATGGCTGTGCTAGGTTTTATCACAGGAAAATACTTAATTTCCGTAGGAAAATTTTGATTGCAGCCAAAAGCATTTGCAGCTCTTTAAATGTGTTCATGCTTCCAGGTGAGTTTTCTACATGTTTTATCTGCTCTGGGAGATGAGATCTCTGAGGAAGGAGGAGAGTGTGGCAGCCCTGCTGCAGGAGTGCAGTGGGCAGAAGGGTGCAGGAGCACACTTGTTCGAGCCCTCACCTTCCCTCTGATTCTGCCTGTGGAAGAAAGAGCATCTGTACAGGAAGCATCACTCTTGGTTGCACATAGCCTTACACCGCCTCACAGGCAGCGGTGTGCCTGTTCACCGTGTGCCCTCTAACAGTGCTGCTCACACGTGGCTGCTCTGCATGGAGAGGGCTGGGTGCAGGCAGCGCAGGGGTTATGTTCATCAACACTCACCAACTTGCCACCAAATGGCCAGTGCATGGAAACCTGCTGTTTCCTTGGGCTTTGTTGGGCCATTGGGGAATGCTGGCCAGGGATGAGACTATTTCCAGCTGTGGGGAGCCAAGTGTGAACTCACCCTGGGCAGGATGCCCGGCTCTGCTGTTTGTTCTTGCCAGAAATCCTCACCCTCCGGCCAGCAACACCAAACCAAGTTTCTGCCAGCACTCAGCCATAATTCTCAGCAGGAAGGAGGGGGAGGAGACCAAGCAATAGGCAGGAGGGTGCTGGGAGGCACTCGGGGTAGGTGGCAGCGTTGGAGGTGGCTGTGGGTGGAACAAGGGTCTGCTCTGCCTGGGCTGGGTACAGAGGGGAGAACAGTGGTGAGGACAGAAGGGGTCGGCTCTCATTGGGCAAGGCCCACACGTACCTTGTGTGAACTTTTAGGAACTGAAGAGATGAAGGAATTAACGTTGTTCTTCCAGCACTGGCAAAAATCGCTAGGGAAAGGAGATTTCTAGCTGCTGTTTCTGATGAATGCTTCTGGCTCCTGATACTGTGGATTTTTGCATCTGGCTGCTTGGTTGAAGCTATTGGGCCTCTACTAAAGAGTATGTAAAGTGCCTGTAGTCACAGTGCTGCATGCTGAAACATAGCATCATAGGTACTGTCTCAGCAGAGCAGCATGCGCACGCCTGTCTGCAGGCTTCTGGGCCTGCTCACTTGGAGGCACTGAAGCTGGTGGAGGCAGCGAATGAGCAGGGGACTGTCTGTTCCTGTGAGCACACCTCCTGCAACACTAATAATTTTAGTGCACCAGCCTGTCATTTAGTGACATGTTACACCATGCCTTGCTGTTGGAGCCTGTTGCAAATAGCCTGACCCAGCCAGCTCCTAAAGCATGGGTGGACTGCTGAAATCTGATGGAAGCTTTCAGCCCAGACCCTGAGCAATATTTCCCTTCTCCTCCTATAATGTCTTGTTTCTTTAAAGCTGTTAACTGTCCATAATCCAATCATTACTAATGTAATTAGTGAACTGCTTACAGTAAGTAAAACACTTGAAGCCTAATACCTTCTGCAGCTTGCAGAGCTTGGAACCACTTTTACCTGCTGTGCTGTAAGAGGCAATGACCACTGAAGGTCTGGGAAGGGGTGGGGGAGTGCCGGCATGAACTTGGTGCTATTGGGTTTCTTGCAGCTGGTGGGAGCTCAGGACCCCATGCAGGTGAACTAGCAAGTCCTCAAGGTTGCTTTGGCTGAAGCTGGGAATGCTTTGAGGCTTTTTGACTTACTGGGTCCTTGCTTAGCACCAACTGCTTGGCTCCTTGATCTGCCTAAAGCAGCACAGGGAGGCATGAGGCTCACTTCTGTCATGTGAGAGGAATCTCGGCTTTGCACAGTGGCTGTGGCTGGCACGTGGTGATCTGCTGCTCCTCTGTCAGCCAAGAGCCTTCTCATTACCTGTCCTGCCAAAGAGTGTGAGGCTGCTGGCAGTGGGGAAGGTGTAATAAGCAGAACTTAATGCTAGGTGTTTTTTTTTTTTTTTTTTTACCATGTAATAAACCAACCTTGCAGCAGGCTCAATGCCTCCTCCAAGGCAAAGTAAAATACCTACTTACCCAGCTGCCAACCATCAGCTAACAGGTTCACTGAGCTCAGCAAGTGAGCAGGAGATTCATTTGTAGTATTTGGCCTGAGATAAAGTCAGAAAAATGGAGAGTCTGTTCATTGTGAAGGCGGTGTTAAAATGCAAACAACAACAAAAAAATCATGTTGTAGTTTTCATTTTTGCTCTTCAGCCATCACCTTGCTGCTTTTCTGGGCTTTGTTCCTGCCTGGTGCTGGAGAGTTGAGGTGCAACGAGATCTCAGTCTGCATCCTGGCTCCAAGCAGCTGAAAAGAACTGAGAAAAGACCTCTGCGAGTTCATGCTGTGTGCCATGGATTTAGCTTGGGAGGGTGACATAGGTTACACTGGAGTTAGAGAGTTTTCTTCCTGAGTTTCAGGTGACAAAGACAGAGGTGTTTTCACTCTTCTAGGTCTTGTGCATGCTGTCAACCTCTGGTGCTGCTGTCTGTGTACATGCCTCACTGCCCCAGGAGTCTGCTGTTGTCACTGCATTGTGGAATACTGATCTTGTGTTTGTTGCCATGTGCTCAGGAAGACCTGTGGGATCTGTGGAAGACCTGGGTACAACCCAGGGCTGTACCACGGTTGCTGGCTGCTGGCCTGAGCAGCGGTCTGCCTCTTTGTACTCCTGCCTGTCTGCGTCGTCTTCCCATCAATTGCTGTGCTTGCTGGTAGCCTGTAAGGTATCTGAGGAAAGGGCTGTTTCTTTGCCTTCCTGTACCTTGCACTGCAGATCTCTAATCACTGAGCGTGGCTCCCAGACATTGCAAGGCTGCGAGAGCTGACAAGATAAGAATGGATTTTAAATGTTTTCCTAAAGCCACTTGTATCAGTAATGGCGAATAAAAACTGCTTCTCTGTGATACTTGCTTACAACAACTCTCTTCACTCAAATGAAAAAATATTCTAAATTCCTTCTTCTGTTCTAGCACCATGCATTTGATTTTCTGTCTGGTTTAGGTGCTGCCTTGAACCCTATCATGCCCTGCTTGAGCGCTTCCCACTTCTCTACAGAGGGAGATTTAGTAATAGACCACTTGAGAGTTGCACTTCCGTACTTGTTGTCTTTGGCTCCAGCTGTCTGCTTTTGGCGTGTCACTCCAAAATTGCAAGCGGAGATGTGCCTCTCTCCATACTCTTCCAACTAAGTTGTACAGTAGTGTGCTGTAGCAAGTTGTTGGTGTGATATAGCCGTAGAGCATACATTGAATGCACAGAGGCATACAGTTTTCTATTAAATTTTGCATTGAGTTGAAAGCCTCAGGTGGTATTCCTTCATACCTCTTTTTCTTCCTATATTTCTCAGTCCCAAATACTCTCTCCTCCTCTGTTCTCTCTTTTATTGCTCCACCTTGAGTAACAGGAGCGGGGAAGGATAATCTGACATTTTACTGAGGGACACTTTATGCTTTAGGTTGAAGATTGATGTTCTGCTTAGGTAGGTTGCTGACTTTCATGGTCTGATACATTAACAAAATTATATGGTATTGGAAGGCACTTTTGAAACTGTTTTTGTTATTAAGTTTTTTATAGTTATCTTCATCTCCTTCATGTAGAGAGTAACTTAAGGGTTTCATTTTTCTTCAGAGTTTAATTTGAATTCTTAAATTAAGAGAAGTGAGCTCTGGCAGTCCCACACTAGGTGAGTCCTGCTCTGGTTCTGAGCAGAGCAGCTGCAGGCAAGCCTGAGTGCATTCCATGAGCACATCCAGGGTGTGGGAGTGTGGGATGTGGATTCTGTCTATGTGTCCTATCCAAAGAAACAGCTCTCCAGGAATGACCAAGGACTGGGTACAGCATGTTCTAAGAGCTGTCCTTTGGACAAGTGTGCCTCTGTGGACGTGCGGGCTGTCTGGACACTAGAGCAAAGCACGAGGTACTGACAAAGCATAGTTCTGCTTGTGTTCCCTTCTGGCCTTCCCATATGATGGACTGGGAAGTCACATTCTCCTATGACTTCTTCTCATGTGAATCCTTAACAAGATTTTCTAAGGGTGCTTATTTGTCATGAAACTGGAGTGCACTGCAACAACAGCTACCCTTCCAATAGGAACAGTAACTGCAGTCTGTAAAGTGTGTTCTAGATAGTCAGGAGGTGAGGTGAGGTATCTTCAAGCTGACAGTCCTTGATGATTCCAAAGACTTGACAAAATCTTAACAGTTCACACCATTTATTTAACTTCTGCATATGCAAATATTGAGTGCTCTCAAAACTTGCTCGAGGCAGGACTCACTCCAGGTTCAGTTTCACAATTTTCAGTCCACCCTGAGTGTTCTTACCTATGTCAGCTGTTATCAGCTGGATGCAAATTGCTGAGGCCAACCATGAAACCAGTTCCTCAGCCATGTGGTATTTGGAGCTGGAGCAAATACAGAAGCTTCTGAATAGCTCTTATTATGTTGGAAGGCAAAGCAGCACATTCTCACTCTTTAAGCCCTGCCCAAATTCCTTGGATTTTTACAGCTCCAGGTGATAGTTCTAGTCTGCATGTGAAAAGAGTAAACCATCCACCAGCTCTCCCAAGGTAGGAATGCGGACTAAAGCCACCTGTAGCCATGCCATTTTAAACTGATTTTGCTGTGGAAGTAAGTATCAGTGGATCTGTGTTCTGACCAGCACATTACCTGGTTCCCCAAGCATTGGTCCTGGACTGGGGTTTGGTGTCTGTCTCACTTTCAGCTCCAATGCAGTATTCCTCTTTCTGGAAATGAATGCTTAATAGCTGATCTAAGAAATACTTTGGACCAGATGCTGATCTAGGAGAGAAGATGCTTCTGCCGCCTCTGCAAGTGCCTCCTCTTAGGCCCCACAGAGCATGTCTGAGCTATGCACTTCACACAGTTGATGAAGCTTTGAGGCAGCAAAGCTTCCTTGCCAAGTGTGAAAGCTCAAAGCCTGGAGAATTTGCCATGCTGCTCTGTAGGATTCCAGGCTTCTTGCATGAGCAAGTCCCGGTAGTCTGATCTCCATCTTTAAAGAGTGGCAAGGCTGCTGTAGGAAGTTTGGGAGCAAAGGGCTGTGCCCTAGGTTGGCTCCCTCTGCTTTAGAGCTGCTGGGAGGATGCAGCAGGGCTGGCTACAGGGAGGTGAGTGGGACCCTCCTGCAGCAGCTGAAGCCAGACACGGTGTGCCTTCTGCCAGGTGCTCGTGCAGTGGACATGAGGCTCTGGGCAGTGGCTGGTCCCTGCTGCAACATGTGACAGTTACTTGATTGCTCAGCGAAGAAAGGGCTAGGACAAGTGCGCCCTTGCACTTCAAGCCCACCCCCTGGCTGTTCAGTGTGCTGGGATGGGATTATTTCTTCCTGGCCCACAGACAAGATCAGCTTGAACCTCCTGCTGTGAAGCTGCACATAAACCCACGTTGTTCTTTGACGTGGCTGTGGCTGCTGCCCAGTCATGTGCTTGGGTAGAATGGGACAGGCACCGTGCAAAACTGGCTTCCAGGGGACTGGTTTTGGTGGAAATCGCATTCATCCTTCGCAGCCTTCCGTTGCATGAGCATGGCTTTCCAAAGGAGATGGCAGCAAGCACTGAGTTGAAGACAAAAGACCAGCCAGCCTGTGGAAATGAGGTTTTGCTGTTCCCACTGCAACTTTGTGCTGAAGTGCAGGTGCCAGCAGGAAGAGGGTTAAGCGCTCCTATCACATGGCGGGGTTGTGTTTACTGCATACTTCTCATAATCAGGGCTGGCATCCAAATCCGGAAGAAGATTAACACTTAACCAGAGACCCTGAAACAATGTGTTTCATGCTGGTATTCCTGTGAAGCTGCGCATTCTGCCATAAGCCCCCTCACGGAGACCTGTTCCTCCAGCAGCCTTCAGAGGAAGCTATGGGGAGAGCAGAAAATGGATGTTTTTAGGAACAAAGATTGGACTGGGCTGCTTTCATCTTTGCTGCAAGCTTGAAGCCAGCGAGCCTTTGCCAGGAATTAACTTATTCCATAATAACCTGATCTCTTTCAAAAGATGTTCTGGGGATTTCTGGCAGGGACACTGGTCTTCTGGGATGAATGTCTGAGGTTGTTCAGGCATGACAGCGACTGGTTTGGGAAATGGGTCTGTGCCTTATGGCCCCAGGGTTTGTATAGTTGTCACATGTACATTTGGCCAGTAGGTGACTTCTGGGTTCCCACTGCATCAAGTGCTGGGTGTGACTGCCAGCTGAGGGTACTGCTTCTTAGACTGTAATTGTTGCAATTTTTAATACTTATGGCTGTCTTAAATGAACTTTTCCATGTTGGTCCTGCTCTGAACTGGATTAATGCAGGAGAAACAGAAAGCCACTTGGACGTGTAGAAGTAATCCCTAAATCTTCTATTTGACAAACTCAGGGTGGGTATCGTACAGTACTAGTAAGATAGCTATTTATAGTCACCATTGCCTGATCTGTGGGATGATGTTTAGCTCTGGGGTGAGTTTTTAGTTTTTCTGAAACAAGCAACGTACCTTGGCTTTTTTGTTCCACGGTGTCATTTGGCTTCCACGTGGTAACTAACAGTTATCTCTCATCTGAATGCCACCTTCCCGCATGCACTTTGCCTCACTCAGATGATTCCCTAGTGAAGAAAGCAGATGACAAACATCGTGACAGTGATGACTTATAGATTACACAGAAACTGTGTGTACTGCCACTTGGCTCATCTATTCCTTGTCAAGTGTTTTTTTTTCCCCAACATAGTATGACGCAGGACCTGCTACTTTTATTATACCTACTGTATGTGTCCGTGCATACATTGCAGTACTGATAATTTAGGTGTTACGTGGGTAAAGAATAAAATCCTGAGCGTCAGAGATCTGAAAAGAAGCTAAGGTGTGCCATAAGATGAACAAGACTAAGCGGCCGTGAATTTTACAGTGTATCCGCAATCGCCATGTATCAGTTGTGATAGTAAGCTGAATTGCAAATGTTTTGCTTAGCAACTGTTGCAAAGGAAAATTGTCAGGCAACGGCTAACTCAGGAATGAGTATGGAAGACACTCCTTTTAAGTGATGAGCTGTACTCTGATGTGTTACTCTGACTAAATGATTTGCTATTTTCTTATGAACAAGTAAGAATATGGGCACTTATGTATCAAAGCATAAACAATTGAATCCCCTAGTTATATGAGGGCTTTTTTGGCTTTCAGAGTTGTAGATACCTCTAGGCAGCTTCACAAAGGCTGCAGGGTCAGAGAGCTTTGCCTGTTATTAACTTCTATGGCCCTTTATTGGGGAGCAATGAAGAATTTGGGTGGTAATCCAGATGTCTGCTTCCACATGTCTCCTGCCTGTCCTTGGCACTGTGATCTGAACATGGGACTGTTGTACGAGCAGCAGCTAGGTATCAGGATACTAATACTGCCAGGGGAAGAGCATTTTCATTAGGCGTTACTTATTCATGGGGGAAATGATTAAAGGCAAAAGCAGCCTGCCTTGAATTGGCATGCAGGAGATGCATTTCAGACTGCATAGAGATCCTTTCTGCTGGGTTGTCTGTGGGAGAATTATTGGCACATGTTTCATAGACTCTTTTTGTTGAAGAGAAAATAGATGGAAGACTAAAAGATCTGTAAGGAAGAGTTGCCGTATAGCTTTGTAGTGTCTGCCCAGACTGCTTGCCTGGCCTTGGGGTTGAGGTTTTGCTTTTCCTAGCAGCCTAGTGTTACAGCAAGGTGTCAGGTGCTTTTGTTGCCCTTACAGGCCTGGCATCAGATGGGACCAGGGCACTACTTCCTGAGTGCCTGCCCCAAGTGAAGCACTTGGGGGTCAGTGTTTTGTGGGAGTGACACCATTGCTCAAGTGTAAGGTCTCTAAGATGAGAGCTCACATTTGATCTCAAATGGCCTAGCAGGAAATCCAGGTTTAGTAACATGTTATCTCTTCTGAAGTTTTCTCCCCGCCTGAGTTGAATATTTCTACAAGGCCTGTCCTTTACACTGGAGGGACACCAAAGAGGTGTCTCTCATCATGGTGGGTTGTGATAGTCCTATGAGCACTGGTGCCACTAGTTCTGCTTTGAGTTTTATCATTCAGGCTGCTCTGTATGTTTGTTTTTGTCATTCTTTAGCAGGAATCCTCGTTTCTGCAAGCCACAGTAGCTCACAAACAAAAGTGGAGTCCTTGCTGCCTCACCTACCCTCAGCTGACATGTCTTACGGGCTTTTTCATTGTCACTTTGTCTCTGTTCACCATGCAGGGAACTTGGCAGGTGCTGGGGCTGTGACAAGCTTCAGCAACCTCTCTGCTAATAAAGAAATCAGCTGAACCATGTCAGGAAGCATGGGTAGGAGTTTAGACTGGCTCTGGGAGGTGAGTTCCATGGACATGGACAGGCATCCTTCTCTGCGGATCTTGGCGTTTTACTGAGTGGGTGCTTCTGGGAGCTTGCTCAGGAACAGAGGCAGCAACTGAGAGAGAAGCTATGGGGAAAGCAACCTGATGGTGCTTATGCGTCTGACTGTACCTGTGATGACACTGTGGGTTCTTGAACTGATGTTCCAGTGATTTGAAAAAAAAAAAAATGCCCTGTAGCCTAAACTAAGGAACTGTTGAAGGACTTAAAAGGGTTTGGGATAATAAAACCACAAACAGCACCCTAGTCTTGTGGGAACTCCTTTCCTAACACTGGTTGTAGAGAGCATCTCCTGAGTTCAATTTCAGTCTACTGCCAGCACATTGCTTGGATCCACACGCTTTTCCAAAATCACCACAAATGAGAGCTAAAACTGCCTGGAATTTGGTTATATCTCTGGCTTGAATAAAGCCCATACTGCTTTCTGAAGAAGCAGAGATGTTTGAAGAAATGCCATTCAGGAGCTGAAATGTCCATCTCAATGACTGCATGGGTTCAGAGCTTCTCTTGTCCCTGCAAGTGTTTCATGCATGACAGAAAACAAGATGAGCCCATGTCCTGGGAAGTTTCTAGGTGCAATTAGTGGTTGCAGATACTTAAATGCAAGCTAAAAGCAGTGGGCATCCTTGTGCTTTGTTCTGCCTGATGGACTAGACCACAGGTTGTTTCCTGTGGTTGGGAGCCACAGCTGAGAGTTTCAAGAGCGGTATGTGCAAGCTGGGGAGTTTATAGCTAGATAGCACGTAGTTCAGATGAGATCAGTGCTTGCTAGAAAGAAAAAAGCTAAGGAAGGATATGGGTTAAAGATATGATTGCATGCTTACTCAGTTTAGGCAAATAGTATGTTGTGATGGCTTGGTGTTCTTCATGCTCCATTTTTATCAGGGCTGCTTTTTGGAGCAGTGCAGTTCTGTTATCTGCCCAAAATGACTGTACCTTTGTGAGAGTAGTTCAAAATGTCGTATGTAAGCTCTGGTGAAAAAGCAGCCCATCCTTTGAATGGTTTAATTTCTGTATATGGCAGAAAGGCAGCTCCCCACACAGCCCTCAAAGCTGTCCATGGCAGTTCTCCCCAGTAGTTAATGTGCAACCACTGTGTCCACATAAAGTCTAGATATAAACAATTATTTCTGTACCTTGACAATGTCTTTCTCAAGAGCAGCAAGGGAGGGGCAGGAAAAGGGTGATTTACTTTGTATTGCCTTAAAAAGGCAAACAAACCAACTGTAAGCCACATAGTATAGATCTGACCTTCACCTAAGTCAAACTCTACATAAAATCTGCCATGGATGTATGGAACATCGTTCCATCATTCTGCTCTTTCCTGCTGAACTGTAAAGCAGAAGTAAATTGAACATCTCGAATGATTTAAGGAGTTTGCTTACAAAAATGCTTTGTTCTCACTCCCTCGTTGTGCAGGCTCAGGACCTTGCTATGCTCATGTGCAGGCGAGCACGGAGCAGAGCTGTTACTCCACTGCTTGTAATTATTTTTCATGCCATTCCTTCACCTTTCCTAGCAGCCTTACATCTAGGATATTGCTTTGCCTTAAGGAGGTAAATTCATGAGGGCTCTTCACAGTTTTGTCCCTGTTCCTTTTGAGTTAATTCAGGATCCAGTTAGACATTTGAGTAGTTCGTATTCAATAAATCCTTGGAATTTTATCACTAGTGTCTTGCTTGTCATTGTTACTCACCTGGATGATTAAATCTAGTTCTTCACAACTAGGCTCTATAAACAGGAATGTGTTTTCACCTTACTGATTCTTCTATTTTTTTCTAATAATTAAATTATACTTGGCATGAAATGTAGGTAATGCCCTGCTCTGCGATGCAGGCATTTTTATGCCTTTATTTTCTCTCTCTTATTTATCTAGTTTATAATCCAGGCGAGAACATCCCTCTTACTGTAAATATGCCTGCTTACTTTTGAAGTGTTGAAGATGATATGATTCAACAAAGTCAGGGGAAACAAGCAACAAAGAGAGGTGCTGTCTGTATGCTGGCTGCTACGGGATGAGGAAGGCAAAGAGCTTTGCTCCTTATTAGGCATCGGAGAGCGCTCACCGCAGAGCTGAGCAGGAAGCCAGCTTCATTGGTTCCGTTGCTTGCTGAACAGTGTGTTATCAAAAATAAATAGGTTTGTGTTTGACTTCAGGGTGAGGTTTTCAAGAAGAGATGAAATGAAGTAGCAATTTAATGCAACTGTACATAAAAAAGTGTGTGCCAGCATTACTGCACCTTCCAAGAATGGCATACTCCATTAAATTGCCAGTGGTTTGCTTATGAATTGCCAAGGGCAGCTGATGCTCAACAGTGCTAGGAGGCTAAGGCAACTTCCTGAAATATAACCAAAACAGCTGTGGGCTTTGATAGTAGCAGGGAAGGGGAACAGTGTGTATGATGTATGAATCCAGTGCCATTTTAGAGGTTAGCCGCGACCAATGACAGATAACCACTTAAAGCATTTACACAGAAGATGGTGTTGATGCCCGTGCCTGATGCAGACAGATTAGCTGTGCTGTTGGAGATGAAGTTGGTGATGCTGCAGGGTCCCGTGGTCTCAAGAGGCAGCACCCCTGGGATGACCTCCTCTGCTGTGAAACCTCCATGTTGGAGGGGACCTGCAGGGATCATCAAGCCCAAGGACCTTAGAAGCCTCACTGGCATGTGAGTTTCCATTGCTCCTCTTGGAAAGAAGGCAAGGCCTATGATGCGATGGATACTGGTTCCAGTCACTGCTTGGCCATTTCCTCTGGGATGGCTGCTGGGTTGCTCTTGGCATCACAACTAGGTTCTTGGTGGGACTTTGTTCACATTGGCCAGGCCAAGTGCAGTTTTTACAAGCTAATTGCAGTTCTTTGTCGTTCAGGAGGTGGGAATTTAAGCTTTTGTGTTGACTCTACCACATCACTTGTCAGAAGACAAAGAGCTGGAGTAGGGTATACCTGAAGGACAGGAAAGCTTTCCTAGTGCTCACACCTGGTGTGAACAAAGACTGAACATGGAGGTGGAGCAGCTGAGGCTCAGGCACGTGCTTCTTGCTGCACCTTTCAGTGGGATGGCAGTGTTCAGCCATGAGGCAGGGTGCAGATGGTTTCTTTTGTTTTTTTGTTTTGTTTTGGTTTTTTTTTTTTTGGAGCCTACCTTCTAGTTGAAGAAAAACCCTTTGGGAAGCATCATTACCCAGTGTGCAATTACATGGCTGCTTGTGTGCTTCTGTTGGGCTTAGATGAATGACTGTGTGAGACAGCATTTATCCTTTACAGAGACTGGCTGAGCAGGTGGCTCTGTACCAATCCCCTCGTGTTTGCATTGGAGCAATGATTTGCTCCACAACTTCACCTGCAGGACTTCCTTTGTGCCAGGGAAACGGCAGAGGGGCTGAGGCTTTGTGAGGACGTGTCCTTCCAGAGGTAGTCACAGCGTGGGGAGGGCTTCTAAACCCAGAAGAATGGGACAGAGATGAAGAGAAAAGTGCAGGCCCTTTAAGAAGGAATTGGCAAAAGAAGAGCTCAGTATTTAAATTTAGTGCAGACGAAGAGGGAAAAAAATTCCCCGCAGCATCTGGTTTATATTAGTACTCTCTGCTTCAGTGGAGGATGTGTTTACTGTGAAGCTCTTGTGAGTGTAGTGGGGACATGGGGGGGAGGGGGCTGCCCATGATGGTTGTTCTTAGGGGACATGGCAGTCCCTGCCATGCCTTGCAGCTCCCATGCTTCCTCCTGGGCTCCTGAACCAGCCCTGTTGGTGCCAGGGTGCTCTGGGGTGTTTGAGCACAGCTGTCTACCAGGGCTCTGCAACAGCACTCACTGTGCTGGCTGCTTCCCATCTTGCTCAGCCCAGGAATGGAGGCAAATAGTCTTGGTTATGAGTGCATGCAGACATATGAGCAGTGGCTGCCTACAGAGGCTGTAAAGTTGCTGATGTGCTTTGATGAGGGCCGGTCACTTCTGCCTCAGGCTGAAACTTCCTCTTCAGCATGGGACGTGGGGAGAGCTTTAGGATGACTGGGTTTTAGCGGTGGGGAAATTTCTCTCTTCTGTGCTTTCTTTATTGAAGCATGGTCTGCGGTCTCGCTCTCTCTCAACTCTGACAGGAAACCCAAATGTAGCAGTATTAGTTGATGTGAGATGTGTTGGGAGGGAGGAGAGATCTATACAGGTCTGTGCAACCTGTGTAGATGCTCCCTGCTCTCCACCCTAGCCTGCACATCTCACAGAGCATTACGTGGTGGCTAGCAGCCCCTCTGGTGGTGTGTTCTAAGCAGGTATGGCTGTGGGAGTCAGCAGTGAGCACCTGGGTTCTGCTTAGCACTGAGGTTAAAAATTGTTGAATAATCTTATAAAAGCATTGTGAGAGTTCATCATATTTAAGGATGAAATAAATGCATATTTTTAGACCTAAAACCATTGAAAAAATAATTCCTAGTCCACAGTGATCATTTCAGTATCTGGTTATTTGAAACTTTAGGGAATAGATGCCATGTTCATCCAGGCAGAAGGAAAAGGAATGGAAAATTTTGGATTTATGTTCCATGTACAATGTAGATTTTGGTATGGCTGTTCTCTCCAGCTGCTGCTGGACGAAAGCCTGTTGCCACCACCGCAAGACTGAGATTAAAGCTCATAGCAGAAATAAACTATTCCCCCAGCTATTTTTGCAATTTCCCTCATCTAAGAACAAACAAAAGTGGTCTCCACCTCTCCTTTCCCCTCCTCCTATCTCGGGACAAGTCAGCAGCAGTTTCCCTTTCGCAATTTTCATACTATCTTCTCTTGATTATTTACCTTTGCTGCTGTTTAATCCTTGCATAACTCCATTCAAATCAATGTCCCTCAACCACCAGTCATCCACTATAGCTAAAAGCATCTCCCTCCAGGTGAGACAGAAATTAAGCCCTGCCACTCTGTCATCCTCTCCCAGCAACTGCCTTTCATTTCTTCCCAGTGGTGGCCTGCTGGCAGGGTGTAGAAAATAACTACATTTCTGAACAACGTGCTGGTGGCCAAACCAGCAAAGCCATGCCTCTTTCTCATGATGATGGTTTAGGAAAAATTCTGGCACCTAGGGGTGTTCTCAGCCAGTTTGATTTGAAGCACTGATCCTCCCCACGTGGTTATTGCAAAGGGCCTGTTCTTCTTGACCAGAAATGGATATATGTTTAATTGCAGAACTACAAGTCTTTAATGAAAAGTGTTTTCCATGGTCATCCCTTAGTTTTTGTTTGTTTGTTTCCAAAAGCCAGGTTTTGGAAATCCCGAATATTTTGGCCAGTTTCCTTGCCCTGCTACAAAATGTATCCAGGTGTGCACCTAAGTAGTTCAGATGTATTTGTGGAGTGGTTTCCAAGCCAATTGAGTCTCCCACAAAGTGCAGTTGCCAGACCTGTGCTGCATACCATCGTCCTTGGTGGAAGAAGCCTCTAAGCAAGAGTTCCTGTATAGTGAAAGAAAGTGGGAGTACAATGTGCCAGAGCTACTGCTGCCAAAGCAGCATCCTGCAGCTCACGAGAAAGTATTCCTCTTACCTGCACCCTTGCTGAAAACAGGCTTTTTTTTCTGCGCAGCGTGAAAAATGTCTCTGATTAACTGTAGCCAATATCTCAAATTATCAGAGCTGTGCTGAAATTGGATGGCAACACTGTTTAGTTGGAACGTAGTGAGGAATGTAGTTGGAGATTAAGTGGAGCTACAGAAAGGGAGAAACAATCCTAATGATTTCAAGGTGATACCGAAGTGCTTAACTAAGTTCACTTTAACTTGTGGTTCTGAGAAGGATTTATTGAATGCCAGGTTTCTCATCCTCCCATCCTTCTCTCTTTCCCAAGTAATATTTGTCTTAATGCATAGCACCTTGAGAGATTCAGCATAGCTAATAGGAATCATCTTAATGCTCTTCTAGCCTAGGCTGATTAAAAATAGTTAAAACTTTATCTCTGAGGCTCATTCATTTTTCTTGCTGAAAATACCTGATTTTTCTCAAAGATCTCTCTTCCAGTGTTCTGGCCTCCTGAAAACTCCTCCTTAGAGTAAGAAAATGTGATATATTTTTTTCTTTTCGTCCCTTAACCTGGAGAACAGAGCTTTATAAACTGCTAGCATCTCATACCCAATCCGATGCCTCCTCCTCTGGCCTGCTGAAGAATGCACCTTTTGTACTCACGGCCTTTCCTATAAATGGCAAGGCTCTGGGTATGTGTGGAGCACAGGGAAGAAAAATGTGCGCTGGCATTCAGCATCTAGTTTACATCATCTGTGTGCTCTTGTGGTGAGCTCCTTGCCCTCATCTCCTAGAAGTGAGCAAGTGCAGGAATGTGAACGTGTGGTGGTTAGGGTGTAAATCACTGCCCATCCCCTGCCACCAGCACTGCTGCTGCTCTGGCCTGCAGGGTAGCTGAGCTGGTGCTGGGCTCTGCTCGCTGAGTTAATGCCCACCAGAGTGCAGCAGGCACCACTAGGGCGCTTGGGCTTCTTGCACCTTCCGTGGGGCAACTGAGGATCAGGGTCTGATGTTTGTAGAAGATCCCGGGCTGAGGACACCCCAAGCCCTCACAGGCTGAAGGGAGCTCTGTTTGCTGGAGCCGCCCTTCCTCTCCCTCCCCTCCTCCTTTGTTCCCTGGAGAACGCTGTTAGAGGCCTCTGGCGCTTTGAGGTGGAAAAGCAGAAGCGGCAAATGGTTCCTGAGGGGCTGAACTGGCAGATAGCTGTGTTTGGCTTCCAGTTCTTTCTGCAGTGTGTTTTCCCCTATGTTCCCGCAGGTTTTCCTGTCATCAGGATAGTGAAAAATCACGTTGTTTGGTTTAAAAAAGATAGATCCAATTCTTCCTGTTAGTAAAGTGTTGTGCCTGTCAGCATTTAAATAACTCCTGGCTCCGCTGGGCTGGGCTGGAGTCCCCACGTTTGTTCTGCCCTTGCTCTGCAGTGCAGGTCCTGGTTCAACCCCTGGTGTCAGTGTAAATGTTCTCCTTGGCAGCCCGTGGGCCAGATGCAGGAGGTTTGTTTTGCACTTCCTAGGTCTCACTTAGGACAGCTGCTGAAATGGTCCTGCTGTATGTGTCTTTAAGCATCATTTCCTTTTCTACTTTTTCATAGAAGTTTAGAAAAAAAAAATTAATTGTAAAACCATAGCAGAAACTTAGAAAACCAGACATTATTATTCTTTCTAATAGCTCAGAGCTACTGTGCTACCAAGAACTGAAAATGCATTTGTTAATGGTTCAGCTTGAATAAAACATCAAAGGATTAAAAAAAAAAAAATCCTTCAGTGGTTCTCCTTCTCCTTCCCTTTTAATCCTTGATATACATTCAACATCTGATTTCTTTTAAAGAGATCTTCCTTCTTTGATGAACTACACAAACAGCTTTGAGACAAACAAGATAATTAAAGTCAGAATTTATTAAAAAAAAAAAAAAAAAAAAAAAAAAAATTTTAGTAATCAGTTCAAGAAAACTAAGAGAGATGCATTCCCTTAAAGCCAGGTTATCTCCTGCTTTGCTTCCCAGGCTGGAATCTTGGCAGCTATGGGGAAGGCAAGGGAGCATGAGACGGAGCACAGAGCATCCTGAGGGAAGTGGAGGACAAACGTTGTGCTGGGGAAGCTAGCCCTGCCTCCATCTATTGATACAGTTGCTGCTGTCTCAGGATGTCTGAAACGCTGAACCACAGCAGCCTGGAACAAAGCTCCTGCTGTAATTATTCCCCTATCATAGTTTGTAACCTTCCGCTTCCTTTTTTTCATACTCCTGCTTTAAGCTCTCCATCCTGGTCTGAGCACTCACGCTGAGAAGACCCGGACTGACCTCCCCTGCCTCCTTGCTCCACCACAGCTCATGTCCCTGCTGTGTATTCTGGTACAGCTCCTGCTTCACACAGCTCTGGCCCAGCCTGACTTCCCTCAGTGCTCTTTGTGGTCTCCTGGCTCAGGTACCCAGACACCTCTATGCCAGTTTGTTTGGAGATGTCCACGTGTACTCACAGGGGCTTGATGCACATCTGAAAGCACACCTTGGCACATCTAGGGTTTGTGTGCTGCATGAGGATACAAGATCCCAGTGCCTGCAGTATGTGCAGGGGGAAGGTGGTAGAAACTTGTGCTGTCACGCAGGAGCCCTAGGGCCCATGAAGACTAATTAGACCACTCCTTGCTCTGTGATGCTCACTGAGGGGCAGCTTGCTACTCACTGCTAGTGTAGACAGTTTAAATCCTGTTTTATCCATGCTCTTAGATGATGCATTCATGCCTCAACAGGGAATGTGTCTTAAGATCCCAGAAAAGACCATCCTCATAATCTTACCACCCACAGTAGCTGTAGCACTTTTGGTATCCAATTAAGTCACGATGCAATTCAAATTTGAATATGACCATTACCATAATAAATACCTTTCCCAGAATGTAGAGTACACAGACACTCGTATGTTTGGATTTGTCTTGTTCTTGGCTGTTTCAGTTGTGACTTAAATACATAACACAGACAAACACAGACAAAAACCTACAGCTGTGCAAATGCGTGCACTCACCTAGCAGTTGCAGCCTGCGAGGAGACGTTCCCAAGGTTGGCTCCCAGTAGTTCATTGAGGCTTTGACTGTCCTGTGTGTATGCTGCTGGAGGCCTGCAGGTTGAGTGAGCCCCTGTAGAGACTTGCTCCTTGTGCATGAAGAGGTGTGGGACTCAGCACCATCTTGATTCTTAGAGGCAACAGCTGTAAGAAGTGACAGTTGCTGCTGCTTTGTGTGTGCAAATGATAGAGCTCATCTACCTAGGGGTGTGCAAAGGAGCAATTCTTCCTGTTCACAGAGTCTATTGGAGTTAAAATTGCCCATTGTTCAGTTCCTCAGGGGTGGAAAGTGGGGGTTCCAGCTCAGAATCCTCAGTGCTCAGGTTTGCATTTTTCTTTTTAAAAGACATTTAAAGCTCAGGGAGATAGAGATGAGACTTTTTTTTTTTTTTTTTTTTTTTTGTAGTGTCTTTATGTAAATATCTAAAATCTAATCTACACCCAGATCAGTTAAAACCGTTCATCCAATAACAGCTGTGACATTCCCTTCTCTGGCCTGATATTTCATTTCCCTCCAGAACGGCTGATGGATCTGCATTAAAACTCCCACAGGGGCTTGCAGTTATATTATGTCTAAATAGCTGCAGCATCCTTTTCCCAACCTTGATGAAGCAATCCAGTCACACTCACACTGATCCAAACAGACGCAGCAGATGATTCTTATAACCCATCACTTACAGTCATGTTCTTTAGTTCACATCTCTCCTGTAGCTCTTCTTTCTTCACCTCAATAAACCTGAGGTGCCTGTCTTTGCTTTCTAGGCCCTGTGTTGCCTCTCCCATTCTCAGTTGTCTGTGCTGGGATCTCTCACATCTATCAGCCTGGTACCAGGTACTATCTGCTGCAGCCTGCTCATTACACCTTCTTGCAAACATTTCATTGCTCTTGTTTGCCTTGCCTCTCACTGAGAAGGAACTTGCTAAAAACAGCCACAGTTTTGCAGTTTTTTTTTTCCCTTCCAGTTAGGCTGCCAGCACCAATGACATGGACCAAGTGAGAGTAAATTGCATTGTGGCTGGAGGTTGTAGCTTTTGAGCATGGTGGAAGCATCAATACATAACCACTGCAGGGAAACCAGTCCCAGGGTCTTGTATAGGAGCCTGCTGTTCAGATGCAGTTTCATAGCTTGTGATTATAGATATGTGAATTATTTGTGGCTCTTTTCACAGAAGGACAGTTGGGGATGCTATAATTTAGCTCTTTGGATTAAATCTCTTTTGTCATGATCCTGGAAAGGGCTTGACGAGCAGTAGGTTATGGGTGTGCTGAGCCCTCTGCCAAGCACCCTGGCTGATGTTGTCTCATGCTGAGTTGTGCTGTGTCTGCTCTTATATCTGAGTCTTACACAGAAAGTGCTTTGGAGCACAAAGCAGCTTTTCACTGAGTCTTTGTATCCCTGAGCACAGGAAGGTCTCTGCCCATGGTAGTATGTGTGCATCAGTGTCATCTTGACTCGGGAGCAATTTTTTAGGGTTTTCAATAATCACATCTGAAGTGAGCGCAGACTTTTTTCAAAAAGAGAACAACTGCAGGTGTTTTTTCAAAAGGAGAATCCTCTGGAGCTGGCAGCTGTGTTTCACAGCTGTGAATGAGGTGAGACCCCAGATTGACAGCACGTTTTGTCAGGCAGAGAGGTGATGACTAAGGGAACAGGTTGAAGCAAAGGTAATGGTGTCTGTGTGGATGGCAGTGTTGAAAGTATGGAAGCGGAAGACTCAGATGGGCACTAGTCTAGCTCAATTTTTGCCATACATTTTAGATGTTTGGATCACCAGTGATAGGAATTGAAGCCCAAATATGTGCCATTGGGAGCTCTGGGTATACAGGTATCATTTCTGATTCCTTGCTCTTCATCAGGGAGCTCAGGCTTCACATCAGACATCTGTTTGGAGTTCCATTTCTCACTAGAAATGATGTAGATTTCTTTAGACAGGATGCTCACCACCACCAGTTAGAAAACCAGATAGTTTCAACTTTCTTCTTCCCTCCAGTGCAGCAGTCACTGACATTCTGCAGACCGAAAACCAGCTGCCTGTGCTAATTCTGCAGCATCTGTACAGAGCAGTGGGCAAATACATTAAGTTGTTTCAATTATCTCACCTGTTTACTTAGCTCTGTATTTAGTAAGTCTGGATAGATGAAGCTGTGAATTCCTCTTCCTGCCTTCCCTTTCATCAGCAAAGTAAACAGCCAAGGAAGAGCCTCAGAAAAGGGAACACCTGGGAGCCTTCCCACCGAGCAGCCGCTCTGGGCAGCAGTGGGCCAGCTGGCAGCGTGGGGCAGTCCCACGGTCTGAGCCTGGGCTGCACGAGGCCTTCCTCAAGCCCCAGGTCAGAAATTGCCATAAGCCAGCGTGCACATGGGCTGCCCCAGAGAGAGATGCCTCTTCATGCTGACAGCGTGTTTCCTCGCCGCAGGTGTGAAGCAAGCCCTGATAGCTCTTTTCTTTTGGTTGGCAGCTCAGTTTTCAACCATATTCAGCTCCCTGCACTGCTGGCTTTTTGGGCTTCATAGAAACTGAGTATAACCCTTTGCTTTTCCCCCAGCCTGACACAGCCTGAGTGACACCCCACCCACTGAAATCAATGTAGGGCCAGAGTAAAGTACCTGAGAAACTGTGTGTGGTAAGGTTTACAGCGCAGGCCTGCCATTGGGTGTAAAGCTGCTCAGGCATGCTGTTCATCCCAGTGCTCTGGCCCAGCTCCGTGCTGGGTAGCTGCAGTTCAGCCTCTCCAAGCTGAACAGCCTTGTTTGCAGTGGTTTGCTGCCACTTTCCAGTCCATAAATAGTTGCATCCCAGTGCTCAGTAAAATGATTTCTTTCGGTTTATCCCACAAATGCTATAAAGGATTTGGGAAGCTCAGCATATAAAGTGCAGAGACCAGCTCTGTTTAATTTTTGTTATGAGAGATCTTGAAGTGAGTTGACGTTTATGAGCTGATTTCTTAGGAGACAGAAGAACATAATGAAGAGACTTGGTAGTCTGAGCTTCATCTGTAACTGTAAAAGACCACACTACTGGCTAGTAGATCTCATTGTGCTGGTTTATGCATGGTTTTTGTGTGTCTGAAGAATTCTTGTAACTTCCTAGGTATTTGTGCTCCCTGGTAACTCTGGGATAAAGAGTGCTTGTGCTTTACTGCTCTGAAATGCCAGCTGAGTCATTGATTTAATGTCCAGGAGCTTTCAAATGGCAGAAACAAATGCCTGAAATGGTGCAGCTCCATAGCAGAATTGGAATAAAAGGCTGTGGAGGAACAGATATAGAGAAGAACAAATATTTATCCTGTGATGGAAGGGAAGTGTACTGGATTGAGATCTCTGCCCTCATCACTTTAGCCTGTTCTTAACTAATAAAAGGATCGTTCTGACTCAAGGGCAGTTAATTCCGTGCCAGAGGAAAGGCAGAATGGTAGGTGGTTTGATTTTTTTTCCTTCCTCTCTTCCATGGGAGGGAAGAAAGACTCTGCTCTGTTTGCCTGAGTGTAAATGAAAAACTCCCACACTGACTATTTCCTTAAGCTCCTTTTAAGTGATTTGCTGATTCTCTGCCATTGCCCAAAAGGATGGACTGATTGTCAGGAGGGTTTTGTTTTCCCTGTGCTCGTGTTCCTAGGTCTTCTGGACAAGGAGAGATTTGGTGGTGAGCATTACGTTCCCCATGGGAATCTAGCCTGGCTCATGTGGATGCAGTCAGGACTGGGCTCCTCCTGTCCAAGTGTTGTTCTCATCCCGAGCTGCAGAGATGGGTTTTGGGAAACTGCTTAAGTGGTGTGTGCTTCAAAGCAGTGACTGAGTTCTACCCTTCCAAACTTAGACTGTTCCCTGGAATTGGAAGATGCAAGTAATTCCTGAGTCCCCAAATGGTTCTTTAGGTGCTAGTAACATGCTACAATGTAATGACACCTCCCCTTTTGAGTACATAGCACTTCAGGAGCAGTGTGAGCTGCATTTCGTCTTTCATCCACACTTGGAACACAACAGCTGCAATTAGACCAGAACAGGACATTATCCCTGATGCATGTGGTACTAAACTCCTTTTGTGTAGGCAATGAAATAAGGCTGATTTTCTGTAAGGATTTTTTTCTGAATACCCATTTTTTTCCTAAGAAAATGGGCTAACTCCATTGGAAAGTAAAGTTCTCTGTTGTGCAGCATTAGTCTCACTGACCAGCTGTAATTCTGTAGGTCACTCTCACTGTAATTCTGTAGGTCAGCTTCTGATAGTGGAACCCTTGAACACAAACCAGGCTCTTTAAATCACCTGAAGAACTGACTCAGAGTTAATGCTGAAAGGATTTATCAAATGCCATTCTTCTTTCAGGAGTTTTTGGGTGGCATTAAATGTAGAGTAATGTGCAGAGAAGCCAAGGCTATGTTTGAGGTTAGAAGATGAAATTGGACAGTATGGCCAAACAAAAGATTCAGATTTGAACAAGAAGCCCTTGGGAACTACCCAGAGTTGCAATGAGGTTTGTGTAGAACATCTCCAGTCCCTAGAGCTTCTCTGCTGGCAGCTCACAGACAGTGGTTTTGGTGTACCTAAAGCCATGGGGAGACCACCAGCAGTTCCTTGGGTGTGAAAGGGTGGCTGGGAGAAAGGAGCACGAGAAGCACCGTGAGAGAGAAACCATGTGACACTGGGGTTAATGTTAGTGATGGATTGGTGCTGGGCACAGGGTGAACTTGGGCTGGGAAGTTGGGATTTGTTTCCTGACCCCTCAATCCAAACAGTGTCCATTAATGAGCTCTCTCATATGTCTGGTCGAGGAGGAGATAGAGGTTGAGGTGCTGTGGGTTAGGATTTTCTTCTTCCATGTGGTGTATTCAGCTACCAGGGTGGAAGGGAGCCCATTGTGGAGCAGCTGGAACTGCTTAGTAGTAATTCCAGGGCTTAAAGAAACATTGTGTGCAGCAGTTTTCTACCCACTCTTAAAAAACTGTTAGTCGTTATTGGGTGAGTGCCTCAATCCATGTTCCAGACAATTTCATTCAAATGAAATCCCTTGCAGCACGTAGAATGCATTGCAAGAACAAGCAGCTTTGTGTGAGTGGCACTGTCCTGTATGGTGCTGTGTTGGGCAGGCACTGCAGTGATGCTGCATTCAGGCAGCAAACACTGCTGCGGCTGTGCCTGCGGAAGCCCAGGTGTGCTTGTCTGGATGAAGGCCATCAGAGGAAAAGCACTTGCAGCTGGTTCAATTGATTTTGTTTTCCAGCTGTGCATGATGTATTGTGTGAGTATCCTACTTTTCTTTCTAGTGTTCCAAAAGGGAATCTTCCTGTCATTTCCCTTGCAACACTAGAGGAAAGCCTAAACCTGTACTCGCAGCTTACAGCCTGTTCAAGACCTTGCCATACAGGTACACATGCAGTAGTATAAAAGTGTGTTCCTTTGTTACTGTTTGTGTGCCAGTAGCACCATTCCCCCCCTTCACTGAGCCAGAGCTTTGTGGACACGTTGCAACAGCAGAACTGGATTGAAATACTTGTCTAAAACTCATCTCCCAGCATAAGTACAAGGAAGTAGGATCTCTTGGTGGCTGAGCTCTGCCTCACTTGGAGCGTGGTCCTGGCATGCCAGTGAAGCAGTGCTCCAACAAATTCTTTCTTTGGTTGCCTAAGCCAATTCTCATTGCTGTCGGAGGGGAGGCGAGCAGCACTCACCGCTTAAGATCAATTATAGCTTCTCTGGGGCTGCTGTTCAAAAACAACAGGCTCTTGGCTGTATTGGGAAGTTTACACTCACCCATGGACCACATGGAAGTGGGATTTAGCAAGGAGAGAAGTGAAGAGCATCTGGAAAGGTCAGATAAAGCTGGAATGTCACTGTCACAGCCACACAGAGATAAAACTGCCCATTTGTTATTTTTTTACTGTCATTTATGTGGTTGTGGTAGCTTTGACATTTACATTGCTAAAATTGCTCTGAGGCTGAAGTGCCTTATGGCTGTTTTCTTGCAGCAAAGAGCTCACTATAGCTACTCGCAGCAAAAGCTGTCTCTGAACTTAAAATGCTGGCTTACTGTCTTGCTTTCCCAAGTTGCAGGAATATTGTGCGAGCCACTCAGGTACCAGAAAGGTACAAATTGTAGCTATAGATGGGAACAAGGGGAGGTAGAGAGCAGCAATGATTAGTGCATGTGTGCACACATACTTCTTCCTAGGGCATTCCTTCATTGTGAGCATTGAACAAGAAACAAATCTTTAGGGGGATCTTCTGTGTCCAGTCTATGGAAAGATCCAGGGGCCAAGAAACACAGCTCTGTCTGCACCTCTGCTAAGGTTACCATAGAAAATGTATGGTGTGGGATTCACATGAAGAAAATCTACATGGCAGCGTCTTCTCATGCTGTTATTTGGTAAAAGTAGTTTTCCATTTCTGTGAAATTTTCCTAAATCACAAGGTTAACAGAGTATTCGTTTTCTCTTCCTCTGGACAGAGAACCAGAGGTAAGCATGAAGATAATTCCAAGCTTCTGCACCTGCAGACAGTGAGGAAAAATGTCTGATGCTTAGAGCAGTGGTGTGACTTCATGGCTACAGGGGCAATGCCTGTGCTCAGCACTGCAGTTCTGCCCTCGCTCCTGGAGACAGGCAGCACAGGGGCCCAGCAGCTCAGCTGGTCGCTGCCACTGTGACTAAGGGTGTGGGGAGGAGGGGATCTGGTACTAGGAGGTGGATGGGGCGAGTGGGTGGTTTCAGTAAGTTTCCTAGAATAACAAAAAGGATCTTGTGCAGTTGCATGAAGCCAAGTCAGTAAAAATGACTCCAAACAAGACTGCCAGGATTGCAAGACTCAGTGGACACCAGAAATTTCAGCTCTTCCTTCTCCTACTCCCCCCTCCAACTTTTCTAGCACATTTCTTCAGCCTTCTTTCTTCTGTCTGTCACATTTCCTTCCAATCTACTACTTGGAAATAAGAAGGTATTTTATTCCTGAGCAGCGTGTGCAGCAGATGTAGCGTAAAGCAGTTTCCTGCTTACTCTGTTTTGACAGATGTTGCTGAGGGTTGGTCTGCAAAGAGTACTCTGTGAATCCCATAGCTATAAATGCCCATTCTTATTAAAAGCATTCATAATCCGGCTTGCTTGTAAAATGGCCTAATGCATCCACGTAGAGCTGCTGTTTCTTGCTGTTTCCATATATTATTGTACTGTTTGTGGTGTTAGGGAGTTTACATATGACCTGAAGGGTTCCACATGGAATGGTGGAGGTGGCTCCAGCAGTACAGTTAGAAGGCTGGCTCTCAGTTTTTCCACCAAGCTTCAGGGGACTCTTGCACCAGTAAAAGTAATCTTAGTTATGTGGCCAAACTTTATAACAGTGCAAAGTTTAGAAGGTCTGTGGTTTGGTTTTAATGTGTTTCTTGGCAACATAAACCCTGTCACCCCTTTCTTCAAAATGTGCAAAAAGAGGCCCAGGGCCTCTTGCTGGGCTTATCCATGATTTAGAGCAGAGATTTCTGATCTGCTTTAGGCTGATAGATAAGAAAACTGTCTTCAGGGAAATCGTACAAGAAATAAAAGTGCAGTCTGGTGGCCTGTGAAGTAGATCTTAGACTAGGGCCAGTGACTAACTGTAAGTATCTTCCTCTTTCTGCTTTCACAAGTGAGGCGGAGGTGTATGGGCATCCATGACTTTCCTGACATAACTTGCTCTCATATTTTGATACTATATTTGGTAGAGCATTTGAAAACATCTATGCTCTCATTTGCCCTCTGGGGGAGTGAAGGAGCCTAGCTGCAAACACGAGCCAAGTAAATGAGCCTCTTCTCACCTAAGACTGTGCAGGTGGTAGAATGAATAAAGTAGTACCAAAAGGATGTACTTCAGGATGCAGAGTCTATTCACAAGTAAAGCCACTCTTGTTCTGATAATAACAAACAAACCATGCTTCTGTTTCTCAGGGGAATAACAATAAAAAGCAATAAAAGGTACTTAATGACTTACTCTTTTTTGAATCTTCCAAATCTGGAAGGAAACCAGACCATCTTGAAAATGGAGATCCCAGACTTTCACAATACATGTTACCCATCCAAAGAGCTGTTGCCGTGAAAATATTTACAGCTGCACTGTTTTCCTGCCCTGTCCCAGAGCCCCAGCAGAGAGCAAGGCCAGAACACAACGATGTAAAGCCCAGCAGCTGCTAAGTCATGCTTCTTCCTAGGAAACACTCTGCTCTACACTATTTGCAGTTGTGTAAGCATGAATGCAAGCAGTTTAACACAGGAAGACCAACCTCTAGAAAAATAAGAAAAGCCTTGATGCTCTTTGCCATTTGGGGTGGTCTTTATTTTGAATTCCAGCACATGGTGTAAGCAGTGGTGAAGCATTCCTGAATTTTTGGCGGGCCGTGCTTCAGTGTCAGCAGGGTCCTTCCTGTTGCTGTTGTGCAACAGCCTAAGATGGCAGGAGTGCTGTGGTCCGCTCTACCCTCCATTTTTGCCCAATTTCCTCTTGCAAAGTCTTGCCAGACTCTGTTCCATGCACTAGGTCAGCAGGAGACTTGGCATATCAGGGAAAGCAAGCAGTTCTTCACTGGTCAGTGAGTTGAGTTGGCTCTGGAAGTACTTTTTAAGAGAGAGAGGGAAGACCTCCTTTTCTGCGGTAGGAGATTTTGGAGCTGGTTAAGTTTTGAGTAACCTCACCCTTCTATTTAAGGAGTGATTGAAGGGTTATCCATCTGTACAAAGGAAAAGGTTTGCTTGGTGTCCTGTTCAAACACTGTGAAGCTCATTCATTAGTACTTAGACAAACTTGTCCGCCCTTGTTCTTTTGCTTCAAACTCCTGTATCTCCAATTTGGGCTCTTTCATTCCTCTGGTTGAGGGTATGTCACGCTGAGATTGTTTTATATTTGACCATCCAATGATAGCACTAGCTTTTCTCTTTCAGACTTGCTTTGGCACTTTTGAGATAACTTCTATTCTCATGTCACTTACAAATTTAAACCCAGGCTTGGATCTCGTAACTGACGAGCTCGTCTTGTCCCTGAGCAGTGTCCATGTGCCCATTGCTCAGAACAAACGCTGACAGAGCACATCCACAGAAAATGTGTACTGTCATCACTTGTGGCAAAGTTCATTTCTCTCATATGAGAGATTCTCTTATTCTGAGCACTTGAGGTCAGAAGACATTTCCCAAAGGGTGTTATCTGGCCTGAAAGCCACTGACTGTGTTGTAATTTGGACTTCAGGCCCTGCTCCACTTCAAACACATTACTGCCGTGGTCCCACATCATATCACTGATTGTGGAGTGGCTGTGATCCCTCTGCCAGAGGCAGTCAAGCCGTGGGGATCTGGGGCTCTGCTAGACAGTAGCATAGGTAATGCTTACTGTTAACCTTTGGAGGACCTGTGCTTCTACTGAATATGAATATTGAATATGGGTGGTTCAGAAAGCATTTGCTTCTCCACATAAGCAGTTGTTGCAGCTGCAGGGGGCATTTGAACAGGTAGGCAGGAGAGAGGCCCTGCTCAGCAGTTGGCTATGGGAACACCAGCAGCAGGACTGATGCTATTGGGATGTGGTTTGTGTAGTTGAGTTCTCTGCCCCTCCGAGGTTGCAGCCTTTGGTATTGGAATAGACTGGAGACAGTTGACAGAAAAAAATAAAATCATTGTTTATAATGCACCGACCTGGAGACAAAGAGGTCTGGAATATTGTTGTCCTTTTTCTTTCATATTATGTTAATGTGCATCACTTAACACCTCTGGAGTCCCTAATAATGTGAGTCTGTAGCATACCTTAGAAGTTTCAGTGTGATGTAAACCAACCACAAAGTTTAGAGGCCCTTCCAGAAGATCAGGAAGACCCTGGAGCCATGAATCTATCAGACTTCTTTTGTATAAGTGCACTCTGCAACTCCTTTGGGTATATATATACTAACACTTGTGCTCTGTAAGATGGAAAAAGGTGATAATCTAACTGGTGTTCCATTCTGTATCACAGTACCCCTAGCAGCACTTCTTCAGTACTGAATTGCTGTTTGGCCTCTGGGAAGATTACTGACTGCTCTTTTTTTTTTTTTTTTTTTTCTTCTTTCCTGTGTTTTAGACATTTACAGCATGGTGTAATTCTCACCTCCGCAAGGCTGGGACACAGATTGAGAACATAGAGGAAGATTTCAGGGATGGTCTTAAACTCATGTTACTTCTGGAAGTCATTTCAGGTGAGAGAGGTTGTGTATGGTGCTCTCAAGTGTCCTTAGCATCTCTGTTCTGAATTCTGTCTTCCCCTTTTCTTGTAGAACAGGGACAGCAAGGGCTCTAATGCTGTAGATTTTGCTGGAACAAGAACAGCTGCTTTCTGATTCAGAACAAATTCTCTCTAACGAATATCTTGTCTCCAGCAGTGACCATGAATGTGCTTTTGGAATGTGTTCCAAGCCTCACGGCCTGTGCAGGCTGCCCATTGCATTCCTGCTTCTGCCTCTCGGCTTTCCTCCACTCGCCAGGAATGCACAGCCTCTTGTGAAGACTCAGGCAACGTCTCTCACTCCTTGGCAGAGCTGATGAAGCAGCTCTGGAAAGAGTGTGGGAATGCTACACTGGCAAATCATACCAAAGCCACATGACAGTGAGAATAGGATGGAAGTTGTTGAAAGAGGAAAGTCAGACCAGTAAATCTTCTGTGTCATTCAGTTTCAGCTGTGACTGAAGTTTTTCCATTCTAGTTTCAATCTGAGCTCAGTGCTCAGGCCTTCAGGAAAAAAACAAAAAAAACCCAAAAAACGAATGCAAAACAAAATCCCAGAAAACTATCTGAAATAAAAACGGTGACCAAATTAGGTCAGATTTGTTTTAACTCCCTATCACAAATGTCCCACTATTTGACAGATATCTCCCTGAACAAGGATTATTTTGTATAAGCAATAATTCCTATTCATGTACTGATGAAATAAATACCTTAAAGTACTGTGGGAGGCATCATGGGGGATAAGAGTGTGAAACTGGGGCTGTGTGCTCAGACTTTCTCCTGATGGCTTTCAGTCAGTAAGAGCAACTCTATGACTTGCATCCCTGAGCTTCTTGGTGTGTTTTGCAGTAAAATTGCTGTGAGAGAGGCACTCAAACTACCTTCCTCTGCTGCCCCTCTTTTCCTAACCTTCTCCATCTCCTGCAAAGATGCTATCAGTGTGTATACTCTTGAGAATTTATGGATATAAGATAATACCTTTGAGCTTTTGCCCGTGCCAGTAGTTTGAAGGGATCAAAGTTCAGAGCATTGCTCCTGTAGTGTCTGGTGTCTGTGAGAAGCTAGCAGGCAGAGTCCTACTTTTCTGTGCTTATTTTTTTGCTGATCTATTCCTTTCCAGAGGGGGGACTGCAGCCAGGAAGCTGGGCCAGATGGGCCCTAATGGCTTTCGTTCTGATTGCTGAGAAGGAAGATAGGGAAAGGGAACATGAATGGAGGATGGTGGATGACTGCAGCAGGCTGGCTGATAACACAATAGATCTCATGCCTCACACGGTTTGATATCCTCTCCTCATCTCCTACCCCTCCAGTGCTATTGTCCTGACGGGAGCCCACTCACAAGTGTGACCAGCGGGCAAAGGCATGGGGAACTGCTGTAGGCCTCGGGCTACAGAGCATCCTTTCTACTCTTCTCCTGGAGCCTCTTTGCAGCAGCTGGCCCTACCTCTGACCTTCATCTTGGGAAGCAGCAGCACCTGGGGAGCTGCCTGAGGGGAATGAGTCCCCTCCTCATGCCTTCCCTGTTGGCGAGGGCTTGCCTGCATGCTCCTGCCATGGCTTTTGCTGATGGCCTGCCAAATGGGAGAGGCTCCAGACAGCCCTTAGCCTTCTGGTTCAGGCTCTGGCTTTCCCCTCAACTCTTGGCTCTCCACACACCTTCCTTTTCCCGTGTTTTGGAGAACCGTGGAGCTGCTGACAGGAATTTGGCAGGGATGGGATTGCTGCACTACTCTTTTTCTCTAAGCCAGCTTAGCCATGGGCAGAGCAACAGCCAGAGGAGGCTTCAGCCATGGGAGCATGGAGCCGGGCAGAGCCAAGAGCTACCTGCTCCTCGGCAGTGGGCCTGGAGGTGAGCGAGGGGGAGCAGTAGCACTGCAGATCTCGTCCTGTTGGCTCTGTGCTAGGAAGTAACAGGTGGGCCCCAAAGAAATTGCCTAGTATGATACACTTTCATTTTTCACTGTGTTTCCTTTCCCTGACAAAGCCATTTTAAAAATACCACGAGACTTGAAAAGGCTGAGCCTTTTCTGTGTGTGTTTAAAATAAAGTCATAAGGCTTTTTTTTTTTTCCACCAAACAGAATGGAGGACTAACTGAAATTTTTCCTAAAAAGATTTGCTGTAAGCAACGTCTATGCCAACACTTCCTTGCATTATTTGGCTTTAATGAACAGCCTTGGGACTAATACATGAGAACTGGAGAATGGAAGTGAGAAGGCCGTTTCCATTGTCTGAGCTGGGAGAAGTACTAAAAAAAAGAGCAGTAATGCAAACAGCTGAAAGTAGAACATATTTCTAGCAGGCTTCCATTTTCAATGGTCTACTGCATTAATACTGCATGGCATGGAACCATACGAAGCTTTGCTTTGAAAATCTAAATTTGTAATAAAGTTCAGGACTGAAGGCAATAGCCATAGGGTTTGGGGACTTTCTAAGTTGACCAAAAATTATTTTAAGACAAATATGCTACTGCACTGTTTCAGAGAGGGAGACTGCAGTTTTGCTAACATTGCTGGCTTCTCTTGGACTCTCATGTGGTCAGAGGGAGAGATTTTGCCCTCCCCAGCCCTAGGCTGAGTAAGTTGGTACCCTCCCTTTGTGGGCAATGCACATTATGCAACCACAAGGTGAATGGGATCAGCTTGCTGTTCCAGCTGAAATCCAATCTCCTTCATTTTTCTGTTTTGCAGTCACATCAGTTAAAGAAAACAGTTATTTTTTTAGCTGACTCGAACCATTTGTTGACGTTTGGCAGCATAAATCAGCTTAAGTCTTTTCTGAAACTACATTTGTTAAAATGACATTGTGAAGCTGTCACAAAAAATGCTTCCACTTCAGTTTACAATGACTGGCGTTATCCAGATGGAAAAAGAAAGCAACACACCATGACGTGTACTTGATGGTCCATTAAAGTGAAGGAGATTTTTTTAATCCTAAGAAGGAACTAGTACTGTAAATACATCTTTTTACTTAAATGATATCATTTTGAAAGTGAGTCTGCTTTTATCCTTAAGTCTGACACCAGCCTACAGTAGTAAAGGATTTTCTTTTCCAGACTTCTTTCTTTTTGATGACATGGCTGTGGTGATAATCTGTTTTTCTCCCTTGTAGTTTCTTCTCTCCTTTGTTAGGAAACAAGCCATCCACTTTAATATGAAAAAAATGAGCTCAAAAAATACTTTCCTTTCTCACCCGTAAGCCTCCAATAAAGCTTTTGAGTCAGCTCACGTTGATTTAAATATTCATGCTCAGGATATAGCAGGAGGCTCTTGGAATTGGATCCGAGACATTACTTGCCTGAACTTGCCCATTTGATCTCTTTTTAATTATTCCATACCTTCTTCTTCAGAATGCAAAACCTTGCATTTTGTTTGTATTTATTGTATTCTGGAGCCTTGATCTGAAACCTGAGCTGCTTTTTTTGATATCTGGTTATGTGAGTCACATATAGGTGCCTCCTGATGTCCTGTCTATATTTCCAGTAGAGATTCCACTGAAAAGCCCATTTGTCTGTGCTTTTTATTTGCTTACCCTCAGTATTAGGTTAACATGAGCAAAAGCAGGCCATGAGAGCAGTTGCAGGCAGCCAATCAAGAAGAGCACAACTTTTCATGCAGCTCTTTTAAATAAAGAAGGTCAAGAAAGTGCTTTTCCAAGCTTTCCAGCATAGTTCCAGTAAAAATCTGGTGTGTGCTCTGAGACTCACTCAGTTATCCCAGAGCTACGCTGCTTCCCTCTCTGCCTCATTATAAGCATTTAAAATGCATACTGTTGTGTACAAAAGCATGACAAAGAGTTAGAAATACACTGAATGCATTTAGTGAAAAGGAATAGAGATGATGGTCCTTATAGAGCTGCTCACTGCAGAACTGATTTTTGTTTCCTAGTAGGTGCAGTTGTGACCACTTGGTGCAAAGACTAGAGAGATTTAAGGTCTGTATCCTGGCTGAGGAAAAGAAAGCGAGGTATAAGCTCATCCTGGTATTTGACAGTAGGGAATTCTGAGGAAAAGAGATTTGATTTGTAAGTTGTGTGTTGTAAACACTGGAGATGAGTTGCTCACTTGTCTTCATGAGGAGGAGAAGTTAACTTCCTTTCCAGGCACCATTATCTGTGGTTAATGGTGAAGAGGTTAATTTTTCAATGTTGGGCTCAGTGTGGTTTTGAAAAATTCCTACAAACACTTTGACACTTCTGAGACAAACCTACAGTGGAAAGGATTTAGTGTTGACAAGTCCTCAATTATGAAACTATCTGGAATCTGATTCTTCCTTGGAGTGCTTAGCAGTAAGTGTAAAAAAAAAAAAGATGCAGGGAAGTCTACCCTGTGCCCTTCTGAGCAGTAGGTGCCACCAGGATGGGAAAACATCCATAAGAGAGGAAAGGCTTCAGAGTTATTTTCTAATATTTTTTTTTCTCTTTTCTTCTTAGGTGAACGTTTGGCTAAGCCTGAAAGAGGCAAAATGCGAGTGCACAAAATATCCAACGTGAACAAGGCTTTGGATTTCATTGCCAGCAAAGGAGTCAAACTAGTATCAATTGGAGCAGAAGGTAAAGAAACCAGCTAGCTGATTTGTGTGGGTCCAAGCTGTGCCCAGACTGCTCTATGCTCTACCATGTTCTTGTAAAATAAACCATGGCAGTAGAAAAGGGACATGTTGGTCTTTGGTAGATCGCAACAGGCTGCGAAGTTTAATTCCCTCCTGGCCTTTATTGGTCATTTTTCTCCTTCTTTTCTCCTGGTTGTCACGATTCATGGAAAACAGCTTTCATCAGGATGCTTTTTTTCTCAATTGAAATAGAGCAGCTGCTCATACTTAGCTTGTTGCAGAGCTGCTGGGAAAGATCCCCTTTTGCTGTAGGGCATCTCATAGGTCAAAGCTAAGGCCAACCACCAACACAGGTAAAGTTCAGATAAAGAAACTTCAGCTGTTAGCACGTCCAGGCTTCTTCTTGTGCATTCTAGAACTGTGAGTGCTATGGCTAGAAGCCTGTTTACTATTGTGCAGAGGTCATTGTGGGCAGCACTGGGGATGCCTTCAGAATAAACTTGCGGATTGATTGTGCAGCATGGAACTGTGCAAGATCTTTGTTTTTCTGGCAAAGATGACAGGTGTTTGTAGATATATTGCAAGACTCAGATAGGCTTGCAGGCTGGTAAGATAGTTTGCTCTGACTTCTATAAAGTCAATTAGCAATTAGTAATCTTACCTGGACTGTGTTTTTATGACGCTCATTTTCCTTTGCTCTAGACTTTTGTCTGAGTTGTGCCTTTGAACTCCTTTTGTCACTGTTGCTGTGGAGACGCTCTGCTTCTGTGGTATTTCTAGGTTTGCCTTCACAGTGACCATGGAAAATGAGGGGGTTTGTTATCTCCATCTTACAGATGGAAATATATGGTTTCTCCAAGGAAACTCTTGACAGCCAGGAAATGAGCCCATAGTACAGTTCTGGAATGAGCACTCATCTTCTGTCAGAGTTGTAGGACTACAAGGTTGAGATCTGTCTGTTTATAGTCCAGCAGGTCAGCACAATGTTGGTGTGTTGTCCTGAGATCTGGCCTCGGGCACACTCTTGGGGTCCTCTGTGGTCCGCTAGTTCTGTATGAGATCAGGCAGAATACCTCAGCCCCTGGAGGTGTTTGTGTTTGCCTTACTCCATTTACCCTAGCTTAAAGTTGTAATATTATGAAGGCTTCAGAATAATTTGCAGAGATGCTTTTTTACAGTGTCTGGCACTTGAGAGATGAATGTAAGAGAGAGAAATAATTTGGTATAACTTGCATGCAGAACTTCCCTTCAGTTTTCTCACCTTTTCCCACAATAGCAAGTGAGGGTGTTGCTTTCCCTGAGTACTGTTTATGTAGGCACAGAAGCACAAGTACGGTTATTTTGTGCCCTTTCAAGATGTGTCCAGTGTCTTGATTCAGTATTCCGTGTCAGTATGACACCCCTTTTAACTGGAAGTTGGACATGAAGATGTAGGTCTCCCATCTTAAGAGAAGACAACTGTCATCTGGATCTTGGACAGGCATTCGTATCCTTCTGGGAGCCTAGAGCATGTGTAAAACCTGTCTGCATTGCTCTGATGCCTTTTTCTTTCTTTTTTGGTTCTGGTTTCCCTGGCACTAGTTGGCCTTTTTCCTCTGCTTCCCCTGGATTTTTCTTCTCCTGAATCAGCTATGACTACGCTTCCAGCACTTACAAATCACTTACAAGTAAAAGGCTCTGTGACCAATGATCTCCAGGGCCCTATTACTCAGTACTGACTCATAGCAGTTATCCTGTTCAGAAATAGGCTCTGAGGTGCAGTTCTGTGATAGCCACCATGATTTAGTTTAGTCTAAACTGTGATCTCATCTGCTCTGCCAAACCTTCCTGCCTCTCCTTTGTCCTAGTGCCCATGCAACCATACAAATGTGAGGTGAACCAAATACGGGCTCCTTATACCCCCCAAAAGGTCTGGCTTTTAATAGATCACCTTGATGAATTGGCTTTTGACAACACTGAAATTTGGACTGATGTTAAGTTTTGGTGCTTATACAGAGCACTTTAATGCAAGCTTAAGCTGTGCAAGCGTGATCCCAGAGAGGGGCCCAGCCCAGTACCTGCCTTTGCTCCTGAGCTAAGCCCACTCTGGCTGTCAGCAGGAGGCATAAGCCTGCAGCAGGGCTTCTGCTCACTCCATCCAAGTGCTGTGTACCTGGTAAATTACACATCAGCTGTGAAAATGGATTTTTGCTTTGAACAGAATGGCAGTAGCTCCATTCACTGAAGGAATTACAAGCCTTCCTTGAGCGTGAATGCTAAAGTATAATATTCAGGCCTTGAGAAGACATTGCACAGTAGCAAAGTAGAAAGTAAAAGTCAATGAGGCGGCCATAACACTGTGCCAAGAAAATGAGCTGTAAATGCCTCGGGCAGGCAGGACTGGTCTAGGAGGTTTTCTCCCCTAAGGGAAAACTAGCTGTCTTGTGGCAGCATGAGGGTTCTGGCTAGGCCAGCACACTTCTTCACCTTGAGGGTGCTCCGTCTCTGGTGTCCATCTGTCAGATAGCAGTTTTGTGTGAAAGATCTGCAGCCCAGCCAGACTTTTCTGTGTACACTAGATAAATGGCATTGGCCATCTATGTTCTCTTTTTCCTCTCTCCTTTTCTTTTTTCTCTTTTTCCTCTCTCCTTTTCTTTTTCCTCTTTCTGTAGTTAAAACATAAGCTCTAGAAAGAAAGAATTCCATTGGGAGACTCTCTTGTCAACTTAAGCCTTGCAAAACCATGGTTAACCAGAGTTAAAGCCAGAGATAATGTTTCCATGGTATTTCTCTTGCATTTTGTTAAATGAAGATCCCTCTATGCTGCTTACAAGCCAAGCTTTGCAGCTTAGTCCTAGTGAATGAGAACCAGAGTAGAAGAGGGTTTCTTACATGCAGCATGTGTGGAAAGTGAACTAAGCAAACAGAATAAGCGTTGAGGCTTAAGAGCTGCTTTTTACAGCAGTTGTGGTATACAACAGATCTGTGTAAAGGAGGATCAGGGAATGGTCTAGCCTCAATGGTGCAGCTCTCAAATATTTCTTCATCTGATTTTAGATCTCTTTTTCATCTGATATCTCAAGAGCTATCTTTCACTGTAATCAATTCCATACTGGGATCAAATGTTCCAAGGATTTACCAGATTGAATAGGTTAAGTATTTGACCTTGTGACTGTTTTATGTACACTTCTAATCTGCATATAAAGTTACTGATTTCTTATACAGACATAGCTCAGTTCAACATAGAGATAACTGCTGATCCCTCTTCTCACCTGCATGTGAAAAGAGAAATAAAGCATAAAGAATTTAACAATTGCAGAAATCTCAGCTGAACAAAACACTTCCTGAACAACTGGGCAGTGGAAAGGAAGGAAAAATAAGGTCTCTCCATATCAGTGAGTGAAACATAGCTTTGTATTTGCCCCCATCCTCTGCCCACTTGCAATTAGGGAGCTGAAAGGTACACTTCCATCATTAATGCTGGCAAGCTGTCAGAAATCTGGCTGGACCATCCCTAGCAACGTATCTTTAATTCTGAAATCCTAACACTGTCCTGCCTGTAGTTGATCCTCTGCAACTCCTTTGTTCTATGGGGTAGCCAGGTGCTGTGCTCTTATGGACAATTCAGTTTTAGCTACAGTTGGGGTTATCAGTTTCTGTGGCATTTTTCTAACTGTTCAGGACAGCCATAGAAAAGTAAGCCTGGTCCTTTTTGTATTTTTCAAAATGAATTCTTGGATTTGAAGTGGCATTTTGTAAGTCACATCTATGTAGCAAGCCAGTCTTTTCCTAAGGAGTGAATATTTGTCAAGCCCCTAATTGGCTGTCAAACAAATGGATGAGAGTGCTATAATTTTTGCATATTTTGTTTGTGATCTCTGGAGCAATAGGAGGAGCTGGGTGGAAGCGTATTCACTGATGCAAGAAATTCCTTCTAGTGGATGCAGATGCCTTGTCAGCTTTAGCCAGCACCAATCCACCCCCAAGTTGAATGTAGATCACTTTAATAACGTGTATTTGCTGCTGCTGTTGGTGGAGGAAACTCAGAATGTTTGCAAAGGTCTTGCATAGGAAGAGTGCTTAGAAAGCAGTCAAGCAGAAGATTCTGTCTATTAGCTTTTTAATGGCATACTTGAACTATTCTCATGTTAACTGAGTGTTGCTTACATCAGAGGGAACAAAGAGAATATCTTCAATTAAATAAGCATTATACTGTTCCAACTTTGTAGTGTCAAGTTCAACATTTTAACAATTTCTGTGAAATTTTTTCGTCATCACCAGGAAGCAGGTGGCTCCGTGCAAACCTGTTTTTCACTTTTGCTTCTTCTATTCATTGTATTAGAAAGAGACTGGCACCAGCCAAAGGGTACTGAATGAATCCTCAGGAAAAACAGGTTGTCAACGAGGAATACAAGGATGGGAAACTGAATGAGTCAGGGCCAAAGAGCACATGGCTCTTTCTGAACAAGCTGGTTGTTTTTTGTAACCAGTTGCTGGGAGAAGTTTTCTAGCTCTGGAAATGAGAAATGCTTGCCTGCTTCTAACAAAGAATAACAATTATGTCAACTCTATTTAAAAGAAGAAAAAAAAAAAAAAAAAAAAGATAAAAAGGAAGACAAGGACTTAGGATAATGTGCAACCCAGGATGGATCTCTCACTAATCTTACTTGCATCAGTATCTGTTTGGTAGATGGTGAGTTTTCTATTTGTCAAGAAAAAAAAAGTGATCTGTAGAGATGAAATGGTGGAAATACTTCGGGCTTCTTCCAGAGCAGCTTTGATTTGGTACAGAAGGAAGAAACTGACATGGGAGCAGGAAGCAGACATCTTTCTTTCAACATGAATTTTGCAAAGAGGACTGAAGAGAAAGGGTACTTTCCACCTTAACTCCACCAACTAACTTCATAAAAATGGGAATTTGAGAACGTGACTAGAGCATAGCACTGAGTTCTGATGCCACACTGGCAACTTAACACCATCTGGTTTTATGTAGTGTCTTGACCTTTACTTCCAATTAAAATACATGGAACAGTAATATCAATTACCTGTTCCAGCTCACTGATTGATGTATTAGTATTCATAAACCATTTTCAGCATTGAAGTGTTGCCATCAGATTTTAATCTAGTCCATTAAAAGAAAAAGATTTATTTTCAGATCTCAGATAGACTCTAGGGTCCTCCTGCCAACGGCTGTGGTTTTCACAAGTGTTATTTTTTATTTGTTTGTTTATTTGTTTTTACATCTCCACATTTGAACAAAACAAAGTGAAAACATGGATGCTTTCTTTTATATTTTAGCTGTGCTAACTCAGGTATTTTTAGCAATGGTAAGGATTTTTTGTAATGTTGATTGTGGTGCTTCATAGGAGGGGTTGAGAATGCAAAAAAGTGCAGGACTGAATATACTCGCCATCGCTGATATGTTCTTACATCTGTCCTGAATACAACTCTGTGATCCCAAAATACCTGTAAAAAAGTCATTTTTTAGAAAATTTATCAACAAGTAAACATAATTTTTCATGCCAGAAATAACCGTGGTTCTTTCAGACTGCAGTGAAAAGTCTGTTGGCCAGTTCATACTGATCAAACCGATGCCACACCAAGCTGTAAGTGCAAGAACAAATGGACACAGAGGTGTGCCAGAGTAATGCAAGCTAGCATGTCTAGTTTTATATCTTTGAAACTTATAAATCCCTAATGCAGATGTATATCAAAGCACAGCAGAAATTATCCTTCTAGTTTACACTGGAAATTGCACCACAGGCATCAGAAAATCACAAGGCAACTTAACTAGAAAATTTCAAATATTGTTATTTTTATGACAGAATCCAGATGGGGGGCAGCCTATACCACACATTTCTGCTTGCCCTGGCACATGATGTGTTTCTGCTTAATGGAAGCAGTGCACAGAGGTGTGTACAGTACTACAAAAACAGTCTCTGGCTATGTTGTTAGGACTTGCTTTATTCTAGCTCAAACAGTAGGTTACTTCTCACCCTTTTCTTACTGAATACACCTTTGTAACCAGCTAGTTGCTTCTGAAACATCACCTGCTGTTCAGGAAACTACCAGAGAATGGCTAGGAGAAGATAGATAAGTTATTTTCACCATTTGAAAAAGCCAGAAGACTGTAAATTTTATAACCTGAATAAATATCATATGCGCAGATTTTTTTGAGGATCAAATCTTGAGACCCAGCTGCAGCTGCTTGCAGTTTGGGCTGTTTGGTGCTCATCTGCATGCAGTAGAAATCCCTTTCTGGGTCAGCATCCACCCAGCACCTTCTCTAGAACCTTTTTCCTTTATCCCTTTATACCTCACATGTGCAAGCAGTTGCTTTCTAAAGCCTCCAAGCTTGTTGACCCTGAATGAGTTTTATTGCAGAGTCCAGAGAACAATAAAACACAATTTGCTTGACATCTTATTTTATAATATGCTCTGATCAGCATAAGTCTTTGCTTCCTCTTCAAGCATGATGCATTTACTTTGAGAAATGCTCTTTTGTGTCTTTTGGCAATTACTTGTCTGAAAGAGGTCCTACACAGCATCTGGACCATTTAGGTTTGTTTGAAATAAAAATTCGGTATTTCTTGGTTTTATTTTGTTCACACTACAAAACCAGCTCAAGGTGAAATATACTGCTATAGGCTGATCCTTATTTCTGTGTTAGTGGCTGTTTTCAGTAATAAATGCAGGTGAGCCAACGTGATTAGTGAGTACTACTGCACAAGACTGTGCTGCACCATTGGAATATCTGGGGAGGCAGAGAAGAATAAATGTAGCTGGAATTCTAGTTTTCACTTCTGCAAAGGGGAAGGTTTCCCAGTGCTTCCATTTTACTGGGATTTGCATTTGCAACTTGATGCCTTCTATTTCTTAATTCTCTCCCCTTTTTTTTTTTTTTCTCCCCCCCCTAGAAATTGTGGATGGCAATGTTAAAATGACTCTTGGAATGATCTGGACCATCATCCTTCGTTTTGCCATCCAGGATATCTCAGTTGAAGGTAAATCTCAGTTCTTCCCAATGACAGTTAAGCAACAAAAACCTGGGATTGCCACGTGGTTTTGCCACTTAAAAGGCTCAGAATATGCTTGTACATATGTCACTGGGAGATCCCAGGGAGCTGCATTTCTGACCAGGCTCAGATATGCTGAGAAGAGTTTTTCAGCTTCTCTTCTTGAAAGATAATTTAGAGAAGCTCAAAAAGATGGCTAAGCAGGAATGTCAACTTTAATGATGGAATCTACTGTTTTTCTTGCAGGCTGATGCAAGGACTTGCACTTGAAAATTGACCTTTCTTTTACAAGTTTTACAAATCTAATCTCAAAACACCATTTTTTTATTACAGAACCTCATTAAGAAAATAACACTATAAATATAAATATAATATAATATATATTTTATATATTTTAAAATTAATATTATATATAATATATATAATATATATAATATATATAATATATATAATATATATAATATATATAATATAAAATATCAACACTATTCCAGTAGACTCTTCATCAAGGAATTTTCTGACAAATGAAGTTAAATAAAGTGTGATTCAATGCTGTCTCTCCTAAAGAGAAGTTGGTTGTATCCAGCATATGCTTCTGCTTTCTGAGAAAATGGATTGATTGGTGTGCATTTTTTCTTTCTTTAGAGACATCTGCTAAAGAAGGACTTTTGCTATGGTGTCAGAGGAAGACAGCCCCCTACAAAAATGTAAACATCCAAAACTTCCATATCAGGTGAGAACAGGCAAGAACTCAGCTCTACCATCTGTGTTATTTTCAGATGTCTTTTTGCTACATTCAACAATGTTCCTGATGCAACTGCATTTCTTCGAGAGATCTAATAACAAAGAAGTCCAGAGAGACACGTAGGAAATCAAAAGCAGAGGTTATAGGAGGATCCAAGTACCAACATCCCAATTCCTCATTCCAGTTACAAGTGCTGCTTTTGTAAACTCTAGAGCATGAAGTCCTCTGAAAGCATTTTATATGTAACAGGCTAAGCAAGACTGCTTATGCCTTAGAATCTTGAAGTATTGAAATGAGAAATTCTGATTTCAGTTCTTCTCGGAAGTCCAGACTAGGCTGGGAGGCAAAGCATTGGCTTGTATAGTGCTGGTTATAGCCATCAGTAGTCATTCCCTTCCTCCTCAGTCTGCCTTTTCCTATGGCCTTTTTTCAAGCTCTGTACCTGTTCATGCTTGCTCCCCAGTATAGTAGACATTCAGAGCAGAGAGCTGGCATAAAGGAGGTGACAATGCAAAGGGCAAGTCCTAATTGCAGCAGATTACTGTAGGTTTGAAAGAAATCCTTTCCAGCACTTAGACACTGCTAGCTAGAAACTAAGCCATGATTAATCATCCTGGTGTCTTCCTTCATGCTCCTGCCCATCACCGTGTCTCTCCCTGGCTGAGCCTTCTCATTTTGCTCTCTTCTGTCTCTCTCACAGTTGGAAAGATGGCCTTGGTTTCTGCGCTTTAATTCACAGACATCGTCCGGAGCTCATTGATTACGGGAAGCTACGAAAGGTACAGCTCAATTTGTTTGTCGTACCAAATGCTTGGCCTTTGAAAACGAAGAGGGAGAACAATTAGCTTGATAAGCAGATAATTGTAGAACTTCAGCATAAGCTGGCTGTTGCAGGACTAGGAGGGAGGAAGGAGGGATGAATCAGAACATTCAGACTTCTCAGTGAAGCGTGAACTTAATGAGCTGCCTGCTTGACTTTCCTTGCTTTCAGACTGCCTCAAATGAACTGCACGTGCTCCAGTCGCAGCTGATTAGCAAAAACAGCTGAATTCAGTCACTCAAATGGGAATCTAATTCTGCACTAACGTCATAGCCTTGCAAGTCAGATCAGACTTAATTTTTCTAAGAACTGGTTTGAAACTGGTTATGTGGTGATCAAGTGCAAAAGTTCAGTGAGGTGTCCTCACTGGATGCTTGTCCCACGCTTCCAGCTTAGCACTGAGCCATCTGCAGTGCAGGATATCTCTTGGCATGCAGATGCCAAGCACCAGAAAAGTATTTGTCTTAACACTCAGTTTTATTTTACAAATTGTCACTGGAAACACAGCATCTAATTGCTCCAGAGTTTGTCTCCTGTGTGTCTTGGAAACAAGACTGTTCAGTGAATGATGAGAATAAATGTTCAGTGCTTTGTGTTGCCAGCAGTGTTCTGACCTAGTGAGAGCAGAGCAAACTGGATTCAAATCTTTCTTGCATTCCCACTGTTTGCTTAGGTCCTGTTTTTACTGTGTCTGTGCACACAAGTGTAGTGAAATCTCAGCAAGAGCATTACTGATGCTGATATGCATGGCCATCGGATCTCGTGGGCTGGCTGTTACAAAGTGCAGTCATGCTCAAAACTAGATAGGGAAATAAGCATAGAATCCCATCACTAATAGATCTGGGCTCTTGAATCACTGTGCAAATGGACAATATGTAAATGGTTTAATCAAATTTAGCTGCATCCTTGAGGCAATGAATTATACAATGCCTGATCTGCTTTTCAATAACCTTTTAGATCTTTACTATCTTGCAGAGCAGTCAATTATATTATCTGATTAATTTTAGTGTCTGGAGTCAGTATGTGATGAATAAATGGAGTGGAAAGGCTCTATGTGTTTACATAAACGGCATCAATAAAAAAGAGAATTACTAGAACTAACTACATTTTCAGTGACTGATCTTTGGAAAATAAGAGCAGCTAAGCAACGTTTGACAAACCCAACTGGGTAAATGCCACCATTACCATCAAAGTTCTAAGCCAAGTCCGAGCAAAACTAGAATAGGGAAAGAAAATGAAAGGTTTTTTGTCATTTTATCTGTGGGCCTTTTAAGGTGAAAGGCAATGTAACTGTTCTAATTAAAATCAATATTGATGGGAAGAGATTTGTCCTCCTTGGAGTCAGATAAAAGGAACTGGCACTGTTTGTGCTCCTCTTGCCTTTATCACATCCTTCTTCAAGCTCCTTCTGCCCTCCTATAGTCTTTTGATTTACTGTGTCATTTTTATTTTTGTTCTGCCTAGATTGCTTTAAAGGCATGAGATTAAATGCATGTTTGATAACTCTACAGAACTAAGGTCTTCTGCAAACAGCTGGGAAGAACTTAGCTCAGAGCCTAGCCTTTAGCTCTGATTGCAGTTGGCTGGTGGCTCAAACTCTACCATGTACTGCAGTCCATCTAGAAATGTGGACTATGTATTGCTGCTGGATGAATTTCTTACAGGTGTTTCTGAAGACATGAATTATACTAGCAGGATTTTTTTCCCAATGTCTTCAGCTCTGGCAGATATAAGAAGTGCTAACACTCTCTTGATTTTCCTCCATCTCCTTTCCTGAATGCTAGTTAATAGAAGATATTTTTTTTTATCACACTGCAATAATTGCCATGGCAACCTTGTGTGCTGAGGGGACTTGGGACTAGCTGGAGGAGGAGAGATGACTCCTCGTATGAGTTAGGGTTGTGCTCAAAGAGGAGGAGCTGTGGTTGTCTTTAGTCAGCAAAAGCAGTGAACATGCCAGGTGGGCATTTTGTTCAGAGTAAGGTTGTAGTCTGCCACAGTTAAAACAACATAATTCTTATATGGAAAACTATATATTTCCTGGTTGTTGGTGAATCAAGAGACAGCCTGCAAGTTACTGCTCCTCTTCGTGTCTCCTTGTCTCTATTTCTGTGTGCATATGGGAACTGAGGCACCTCTGGAGAACCCCATCTTAGTCAGTGCTTGAGCTGTGAAAGGAATAGGGATGAGTGATTCTGTTTTGTTTTTATTTTTTTTGCTCTGCTTCCTTTGGGTCACTAAATGGTGCCTGCAGCTATAGTGCTGGAGTGCTGCTGTACAATGCCTAGACTGCTATAGTCTTCACTTATCTTTCCCTCTTTGCAGGGAGTCGACTGAAAGTTGGAATTTGAAATAATGAATAGCTGGTGTACAGTGGTGTGGAATTGAAAGTAGTGGTGTACAGAGGAATTCCCTGGGCTCAAGACCCTGTTTTAGGCTTGGGCAGGCCACAGGGAAACCTGTGTTTTGCAGCAAAGAACATCACTTCTGTGATGAGCAGCTCCACAGTCCATGCGGGGGAAGTTATTCCCAGAGGTAACAGGACTGTGCTCAGGCTTAGGTCTCTGCTTATCTGTGAGCAAGTCTTGGCCTTAGGTAGCTTGCTTTCAGTAGTATTATCTTTAGCTTAATTTCTCGAGAGACTGTGTGATCACACATCTCTTTTACATATGAAATAGAAGTCAGCTGGCATCATCTTGGTGAGTCTTCAGTTTCCCACACATTAAGACTTCCAGCCCTTCCTCTAGGAGTGCCCAAGACCAGTAAGTTTTCCCATCAGGAAACCTCTCCCAGTTTTTAGCTTACAGTTTCTTTTTAACCTTTGGCAACATTGCTTCTGATGTTGTTTCTTGCAGACTGATAGGAAAGCTATCTGCAGTGAGCTTGCCCCTCCCTTTCCTCTAGAAGAGGCTGACCACTTCTCAGGCAGCTTGCACAGATGGGGCTGTGCTAAGGAGTATAGGTTAGTAATACTAGGCACCCCTCTCAGGGGAGTTAGTAATGTTGTGGACTCATGGTTGGCATGGGTTGAAATTAAACATGTGGTGATGACATTGCTACAGAAGCAGAAAATGGCACATGGACTGTGAGAACCTTTCACTCGAGTGAAAAAAAGGCAGTTATGTTTCCTTCCTCTAAGGCTAGATGGAGTTAAGGGCTTGTCTATATGTACTAAGCAAGGTATGTTATATTCCAGTTAGCCTCAACTCCTTAGGTAAGGGGTTTGGTTATTCTTTGGATTCTTAGTGGTTTCTCCACAGCATGTGCAGAAGACAAGTATGCTGGTGTTGAACTGGTGCCAACGTACATAATTCCATTGCACGGAGTGGTTTCTTATGGCTGGAGGATATGTAAAATCTGCTACACCACTAAGGTTTGAAAAGGTGGATTTAGGTATATCTGATGAAGTCACTACTGAAAGGATACTATGTAGAGATCAAGTTCTCTGTGGTGCTGAGAAATGATGGCTTTTACCATGTGTGACAGCTGCTGGTCTCATCACAGTGTGCAACATTTTCTCACGTAATATTGGCTTGTCCCAGTGGACTAAGTGTGAATCAGTGGTTGTGTTTGTTTGGATGGCCTCTGCCTGTGGTTTCCTTTGGTAGGTGAAACATTGCTGTCTCCTAGAGACATTCATCCAAATGAACATGAATAGTTCTGGGATGCCAACCTGAAGCATGCATTAATTCCTGGGGACCTGCTGCAACAAACTGCTTTCCATAAGGGCTTGACTTCCTAGTTTCATGCAGCTGTAATCCAGGGGCTACCTAATGACCAGTGCCTTAAAGAAATCTTCCTACATGCCCACACTTTGTCTGCCCAGGCCTGCCTAACTTCATGTTTCATGCTGCCTGGTTCAGATAGTTTCCTACTGACTGAAATTCAGGCACAGCTGAATTTTCCAAGTCAGTGCTAACTGAAGGCACATACTCTCAAATAGAAAAGAAACAGAATGTGTATGATGGTTTAGAAAGAAGGTTCGTATAAGAAGATTGTACTTTTTATTTTCTAATTTTTAAGGCAGGACTCATTTTGTGTGTCACAGTTGACAATATGGAGAGAGACATTCCATCCTTCCTCCCTCCTGAAATCCTCTTAGCGAACATGGTGACTAAATGCAAGCAGTTTGGGAACAGCTACTCTCCAGCAGGAGTCACTTCTCTCAACAGTAGAAATGAGAAATGAAATGTCCTTTGTCATCCGTGGAATTTCAGAAAGACTATAGGAGTCAGGCTTGTGCAAGGGTCTCATACTAGTTATTAAATGTCTTGTTGCTGATTGTTATGTTTGAATGCTGGGAGCAATTTGCAGAGGTCTTTCATTTCCAGTGACATCTGCATTTCACATTCTCTTGTTCAGCTCTCTAAAATCCACTTACCTTTGTCATATGACTCATGTCACACTCAACTTTGTTTAGAATTTGATTACTGTGTATTGATGTCTGTATCTGAAGTGCATTCTGCCACAGCAGAAAGTTTATATATAGAAAAATAGAAACACACAAGGGAAATGGCAAGTCCTGTGCAGTGCATAGGGAGAAGACTAATACTAAGACTAATGGGTACTTTTGTATTTATTTTGTAGAGATCTGTTAAAACATTTTTCTTCCTCCCACTCAACTGGTGTTCAACAAACTGTGCACTAGCTAAGGACAGCACACATTGCAGATGTTGTTACTATTTTAGTATTGCTTAGATGTTCTAGCAGATACGCTGCTCTGCAGTTCCTTAAAATGGGAGATGAAAACTTAATCTAAGCATGATATCTAAATGTGTGATATGGCCATTTACTGTCTGTGTGATGTGAAGCTAATGTAACTTTAAACTAGGTTCAAGACGAAGTGTATTATTCTTTCTCATTGCAAGTGCAAAGATTCTATGTTATTATCATATCATGAATCTCCAGGCTCTGCTTTCCAAAGAAAGCTAATTATTTCATCCTGCTACATGAGGAGACGTAATTTTGTCTGGACAGCTGAGTTACCTGAACTAAATCAAGCACAATTGCTCTGTCTTGAGAGAAGTGTTATGAGTTGAGAGAACCTTGTTATGAGTTGGTGCTGATTCTGTGGCTCTGTTTTTTTTCTCAGGATGATCCTCTCACTAATCTAAACACAGCCTTTGATGTAGCTGAAAAATATCTGGATATCCCCAAGATGCTGGATGCAGAAGGTAAAGTACATGCAGTGGGTGTTAACTTGCTTTTTCTCAGGGAATTTCCCATTTATTAGGTAGATTTGTATTGCACAAGAATTCCGTAGCCTGAGTGCTCCTTCCATTATTACTTACTAAATGTATGGGAAAAAAGTTACAATGGAATAATCATATGTTCTGCTTCCCTCTTCCTTCTATGCCCCTCAGTTGTCTCAGTTTGGTACCTTTGGAGATTTTAACCTGGGGATGATTCATGAGGAAGAGATGAGTAACAACTGGCTGTGTCCACAGCTGACTAAAGTGTTTCCTTTCAAGAATCAGAAATAATACAGAGATAATGTATGGTGTAGGACTGTGTTCCTTTTGCCTCCAGAATTTTTTCCTTTCTGAGCTATTTCTGACACTGCTGTTGACTTTTCTTTTGGGAGTGTAATACAAGTTTTATAAACTATTTCTTGACTACTTGAACGTGTGGAGCCTGAAGATCCCTCACTAACTGGGACCATGGGAGAAATCCATGTTTTTCAGAGGTGCTTTTGCTACTGACTGTGACAGCTTCCCGGAGACCACTCGGGACAGCAAGTATTACTTCTCTGAGCCTTGTTAGGACTGACTTGGCAATAGACTGTGAAGACTGTAATTCTGAGGTGTAAACAACAGCCTAAAATAATTCACTGGTTTGGGGGCTGTTCACCTGAAGCCATCTAATTTCAATGGTAGAAGCTTTACTTCAGGCTTGATTTGGACAGGAGAAGCAATTAAAGGATTTTTTTTTTTAAAGGAGAGAGGAACAAAAGAGAAAGATGGGATAAGGATGACTGAACCCAATCAACGTGTATTTCAGTAATCAGGATGTTCATATTCTTAGGCAGTGTTTTCCATCCCCAAGAATGAATTGCTTTCCCTATTCTCATTATGTTGAGATCACAAAAGATCATGAGGTTTCTGGAGTAGATTGGAGCATTTCCTGCTATTCTGTAGGATTAAAACCACCCTCAAAATCTAGCTTCAGATCTCAGCAAGTCTAACAGTGATGATGAAGGTCACTTACAAGAGCTCCAATTGCTCTTTCTTGATCAGTCTCCTCGCTCACAGACTGGGGCTAATACACATTCCTCTAAGCAATTAATTCTGATCTCTGGAGGTGTTGAGTTTCTCCTGGAACTAATGGAAGGGCATTTTGAAATTCAAATCATCATTGTGTTGAAATGCAGGATGAGGGCACTGAATGGAAGAGAGAAAGGATCTTTCCCAAAGAACTTCATGAAGGAATTGCAGTATGATACATCTATAAAAACCCATGCCAACTCGTTGCTAGTTTGGATTGATTCAACCAAACATTTGCAGTAATATTCTCAGGACAGGGATGTGCTCTGATTTGAGACACGCTGACGTATGACTGCATTAGCTTGGCCAGACACCAGAAGCAATTACTTCTTGAGGGTGGGGTGATCCTGACTTCTGAGAGAGACGTATCTTCTGGGGAAGGCTGGGAATCTCTCAAGAGTTGCTATGACAAGCATATACTCCACCAGGCCTCCCGGACAGTTGTGGTTCTCCCCTTCCTTTACATTCCTCCCATCAGTTGATTATGCTCTTAACGTGAGGTTTTTTTTGACAGACATTGTTGGAACTGCCCGTCCTGACGAGAAAGCCATCATGACCTATGTTTCTAGCTTCTACCACGCCTTCTCAGGAGCCCAGAAGGTATCGCAGGATCCCAAGCTCCCTCCACAGAGCACACCTGGTGCCGTTGCTAATGTCCAAACCTTTTTTTCTTTCTCTCTTTCCTCTCTAGCTACGGGCATCTTTATTATGTTTTCAGTAGAGTTGGCTATTGGTTCAAAGTGGTGCCCCAGACACAATACATGGAGCAACCAGGCAGTCCCACTTTCCTATAGTCAGTGTTCCTGTTCCAGTGGCACTTACATATGCCAGTGCCTTGGCATGCACAGAGAGCCCAATAAAGCAGGGAGCTCTACCTTCTCCATTTGCCTTCCAAACTACTGGCCCGATGACTAAGGAGCTGCAGCCCCTGTTCCTGGGAAATCTGAGCTAGGATGTTTGATTTCATAAATGGGGACTGTAGATTGCTCTGCTGAGCAGGACACTGCAAGCTGACCCCACTGGCAATAAATGCTAATATCTATTCACTTTTTTTTGTTTTATTTTAAAATATGGGGACACAAAACTTAGTGTTTTTATGTAGGGTTCAGTGAATATCCAAAACTGTCTTTTACATTATATGCACTGCAGGTTCCCACACCCTAGCTTCAAGATCCAAACCTGCTGCTATCTCGAGTTGTACCACAAATTGAGTCCCAGTTCACCTGGGTCTCACAGAATATGTCTAATGAGTACTTCTGTGGTGATTGGCGAAAAGAGCCCTGTTTATCATGACTGAGATGCCTGGTTTTGTTCATTTAATTCCTTTTAATCTTTCCTCACCCACCATGCTGGAAATGGGGCAGTTGAGTCTTTCCTGGTTTTGGCTTAGCCATTTTCCTGTTGGTAACTAGTCACTTAGGGAAAAAATTTTGCAGGTGAGACTTTGTAAACATCTCTCACCAAAACCAAGCAGCTGTCCTTACTTCAGTGTTGTAGGTGCACGTGGAAGCAGAGCAGACATTGTGTAGGAATTGCACTGCGTAAGAAGGCTCTGATCTCTACAGCTCCCCGCTGCGCAGAAAGGCCTTGGGCATGGATGCTGAAACCTTCCAGCATCCTTTTTATATCCTCGGACCACAGCTGTGAATGTGCAGAGCGTGGATCCTCACTCAGGACTCTCCTGGACTCAGGGGAAGGGAGCAGGGGTGCCGCTTCGAGCCACAAGCCAACGCTGCTAGCCACCTTCTGATCCGAACTCCCAGCTCTCCGCATGGAAATCTGTTTGGCCTGTCCTGCAATGCATGATGGGAAGTTTTCTCCCCCTCTCTCACGCCACCCATGACTATTTTGTTTTATTCTATGTGCTGCTTCTTACTTTATCCTTTCAACCTCTTTTCCTTCTCTGCACAGATATTATAGGCACGCTAAGGCCGGATGAGAAGGCCATAATGACCTATGTTTCATGTTACTACCACGCCTTCTCAGGGGCACAGAAGGTGAGACTTTACTGCTAACAACCCCTCCCCATCCCTGCCATGCCCACTGATTATCTCCACCAAAGATAGCTCCAGCCCCTCTGCCTGGCACAGCTCAGCAGTCTCAGCTGTGCCCCATCCAGCCTTGCATTTGGATGCGTGAGCTCCAGCCTTTCTGGAGAAGTGGGTTAGATATCCTTTCAAACACATTTGAGCAGGTCCTTCTCTTCAGTTGTCATACTCAGTGGTGGAGAAAGCATTTTGATGAAGTTGGCATAGAAAGAAGAATGTCTGCCCTGACAGTCAATATATCACGTTAGTGACTATTGGGCCTCACCCTGGCCAGGTGATTCATCTCCAGAAGTACCATAAGCAGATCAGCCTGGCCCGGCACATTGCAGCCTGGTCCCTTTGAGCTGCCTGCCTTCTGTTCATACTCAGCCCTCAATAGCTCAGGTCTCTTTTCCTAGATTGTATCATATCAACTGATTACTTAGCAGTAGCATCTTTTGTAGCACTTTTGTGCTCCAGCCATGAAGTCCATTCCTACCAGGCCTTGAGCTAAGGTACCTTCACTTCTCAATTTCTTTTTAATTTGTGGTCATTTTTTCCCAAACTACCTGTATGTTTTATTTCTTTCCCCTGCTTTTCCCATTTCCATAGCTTCAGTCATGCTTCCTCTGCTTCTTTGTTACTCCAGTCTCTTTGCCTGGCACTGGGACATTTGTCCTCAGAGGAACCAATCAGTCACTCACAGTCACATTCTTTGGATGAACTTCCTTCAAAACATCTATTTCCCTGAAGTCCTCCAAATGGAAGAAAAAGTTCCTGCCTTTCTTCCCAAGCCACAGCCTGATGGGGCTGCAGCCTTTCTGCAAGATCACCAACTTCAGACTGTGAGCTTTGAGACAATAAAATCCAAAGTTCAAGACCAGATCCTTCTCATTTTAAAAAGGATGTAAAATCTCCTTATTTCCATAACTTCTTTCTCTCACCGGGTCTTTCCTACCTGAGGCACAGTCTATGTGCTGCCCAGCTTGAGGGCAGAAAGCTTGACTCCAGAAAGACTCCATCTCTTTTGTACAACATGATGCTAATGGTTCACTGTTGATGTAGATACCATGTTCATGTTTGCTTTCAGAGGGCAAACAGGCAGTAGATTACAGGGAGCAGCTCTTCAGGTCAAGCTTTTTGTTCCCTGCCTTGTTTTGTGTATATTAATGATGCTGTCTGCTTTCCAATGAATTGGAAATAGATCCCACAGCAGTGCAGTACATTTGCCCACTTGGCATGATTTATATAGACATGAATTTTCCACTGGGATACTGCTTTGTAAATAGTTCAAAACCTTTAACACCAGGCTTCAAGCTCCATCCATCTGATACTTGCCTCTGAAAATTGTATCCTCAGAACTCATGCTGCGGTGGTGAGGCCTGCTGTTTGCCAGGTGTCCCTTAGGGACTCCTCCATGCTTAACCCAAAGAACTCCTGATTAAAGAAAGAGCAAATCACAAATGCGAGGGGGGTAGTGGCCTCCTGCAGAAGTGGCCACGTCCCTCTTCAATTCACTTCTCTTCTATCTGTGTCCATTCTGCCCTTTAGAAACCTGCTTAGCAGGTCCCATGTTCTCTTCAGCAGTTCAGATGGACGCTAGGTCTGCTGGGATAACTGAAAGCAATCTTCTGCTGCTTCAGGACCTGAACCAAGTAGACAGGGCAAAAACTAGTGGTGGAATTTCTTAAAACCCAAGTGGTGTAACTTGTTTATATGGAAAATTATAGATCTAATCATTAATTAAACTTTTAGTAAGCCTGATGGTCCAGCACCTCAGCAGTGACCTGGCAGGAGGAGCACATCTCCTTTTTGAAGCTCTCCAGCCATACATTAGCCAGCTGCCAAGTGATAGATTCAAATCCCAGGGCAAATGCAGAGTGATGACTGAGTGCAAGCCCCAGCCCAAAGTGTCTTGTAACATGTTGCTGCCTCGTGCACGGTTAGGTGACTGACTGTGATATCACTCCATTTTTCATTCAGATTTTTCATTACTGCCACCAGTCCTGAAGGGGAAGTCCCATGAGCCGCTTTCTGCTTCTTTCACTCTCTTGTACCGAACCTTTGAAGGTACAGGGTCCCCAGCCTGATGTGTGTGTAGATGGCTGCTTTTTCTTTATGCCATTTTGTTATATATAAATATATATTTGTAGGTATACTTGCTTTGGTTGGTTTGCTTGTTTTCTAACTGCTTCTGACTTTCACACTAAATGCATGATTGTTTCCTATTGGTCAGCTTAATATTTTGTAAACCTGATTTCTGGGGGTGAACATTTCTAACTAATGTTTTACCATTTTGTGAAAAGATTGTGTTTGACATACAGTATTCTGGGACGATTCTCCGAGGCCAGAGGGCCGCAGACAGGCATTCTCCCTAGGTAGTTTTCTGTGGGAATGCCTTCCTTTATCATTCTTCTGTAAGAAGAGACCTGGAACCAAGAGCTAGAGACACAATTCCACATCCAACCTAAGCAGTCCAGGTCAGGGTTACAGTAAAGACAAAAAACAGAGAAGTTACTGCTCCTTCTGCTATTCTTTGGCTATTCATATTTCTGTTTGAGCCTACCCAACAGGACATGCATATCTCACAGCAGTGCAGTATCAAGCAGAATGCCGTAGGCTTGCCCTCCAAGTGATGTTTGACAGAAAGTAGTATAATGTGTCAGTGCCATGCTGTACCAAAGCAAATCAGATTGCACAAGTCCTTGGTGAATACAGTTATGCAAACTTCAAACCCCAGGATGGTGCATCTTGACAGTCCTGCCCCATGCCTCCAGCATGTCTGGAGTAGGCAAGAACCACAGAGGAGCTAGTGCTGGTGCAGGAAAGGAAGAAGATTGGCCTCTGTGTGTCAACCATTAGGGTAACACAAATAATGTCGTAATTGCTGACATTCAGAGGGCTTTTGTGTTTGGACAGATGTTCAACACATATATACACACACAGTCCCAGGCAGCTGGAAGAAATCTATTGTCAGATAGATGTAAATGTGCCTATGCCAAATGGGGTCCCTCCTGCACAGCTGGCTGCTGTTCCAGTGAGCTCCAAGGGTATAAAAAAGAAATGGAGAGTTAAGAGCATACAGAGAGCTCCTCTTCTGTGAAGACTGAGATGAACGTTTGTGATTGCGGTCCCCTGCAGCCACTAGGTGCATCATGGTAGGACTCTAGCCTGTTTTTTTCCTGTCAGATCCCATGCCTGTAAGGTTTTCTCTGACTAACAGAAAGTTACCTACTAAAGTACAAACTTTTGGTAAAAACAGATCAAAGTACAAGCTTTCAGAAATACAACCATCATTTACATATTTTACAGCATTTTTTTGGAATGAAATGGTTTTCTCTTGTACAGTTTGCTCTGATATGTTTCTAGTTAGTTAATATCTGTGTATCTGCTAACTGACTGACTTTAATGAACAGGCAGATCACTGAATATACATTTTTAGAACTTCTTAAGAATGGCTTAGATCATCATATCCCCTGAGATTTCAGCAATCTGTTTGTCACTATATAGCCTGTGACTTTATTGCTGTTGTTGCTGTCTCACATCAGCTGCAAAAATTAGAGCTTTTTTTTTTTTTCAAACAGCCTTGAAGATTGAGTAAACAGATAATAAAAGGCCTTTTACAAATAAAAAGAGGTTGAAACTTGCCAGCTATAAGCTCAGCAAAGCTGCTTTTGGCATCACTCCTGCACAGAGTTTTAAGACAGGGCACAATTGACAATTGGCCTGTTGTAGTGCTGGCATGTGCTCTCCTCTTCATCTCCATGTGGTCTCTGTGGCTCAGTGAGAACTCCTCTGTAGGGGTCCTATAGGTAGCTCTAGCACCTACACAGGCACCAGGGCAATAGCTGTGCTGCAGTAAGAGGGTGCTGAACACTCTCCTGACATCCATCACAGGGCCACATTCTCCGAGGCTTTACAGCATTACATCTGCCAAAATATTGATAAGGGGAGCTGCACAGATCCACAGACAAACAGTGTACAAGAATCAGCTTGCTGCATATTGCCGTTGCCAAACACTTGTGGCACTCTGGGGCAGGCTGTTAACCCCTGAGCTAATAGCTGGGATTTTTTCTGAGCATTGCTGTATTCGAAATACATGTTCTAACATGTCCAGCTCTCTGCAGAGAGACAGGTTTTGGTCCCATAATGTGAAAAAAACAAAACAAAAAACAAAACAAAAAACCCAACAGCTATGTAGTAACAACAAGCTCTTTTTTTTTTTTTTCTTGAGATTTACTTTGAGATAGTCAGCAGAAAGACTACCAAGAAAGGGGAAAAAACAATCCTCTTTTCAGCTGAATCATAAGAACTTGAATGGGAGGTGTCATGCAGCAAGATGCTGGAGGACATCGTCCTGTTATGGGTGCCAGAAATACAAGGAATGCTGGAAGACATCTTTGCTGAGTTGAATTGAAATTCAAGGATATCTACTACTTTATCTTCAAAGCAAATCTAGAACATTTCCAAAGTCTGATATGTGTATTCACCTGATCTAGTGAAAGATGTTCCTGCCGATGGTAGTGGAGTTGGACTAGGTGATTTTTAAAGGTTATTGCCAACCCAAGTCATTTTATGATTCTATGCAGATAGGTATTATGTTCTGTAGGTAAAAGTAAGTTGAGAGACCCATCACGTTGACACCATGCGGTTCCTGGTGTTGCAGCTCTGCGTGTTGGTGAGAGGAGTGGAAATGATGACAGAAACTGTTGTTGTAAAGAGGTAGCTGGGGTCCCTATGGCAGGAAACAGCAGGGCAGTCTTGCAAGAGCAGCTTCTGAAAAAGCGTAGAAACGTGGCTGTCTCACAACACACAGGGCTGGGATCACATAAGCTCAGAATCTCTGAAGGAATGTACTCTCCTCAGAAGGGGAAAAAAAAGCGTTACAGAAGTTCTGATAACACGCAGAGAGATCAGGACAGATGTGTTGAAGTACAGACAGGCTGCAAGAGCCAAGATCAGGAGACTTTACCTGCAGGTACGTAGCAGGAAGCTAAGCAGCAAGCTTTGGTTTATAACTTTTTCACATTTTTCCCCTTCTCCTGTTTTTCTTCTCTTTGGCAGGCGGAGACAGCAGCAAATCGTATTTGCAAGGTGCTGGCAGTCAACCAAGAGAATGAACAGCTCATGGAAGACTATGAAAAACTGGCCAGTGATGTAGGTGTCTGTGGTGCTGTTGGTTTCTGGGTGGTGTTATGTAGAAAGGAATTGCATTTAACGCTTACAGCTAATCCTGGGCAGTGTTTTCCTAGAATCTTTTTTCTTTCCCTTCTAGCTTGAGAAAAATGAAAGAAAATTTGGCTTTTAAGTGAAAAATTCCCATGTAGCAGTTTTAAGTTTCTCATCTATTAGCCACAACAATAATAAAATTTAAGGAAAAATCAAGCTGTTTTGACTTGTCTTGCTCAGGACTGCATATATGTCTAATGATATCTTTCATACAAATTGTATGCCAACATAGTGCAGAAGTCAGGAATTGGATCTAAGGAAGTCAAGAGGTAGATAATTGAGGAAAGAAATATGTGTTTGCTGATAATTGGAAAGAATCTGTGTACAATACAGTCTTAGGCTGCTTTGGTTAATGGAGAAGGCTGACAGACTGACATCAGTGAAACTCCAGAAGTGACCAAATGTGGTCTGGAATATGTTTGTGGAAGATAAGTGTGGAGAGAAAGATGGAAAACATAGGTCAAACATAGCCCACAAACCTGTTTTCAGCCTGGTTTAAAAATGTAGGACACTACTTCACTCACGCTATGGACTGCTTGTTGCCGCCTTGCCAGCTCCACAACTCAAAGGGCAATGCTGACTTCTAAGCAGCTAGAGTGAGAAAAGCATAACTAGAGGGAGCAACTTGCTTTCTCCTTTCAGATACCTCTGGAGCTAGTATGTCTTACAGCATCCTCTAGTTGTGCAACAGCACAGCAAAATTCTCAGGCTTTAGTGCAGTCTAAGGACATTGTTTGGTCCTGATTGTGTGAAAGCTATGACTGAAGCATGTTGTCTGGCAGTGCTGTACAAGCAGTACTACTCACTGTGGTAAGGAATGGGCTGCTTAAAAAGGGAAAAATATGTAATCCCAGAAAGGCTGGCAAGGTTTTCTTTACTGTCTCTGCTGTAGGTAGAATCTTTATGATAGCAAACAAAAGTAAATGTTCCCTAGTAAGATCAGACCAACACCTGTAGTTTTAACACAGTTTCAATTCAAGGTTTCTTGACATTGCTTTTTTCAGCTGCTGGAGTGGATCCGTCGCACCATCCCCTGGCTGGAGAACCGGGCACCAGAGAACACCATGCAAGCCATGCAGCAGAAACTGGAGGACTTCCGGGACTACCGCCGCCTGCACAAGCCCCCCAAAGTCCAAGAGAAGTGCCAACTTGAGATCAATTTCAACACCTTGCAGACCAAGCTACGGCTCAGCAACAGGCCAGCCTTCATGCCTTCAGAAGGGAAAATGGTTTCTGTGAGTGGGTGTAATTGAGTGTATATACCCAAGCTGTTTCTAAAAAATGAGACTTGTTTATGTCTATTGGTGGGCAGAGCAACGCCCACCTTCAGAGTGAACTATTTTGTAGTAGGAACCCCACAGAATACAGTTCAGTAAGTCCACGATAAGAGAGGTGCAAGAAATCATTGCTCTTCCATCTCTAACCCAGATCTGAGGTTCTTCACAAGTTCCACGCCTTTATGAGGAGATGTCTGGGTGCCTCTCATTCTTTCTAATTCAGAAATGGTTGAGTTTTGCTGTATTTCTGTGTGCGGGAATGTTTAGAGAGGTTCTCTCATGCAGACAAGAATATCCTGATTACTGCTAGACCTGCTTATCTTAAGTCTGACACTTTGTCTTCTTGACCTGTCTGCACAACCCTCTGAGATTAAAAGCCCACATCCATTCTTTCCAACCAATTTGAACTGTAAATAGCTTACTGGGAATAATTCTGAAGTACTTCTACCCTAACTTCTCACCTCTACTTCTTCCCATGCTCTTGTCTCTAGGATATAAACAATGCCTGGGGTGGCCTAGAGCAGGCTGAGAAGGGCTATGAGGAGTGGTTGTTGAATGAGATCCGGAGGCTAGAGAGGTTGGATCACCTGGCTGAGAAGTTCCGGCAGAAGGCATCTATTCACGAGTCCTGGACAGATGGTAAATGCCAGCCTACATACTTTCTGTTGCCTGACATAGTGCTGTCAGTTATGCAGGGAGGAAGAGATGGATCATATATGGGTTCTTGTATGAGATTTTCCTTTTCAGGGATTCACTTATTACTTTATTAGGAAGAAAATCATGAAAATCACTGTGATCTCTGTTCTGCATCTGCTTTCCCTAGCTGACAGAGTGAGATTCTTGGATAAAATAGAGCTACAGAGAGAAGAGGTTGCTGCAGTTGGCATTTACAGGACCAGCATAGCACAGTTCGTGCATAGCAAGATGAGTTCGGTATAAATTGTGACTGCAGAGACCTGAGCTGCTGCGCTGTTTGCATCTCTGCTGATCATGGCAAACTCATTCTCAGTGATTTGAAAGTTATAATTTTGCAATTCTAGGCAGGTATGTGCAAGGGCAAGACTTGGGAAGTGTCTAGAGTGGAGAAACTGCAAAATGGAGGGCCCCGGGGCTGTCTAGGTGCAAGGAAACTGGCTTTGGGAGCATTGGGTCCAGTCCTTCATTCTCCTGTTCTTTGGCTCCCTCCCCAGGTAAGGAAGCGATGCTGCAGCAGAAGGATTATGAAACTGCTACCCTCTCGGAGATAAAGGCACTGCTGAAGAAACACGAGGCCTTTGAGAGCGACCTGGCTGCACACCAAGACCGCGTGGAACAGATTGCTGCTATTGCACAAGAGCTGAAGTACGGCACCCCAGCATACATCTGATCCTTGGGGCCAGAGAGGCCTGATCAACTTTGCCCTCTGGACAGCCATGAAATCATTCCCACACAAAAATGTTGGGAAGTCCAAGTGTTTCCAAACTGTATCTAGGATACTTCTCTTCAGTATCCAGACACACCAGAAAAGCAGGCCAGGAAATGGTTGAGTTGTGGGTGCTGATGAGGGGGAGGCAGAATTACATTCTCAAGCCAAGTTTCCACTCTTTTCCAGCTTGTTATGCTGCTGTGAACCTTTTCCTAAAGAGGAAACCTGTCTCTGGCCCCTGCTAGGTTTCAGAGTTGAAGCAGTGTTTGGCTTTTCCAGGAACAGAAGGAAATAGCAGAGGATAGCATACACTTCAGAGATTCCCATTGGTTCTGCTTTATCAAAAACAGTGAAGAAAAAAACCCAGTTGTTTCAGCCCATCATGGCCTCTGTTGCCACTGCAGGCATTTTGCTCCAAGAGTAATGCACCATGTGCATCCAGTTAGCACTTGCACCAGGGGCTCTTTCCAGCAACTCAGTTCCCTCTGTGCTTCCCCCTGGTTTAGAAACATTCATCTCTCCACACCTTTTCCTGGAGTGAGGAGCGACCAGTCACCAGGATAAATGGTGTCTCATCAGAGTGGGAAATTGATTGCTAGGGGGAGCTTTAGGAAAGATTTTTAAGCCCTGCATATTTCTTGGCGAAAACAGTCTGAGCGGTTTGGCTTTCACTTTGTTTCCTATAATTAAAAATGCTTCCGCATCATATCAGCTTATCTCAAGTTAGACATTGTCTGGATTAGACCAGCTCCCTTGGGCTGAATGACTTTTTTCTCTAAAAAATCGGGATTATTGGATCAAGATTGTTATCTCCTTTACCAGCACAGATTTAAGAAGTGTTCCCTTTGCCACTGGAGGATTGACCTTGAAACAGGAGGAGAGTTCAAGGCAATCCTCCATGTCAGTAAGATTAAAACTGAGGCTAGTTAGTCAGCAAGCATTAGCTGACCTGTCACTTCCAAAGCAAATGCTACGTGCCAGACAAAACAGCTGCAACTCTTAATAGCGACAGGGAAGGATGCATCCTAAATTGAGGAAGAGGTAATTTCTTCCGAAGTGTGAGAACAGAATGCTCTACCATCCTTCCGAAAGCCATCTCCCACATTAGCAAAGACATTGTGCCTTCAAATAACATGGCTGAGCACAGATGCACTACCAGGGAGATCAAGAAGCTCTGTGACTATTCATACCAGACATGTGGGGGTGGGCACGGGCACATTTGACTCCCCAGCACAAGATCTGAGTGCATTATAGGCAAGACTCAGGAGCAGTTATTTCAGCTGCAGTGCTTGCTGTGCAGCAAAGTAGATCAAGGAACTGATCTGGATTAAAAACGCAGCAAAGAAAATGTTATTTTTAGCCCAAGGCAGTTTTATGACTAGCTTTCCGCAAGACTCTACCAACAGTTGTGCCCACACACCTCAGGAGGGGCAGTACAATCATGGGAAGAAATGAAGTAGGAGGAAACTGTTGAAACCTGTATTACTGCTTAAGAGAAATGCTCGTCATATTGCCCAGGGTCGTTTGGTAGCTCTGCAAGTTATTCCACCTTTTCTTTCATGAGTGACACTTCACAGTTTTCAGGGCTTGTCTCCTTCTGCCTACAAGCTTCTTCCTCTTTGATCATGTGCAGAACCAAGAGCAATATGCAGTGCAAAACCACAAGCTTTGGCCTACCCCTACCCTCAATTTTCCAGCCATGCTCTTAACAGCCCTTATTCCAGGAATGCCAGGCTACAGACATTGTAGCCAAGTACCATCTGGCACATAGGAGAGAAACTTGCATTGTAATTCAGGAATTGTCCTAAATAAACAAATTGTTGCTGAAGATTGCCACCTTTCCTCTTAAAATAATCTTACGTGGCTTCTTTGCATTTGCAATGAAATCATTATTGCCCTTTCTCCTGATGTATATACATGCAGATAGCTAGCCTATGTGATGTTCTTAAGCAGAATACAGAAGCATACTACTGCTTTTAATCTGCTTATTCCCAGCCCAAGTAAAGACTCTACTCCCTTCCCCCAGTGCCAAGTAGTTCCTGTGAGGTAGCCAAGAGTGTGGTTATTGTTCTTCCTGTTCTGTGTTGTGTGGTATGCCATTGTCTCCAAAGATAGACACTAATGTATTCTTGGCATACTTCATTTGCAGAGACCACAAACCTTCAGTTTGCATCTATTCTTAAAACTGATAAAGACTACTTCTAATGTATTTATCATTCTTCTAAAGGCCTTTATTTGGTATTTTGTTCTTTTTCTCCACCCCTCATAGTGAGCTGGACTATTACGATTCTCCAAGTGTCAATGCCAGGTGCCAGAAGATCTGTGATCAGTGGGATAATCTGGGTGCCCTAACCCAGAAACGTAGAGAAGCTTTAGAGGTGAGTCATATCTCCAAAACAACCTTTGGGATTACATGAGTAGGTCATTTGTGGGAAACAAGCTACAGTGTGCATGAATGTCCTATTTCAGCCCTTTTGTCCACTTCCAGAAATCCCAGACTGTAGCCCAGAGCTGTTTGTCAGTATATTTAACCTCCTTCTCTGTTTCCAGCCCAGTTACAGTACTATTCATTTGCTTAGGTTATTAATTTGTTTCTAGTCTTCTGTGTTTGTAATTTTATTCTGCTTGAAAAGACTCGTTTTGTTTTGTTTCAGAGGACCTCATACTTTTTCCTCAGAGGGAGGAAAAAATCCATCCTATGTGTAATGACTTAACAGAGACTTTTGCTGTAGTGCTCTCCTGAGAGTACCAAGGACATCTGAAGGGAAGGAGCAACTCAAAGAACCCACGTATCTGTGTGATTTTTATTCTCTAACCATCTTCCCTGATTTTCTTTCTGTGCATGCTTAGAGGACAGAGAAGCTACTGGAAACAATTGACCAGTTGTACCTGGAATATGCCAAACGAGCTGCCCCCTTCAATAACTGGATGGAAGGGGCCATGGAAGACCTCCAGGACACGTTCATTGTTCACACCATTGAGGAGATCCAGGTATAGAGCAATCATTTGCACAAGCTGTTCTGTCAGAGGTCTCCAGAATTCCTAATGGTGATGGATTTTTAGGCCATGTTTTGATACTGCTGCTCTAGTGAATGAGGCATGGCACAGGCAATGAAAAGGATCACGCTTTTCTTTAATTATTTCCAAAAACCTGTATCTGAACAGATATGAGTCAAGTTCACATTATCCTAGCTGAGCACAGAGAACCGAAAGTGGATTTTTCATTCTGACTCCAGTCTTATAAATGAGAGCTGGAAAGCTGAGAGAATTTTTTAGTGTCTTGCATTTGTTAGGGTTTTTTGGGTTGTTTTTTTTTTTGGGGGGGGGGGAAGGAGAGGGGGTTTTTTTTGTTTTTGCTTTGTTTTGTTTTGTTTTTTTTAATCAAAATGAGCAAAACTTAGTTCTACTGTCAGGTTCTGTGGCTCAGTTGTCCCATGTAATGTTGTATTCAGGTCATTTGGTCCTATGTGATGTGTCATGAGGGTGATTGTTGAGCTGCCAGCTGGGTTTCGGTGCTTGAGTAGAGGAAACATCAGGATTCTGCATTTTATTAGCAGATTGCCATTTGAAGCCAAAGATTTCTTGCTTCTTGCAAGACAATGGGGACTTCCTCTTCTGAGAGGGTGTAATGAAAGGAGTTTGAAGTATCTGGAGGTAATTTTTTTACCTTTGAGAGCAGGAATTATCCTTCTCTGGGTTCTAGAGGGGAGTCTGTTTCTTCTGCTTGATGGGCTCCTGAAAAGAATCCAGGTATTCATTTGGATTTAGCTGGTTGACATGAACAGCCAGGATATTCTTACAACAGTAAGAATACAATACAAGTGTATTACAATACAATCTTACAATATCTTACAGTAGTATCTTACAGTATCTTACAATAGTAAGTCTTAGTGCAGTTGCTGCACTACTGCCGTAATTTCCTCCTGACATTGTGCTTTCTCAGGACTTGGTCAGTTTGTCAAAACCTGATGAGTATTTTGTAGGAATGATTGACAGCAATATGGCTATCAGTGAGGCAGTGAGTGAGAAACCAGCAGGTCTTTCATAATGCAAAACAAATCTGAAGAGCATTTAAACATTTCCATCATCTCTTTGTGACTGCAGAATATTCCCCAGGTCTCCCAGACTTGCATTATATTTCTACAGGCACTGCAGCAGCTGCAAACAATGAGTCACCATGTAAGGGAAGCAATTTTACAAAAGTAGTTACACTGTATGTGTTGTAAGAAAGTGGTCAGTTATAAGGTTTACTTTCATTCCTTCTTCTGTCCACACTGTTCCTTCCATTATCCCTGCATGTGTTTCTCTGTCTCACATCTGTTTTGCTGCCTCATCCCCTGTGTTTGCTTCCCTACTTTTGATCTTCCAGACTTCTGGGATGAAACATCTTAAATGCCTAGAGAAGCAGTTGGAAGTGAGCCAGGACCAACTGGCTTGTCAGCTATCCACAAGCTGCCAACAAGCATGTCCCCACCTTCAGTCTTTGGATCACAGTCTGGGCACCACAGCCAGATGGGGAACAGAAAGAGCCTGTTGTGTACAGGGAGAGGGAGCAGTTTCCAGCAACAGGAGCTTATGTTGCCTGTGCAGGTTTGCTGCGGTCTGAAAGACCTTCATCTAGTTCTAACTTACACTGATCATACTGGATCTGACTTTGTTATTCATCTAGAGTCATCTTTGTTATAGACCTAGTACATATCTAGTGGGAGAAGAACTGTATGGTGCATTTAGGCTCATGAGATATGGCCACTTTAGAGTAATGCTAGCAGTTCAGTCTTCCCTAAGGGAACTAACAGCCTGTCACACAGCAGTGTTGGAGAAACAGTTTCCCTTAAACTGTGACGCAGAATTATTCCATCATGTTTTGGGATGCGATCTCTCTTTCTGGTGAAAATGGAAGAGAAACAAATAGAGGGAAAAGGAGACTTCATTTAACTACTTAAAACAACCTGTTCAGTGATGCTGAGAGATACTGTAAGTCTGTTGGAAAAGCCTGTTTTGTATCTTGGAAATGTATAAGCTTTTGCAGTTACTTCAACAGAGATGTATTTGGTCAAGGAGCTATTCAGTGACTAATGCTCTTTTTGCTGCTGTCTTCCTTCCACAGGGATTGACCACAGCCCACGAACAGTTCAAAGCCACTTTGCCAGATGCTGACAAGGAGCGACAGGCCATCCTGGGAATCCACAATGAAGTCTCAAAGATTGTCCAAACGTACCATGTCAACATGGCAGGAACGAATCCTTACACTACAATCACCCCACAGGAGATCAATGGCAAATGGGAACATGTGAGTTCTTTACAGCATTGCAGTTAGCATGGGGAAGGCTGCTGCTCAGTCAATAGGGTGCAAGCAAGGGAATTACTTTCTCTGTTATTTTCACACTTACTGCTGAGCTTTTGCACGTTTGCCATATGTTTTTGGCTCAAATGCCATGTGCTAGGAAAGTGGAAGAATCCCTTAGAATAAATGCCTAAGGGTGTCTTTTTGTTCTCATTTTTTTAAGGAAAGATGTGAAATTGGAACTTTGAGATTTTAAGTTCTCAGTTGACCTGAAAAGCAAGTACAGTATGGGAGTCAGTGTCCTTCTCTACCATTCAACCCTTCAGATATTCAGCCCCCACAGACAAGGAGCCTTCTAATGCTATAATACTAACAGAGCAGTTACTTTCAATACCAGCCTGTGCTGATAGTTCTTACCACAAAATCAGTGGCAGACTACAACTTTGCATTTAAGCAAATATCAGGCACCAAAACCCCAGATAGTGGATGAAAGCTGCTTTTCATGGCGTGAGATGAATTTGCAGAATTCATCCTGCGTTGACGAGGATTCACATTCCATGAGCCTCCCTGCAAGGCCTAAAGCTTATGACTGCCTTTTTTCAGAACAAGCACTCCCCTCCTTATTCTTACAAGCCTGTTTGCACCCGCACTGACAGAGAAGCACTGTGCTTTCTCCAAAACCTAACCCTAGCTGTAGAGAGTGCCCAGGTCCAACACCCACTCCACCTGGGGCTCCCCCCAGACGTGGCCAGGATTAAGCGCTTCTGGCAGCCCTGAGTCTTTTTAAGCAGCCCCTTCACAAACCCACTCACAGTGGGACTCTTCGCTTTCTCTGTTTCCCTTTCCTTGCATCAGTTTTTAGAGTTATTATTCATTTGGTTTCATATATATGAAATGCACACTTTGTTACTCTTTGCTCAAGGTGCGGCAGCTGGTTCCTAGAAGGGATCAAGCCCTAATGGAAGAACATGCTCGCCAGCAGCAAAATGAGCGGCTTCGTAAGCAGTTTGGTGCACAAGCCAATGTCATCGGTCCCTGGATTCAGACCAAGATGGAGGTATGGCTTTTCTCATTTTCATTTTCTTTTCATGATTTTTCACTCATCCTTTTATTCTGATTCTCCTTTTACTACTGATGTGGTCATTATTCCTTGAGATTACAAGGGAAACTTTTATAGAAAATACAGAGAATCCAAAGATTGGTATCAGTTACTGAAGTGCTTGTACTTTTCTTCCCCTAACTCTTTAGTAAAGAGATTAAAAAAATGCTACCCAGAGTGGGGAACGCTGGTATTCTAATAGAGTTGAATTTATATGCAGCATGGGAAAGAACCTGCATCAAAAGCATATTTTTATGGAACTGCTTTCATAGCAGTTGCACATGGCTCTTGTTACACATGAGAAAATAAATACATCTAGTGTGCTGAACATCAGCAGAAGAGAAACATTTTTAATGGAGATCTTCTCTCTTTAGGTAAACTATGAATTAAAGTAATTCATAATATATATAATTCATAATACATAGTATAATAGGAGTTGGTAAGATGAAAATTATGAAGCTGTTAATGAGGATAGGAGATAGAAGAGAGCATTTACAGAAGTATTACTCTGTAGAAGTATTAACACAGTGGCAGAGAACACATAAGGAAAAGTTCTGGCTTGCTCCAGTACTAGCTTATAAACTACAGTTCCCTTCTTTTGCATCCTTAGATTAGGTGCATCTTATATGATGCACTCCACTTGGAAAATTTTCCAGGCTCTGCTGAAATTTTTGCTGACGCTGTCTGCTCGTGTAGAGTAACTTCTCTCTGAGATGTTCTTTCGTTTTGATTCATCATCCTGCGTAAGCATGAAATAGCTGCATTAATAAATATCAGCCACGTGAAGGCTCTTCCTTCTAACAGGGTCCTGGCTTTTGCAGGAGATTGGCCGCATTTCAATAGAGATGCATGGGACTCTGGAGGACCAGCTCAACCACTTGCGGCAATATGAGAAAAGCATTGTGAATTACAAACCAAAGATCGACCAGTTGGAAGGAGACCACCAACAGATCCAGGAGGCGCTTATCTTTGACAACAAGCACACCAACTACACCATGGAGGTAAATGTTTTGCAGTGCCTTTTCCCTGCTGGAATGTAGTGCCAGCAGATCAGACAGATCGATCTGTTGTTGCACCAGCTGCATCCAGTTCAGGCAATATGTTGTGGTTCTTAGGAAAACGGAGAGCTTGACAGAACGGCCAAGCATGCAACATCATGTCACTGAAATTCTTTTCAGCCTTACTGTACTTTATGCCAACCCAGTCTGTGGTACTTCATACAGTGTCACATTGCCTTCCACAATACAGACAACAGAAATAACCTAAATCAGATCAACAGTATTGCTTGAAAAATTGGCTGGTCTTGTATCCTGGCTGTGTTAGCCCACTAACTGGAACTAGAAAGCCCACACAAGTGTTGGTGATTTTGAGCTGCTAATAGCATGGAAGAAGAAAAAAGTCCAACAGAACCTTTTCAAGATAAGCATCTGGCTTTCTGTTGACAGCATGAGGTTTCATGGAAAAAAACTGAATTCAACATGACTCCATCAAAACACAGACAGGCTTTGAAACTTGCTTTTTTGTTTCTGGCCAGCCCTGGCCACAGATGTAGTGGAGCACCAGTATATTCCAAGGATTGTGGTTCATTTATTTTCTCGGTTCATGTAAAGAGAGCTTTCTGTCCAAATAAGTCCTATAAGCATCATCTTTTGTGTTAAAGGCTCCCAGTGTGCTAAGCTACAAGGGAAAGGACCTTTGCAATAGGACCAGGACTTTATTATGAGCAGAAAGTGGCCTCTTCAATACTTTGTCCTGTCAAAATTCACATTTTAAACATCCAGTTGGCTCACACGGCAGATGAGAAGGAAGCTCTTCTGAGCAAAGAGACTGCCTTGGCCATGAGGATCACTTAATTTGCCACAAGTGGCACGTTTCATCTAGTAGCCTTAGAGGCAGAAGAGCTACTTTTTAATCTTAAAATTGTCTTATTCTCTTTTTTTCCAGCATATTCGAGTGGGCTGGGAGCAGCTATTAACAACAATTGCTAGAACCATTAATGAAGTGGAAAATCAGATTCTGACCCGTGATGCCAAAGGAATAAGCCAGGAACAGATGAATGAGTTCCGAGCCTCTTTCAACCATTTTGACAGGGTAAGTCAGTGTTGACTGCAGCTTGGTAAGCTGCAAGCTTCCATGTAGACTGCACAGTGCAATAAGAAACAGTCACCATGATAAAACTAAATCAGTAGAATATGTTTGATTCTTAAAAATGCCACTCCTGTGGAGCATGGAGACTGAGAAGTGATCATTAGGCTGGAAGATATCTGAAATTCAAAGATCCCTGGTAAAGATAATGTTTGAAAATGTTTGAAGGCTTATTTAGGAAATTTGGTTTTTAGCTCACTATCTTGATTTATAGAATCCTTTGGAGCAGCCATCTTTCACTCTAACAGACTATCACATAAACTGGTATTTAAAAAAACAGCATTGCTCTTGTATGGAGCAAACAGGAGGATCAGCACAACACTGCAAAATGTAAATAAACCCTGATGTAAAGCCTGCCTTGCCTTACTGTGGAAATATATGTCAAGGCACTAACAGATACAAAAAGAAAAGATTTCCTCAAAGAAAATCCTCCCCTTGGTTATCCACCCTCCCTGCAGCTCTTCCTTTTATGGTGAGAAGCCATCAGCTAGCATCCTTCTATTGACCAAATCAGAAGCTTTCACACATGGAAGCAGAGACAGCAGTCCAAACCTGACACCATCTCACAACTGGCTGTAGGTTCAGTTGTTAACCCCCTCAATGTTTGGAAATCCATGAGCAGCCTGCAGGTACTAAATCAGTGATGAAAATGTAGGTGCTTTCCACCATTTGCTGCACGAGTCAGACTGTTTGAAAGATCTCCTGAGAGCAGGGCTGCAGCTTCCCCTCTCAGAGGCTGACAACACTTTCAGATTGCTGAGCACATTTGAGCCACTCTCTAGCTTTTCAAAGGCAAATCAAAACCAAGTCTTCCTTCCTTAGCAGGCCCCAGCCCTGTAGATTTACCATTTTTACCTGTATGTCATTTGCCCTTTCCTCCACAACAGTCTGAATGATAATGCAAAAAGATCGTGTCTTTCCCAGTCTTCGTCTATGTATTTGAGTTATGAAGGCTTAACACTGGCTTTAAAAAGCTGATTGTTTGAGAAGAGTCACAGGAATTGGCTCCACAATTATGTTTGTAGCTTCCTTTCTATGGCCAAAGATGGTGGCTGCTGGTGGGGACTTTTCAATTACCTGGGGCTGTCCTGAGCTAAAATTCTGTGGGGCAAATGGGGATTCTCAGTTCATGTGGTAGTTTGTGATCATGGATACATCTGAACACTGGGAGAGCAGGGAATAAGCAAGGGAAAGAGCAGCTGCCAAACCTCATTGTGCCATGCTGTACAGTAGTTTCAAGCTGAACACTTCAAACAGCTTGCCAGTCAAAGTTCCACCTTATGTGCAGGTCTCATGAGTACAGCAATAACACTGCTCCCTTGAGCTTCAGCTGTTTTTCTTTGTCTGCTCCTGGGATGCACTGACAGCTCAGCTTCCTTGGGTGTGTTGCCAAGCATACTTGCCCTCACCTACTCCTTTGGTGGGACTGTTGACTAAAAGAATAAGGCAATGCTTCCCACTGCCTCTTCCTGCTTACCTGCACTCCAGTTACCAGTGAAACACAGGGCTTCTGGCACTATGGATAACAAGCAGTGATGCAAGTAATTCACTTGGGAGATGGAGGTCTTCAGGCTTCTGAGCAACGACTGTTTTTATTATTCAGACACTCTCAAGATGTGATGAGCTTTCTCAGAAGGAACTGTTCCAAGAGCATTTTTAGCACATGCTGAAATGTCATTGTGATATCTAATGTGCACTTTTTATTTTTCTTTCCTGTGTTTCTATCTGCATGTCATTCTTCCTCTCCCTGTCCTCTCACCCACTGCATGGTGCACCCGTTTGTTGTCTTTCCGCCTCCCTTTGATTTCCTCTGTGTCTTCCTTCCTTCTGCCCCACACCGTCACCCCACTGGCACTGCATGTCCTGCTGCCTGGCACACCGCATAACCAGGACCACTCCGGCACACTTGGCCCTGAGGAATTCAAAGCCTGTCTCATCAGCTTGGGTTACGATATTGGAAACGATGCACAGGTACTGAATGCTAGTGGTGAACACAGACAGATATTAAGCTATGAAAAAATAACGTTTTTTTTTCCCTTTCTTTTCTTGTTTGTCTTAATCTATTTGTCATCGTTGTTCTTGTGTTTGACTATATATGCGTCACTTTTCCGTTCTGCTTTATCTCTAAATGTACCTTGGTATCTGTTCCTTCTTAATTCTGTAATGGTTTGTCTTGTGGGAATTCCTTTTATGTCTTCAAACTATTCCATTTACTTCTGTGTCACTTAACACTCCTTCTCTTGTCCATCTCTCACTGTGTCTTACTTAAATCTTTTGCTTTTTTGTCATTGTTTTCCATGTGTGCTAACTATTCTGTGTCCAAAACAACTTTCACATCATGGTTTCACAAACTGCCTTTGCTACATTGTTTTTCATTGTCCTGTAAATACTTTTTTCCATCTCCTCCTCCCTAAAACTCATTCTTTGTAATGTCTCATGTGGGTTCATTTCTCTCTGGATTGGTCTTCCTTTTCTCTCTCGGCTTTTCCCATCTTTGCATCACTCTCTGTAGAAGAAGACTGGTATGATGGATTGTGAAGATTTCCGAGCCTGCCTTATCTCCATGGGTTACAATATGGTAATGTAGAGCCCTCTATCACTTCTGTTCAAAGTGATTCTTTTAGCCACCTTCAGAAAGAAAGGGAGAATGTGTAGTGAGTGAATCAAGGTAAATATGATCTTATTTTCCAGCAATTGAAGTTCAATCCAGTACATGTAAAATTGTCTTGCAGCAGTAGCTGAAGATTAAAAAATGATATCATTGTCTTAATTCTTTGTATTTCAAATGAGAATTATATTTATCAAACTGTGCAGCTACAAGTGGAAGAAACTTTCTTATGTTGGTACATATGCTCTACATAGTGGCACATAAGTTCCCCAGACCTAAGCATCAATTGAACTCTTCTGGAAGCCTGACTTCTGAATGCAGTCAAAGTTGCTTCTCTCATTCCTACCACTTATTTCACATGTCTTTGTTTGCGTAAGTAGGTTCAAGTCCCATTCATCCTCCCTGTAATTTTTCCCTCACCAAAGCACTTGCACATCCATGTGGCACCTTGAGAAGCACGATAACTAATGCAGAGTTTCACCAAAGACTGATATTCATCAGAGGGCAGGAGAAGACCACAGTGCAAAAATGTTGAGCTCTACTCTCAGTATCTTTTTTCTGATGTCAGGCAAAGCAGTGTTTGTCTTATCAACCCAGTGTAAACATAGACACTTTTTGATGCAGTGTGCCAATCTGCAGTAACATTTGATGAGATACTTCAATTAATCTGGACGGTATACTGATCTAGAGGTATTAGAATAGTATGTACCCAGGAGAATACTCAGCCCTGCTTCCCTCTCATCGTTACTTGGGGAGAAAGGAATCCCCACAGATGAGAATAGATAATATTTTGTTTACATAAAAAAGGTAAAAAAATAAAAACCTACAGAAAACCAGAAATCTCACATCACGGTTTTTTCTTCTGTAGTAAACTTATCTGTAGAACCTTTCCTGTAAAAGCTACTTTCCTGTAAAAGCTACTTCCCTGAGCCTTTCCAGATATAGAAGACCTTTTCTGCAAAGCCTGTCTAGTTAGAATAACCAGAAAACATTCAAAACCCCAGAGATGTTTCTGCTGGTGGATTCTGTTCTAGTAGCAGAAGAGAACCATGAAAGTTTAGGAAATAAAAGGATGCAATGAATACAGATCTTCCAGTATTGCTACAGACATCTAGCACAGCATCTACTACAGAGAAAGCTGCATCTTCTCAAGTCTATATGATATTGTTCCTAGTAGAAGCTTTATCCTAGAGCTAGTTGGAATTAGATGGTATTTTAGGGCACAGCTGAGAATATTTTATTCCAAAGGACAAATGAGTGGGAGTTGTGTAGGGGGCACACAAGAGCCAGATTTAAAAAAAAAGTACTCTAATGCGAGGTTGAAGTTGTTTCTGTTTGACTTTGCTTTCCCAGCTGTGAGATGTGCTGCTGAACAGTTTCTCCTCACTTTCCTGGCACTGCTGCCCAAGTGTCCAGGCTTACATGACTCTCTTGTTCTCCAGGGAGAGGCAGAGTTTGCCCGCATCATGAGCATCGTCGACCCTAATCGCATGGGTGTAGTGACGTTCCAGGCCTTCATCGACTTCATGTCTCGGGAAACAGCAGATACAGATACTGCTGACCAGGTTATGGCTTCTTTCAAGATCCTGGCTGGAGATAAGGTGAGGCTCTGTGGTCTTCCTTCCAATCTGTATCGTTCCTGCCTTCCTTTTTCCCTTCTGTCTGCAAGAGGAAGTGTCGAGGGAAGCACTCTGTAGCAAGGAAGGCATTTTCACAGGAACACTGCAGTGCTGGAGGAGTGCAAGGCTAAAGTGTGGGTTAATGAGCAGCCTGCCAAGGCACTTGAAAGCCCTGTTCAGCTGTCAGCAGATCAGCAGAACTATGCTGCTCACTCTTGCATTAAAAAATTTATTAAGAGCTCAGTTTCAATTTGTTACTTTAAAATGTATGAATAGATTAAACAGATGGCTCTTGATTAATCTTCTTGAAAAACTATTAATTACTGACAGCTATAAACTTGAGACAATCTTTGTAGATATATCTGTGGCACTACAGTCATTATACAGTCAATCACAGAATGCTACACATGATCCTAGCCAAAAGGCTGAGAGGTGAGACTAGGCTGTCATTAAAGATATGCTGTATCTGCAAGCTGTACAATTTTAGAAGGGCATACTGCAATAATAAATTGGTTGAAAATAAGAAAAATCACGGGATGGTGGTGACATATTACTCTTCTAAATTTGAAACATCAGTGGAACCAGATGATACAAAAGAATTATGTATTCTTAATTTTCTTACATAAAAATCCCCACTGGTCTTCAATGTAATTGAAAAAAATAAGTGGTATCTCTAATATAATGATTCTCTGTGTTTTCTGATGATTTTATTCATTTCACATGAAACATGGGATTCTGTTTCTCAGGCTACAGTAAGTTATTCTTTCAGCCAGTACTGGTTTCTTGCTTCACCAATCATCTTTTCATAACCTGTAACATGGAAACACCAATCATCTTTTCATAACCTGTAACATGGAAACCCATAGTGTCCATCTTTCTCTAAGGCACAGTACCTGAGCAAAGCCAGTTCTATTGTCTTTCAAGGCCTGAAAATTCCACTTTATTGTGGTGGGCTAAACACTAAGAAAGGAAGCTTTTGGGGATATAGTGTTATTTACTAACTCATTTATTCTTTACAGTACATTAAATATAATTTTTGGTGTTTAATATGCTGCAGTGACTATAACATGAATCAGACAGTATTTCATTATGAAGAAAAATCTCCTACTCATTCCAATCACATAATTAAAGGCATGAAAAAAGGAATAGAAAGGAAAAGGAGAGAGAGAGAGACTCTGAAACCTGAGGTGTTACTCAGAAAACTGCGAGTGAGTCAGCTAAACACAACCTACTGGTTAGCAAACAGGCAGTTACTGTTACTAGCTGCATGAAAAGACCCCAAGCTAGTCTCACTTCAGCTGAATGAATCTCCAGAAGGCAAATTTATCTAAGACATTTTGCTTGCTTATTAAAAATGTCCGCCATAAAAGAGAAGAATTATTAGCAGAGCTGTGAAAGCTTCCAAAAGTGTTCACTTGTCTGCTGCCTGCAGTGGTGCCACCAGCCAGTGCTAGTGGGGCTGGCTCCTTTTCATGCTCTGAGGAGAGGAAATGGCAGCTCCCAAGCAGCACAAACTGCTGCCAGCCAGGGGCAAGATCCAAATGAAGTTTCTGCTTCTTCCTGTTTGCCTTAAGCTGGACCTCCACTTTCACTGAGAAGGTACCACAATTTATCTGAACTCCCACCAGGCCTTTTCTTTAGGTGTGCCAGCATGTCTCCTGCAGAAACAGTCTTCCTCTCCTCTGTAAAAGCATGTTCTTGGCCAAGCAGTAAGGAGAGCAACTACATTTCCCTGACAGGTGCATGCCTGGCAAGCTCTGTTTATGGGCACACAGCAAAAGTCTCGTTATTGTGGTCAGCCCCTGACTGCCGTCTGCTGCCCTGTGGATGCAGGCAGTGGGGTCCCTCTGAGGGATGTTGGTGCTTTGAAGATAACGTCTGCCTTATCCTGTGTCTTCGTTGCAGAACTACATCACTGTGGATGAGTTACGGCGGGAACTGCCTCCTGATCAGGCTGAGTACTGCATTGCTAGAATGGCACCCTACAATGGCCGTGATGCTGTACCCGGTGCCCTGGACTACATGTCTTTCTCCACGGCGCTCTATGGCGAAAGTGACCTTTAACTTTTTTCTGTCCCACCACACAACCCTCCCCTCTCCCCGTCCAACACACCCCTCTTTCTCTTTGCAAAGCAGCCTCTGCTCCGCTCTTTTTTGTGTTTCCCTGTTTTGCTTCAGATAACAGATCATGTTTTTAAATGGGGGGGAGGACATTGACATGACACCGCCTACCTTGCCCTTGAAATGACAGTTTACAAAATTATTTTGTGCAAAAAAGTTACGTTTTAAAAAGAACAGACATATTTTATTATAGAAAAGGGTATTTTTCTCCACCAGATTGAAACTTAAAAAGAAAATGTTCAAATATTGCACCAAATATTTTTTGTTGTGACATAGAAAGTCGAGCACAATGTTACATTCCATCCTTTCCAAAAAGAACCAACCAACAACAAAACGCCACTTGTTCTGTTAACTTCTACATTTGCGTATGTCTCTTTATCACGTTTATCTTTGGAGGGGGGAAGGCACACAAGTGCATGTGTTTGCTGGTTCACTCATTTCATGAAAATATTTTATGATAAACTTTTGAAATTGCTGTGTTTTCTAGGGAAAAAATAATGTACACAGCTCATGTTTTCATATTTAATTAAAAAATACAATATGCCTCCTATGTTTATCAGTGCACAACATTTTTTGTTGCTGAGAGTTGTCTGGTTTCAGATGAAGCTTGAGAGTTGATAACTTTGATATTGCTTGTCACAAACCATATTAAAAATTTCTTGTGATAACAGATCTAGGCTTTATTCATTTGTATAGTGAATGTTTAGTTCTCTTTAGTTGAAACCACATACACGAAGAGAATCCGAAATGCTTTTCAGTTGAAATTACAATCCTTTGAATGTCAGCTTCCCACCTCCTTAAACTTTTCATTTCTGTTGAATTAAATTGGACATTACACAGCTTTCTGGCCACTTTAAACTAGATGGATTGTTTTTAATCATCCCTGACACAGATCTCCAGGACAATATCCTCGTTATTCCTTTAAAAACAGCACAGAATTAATTACAGAGCTATGCAAACAATCACCGCATTTTGAACCATCTAATGAAGGATTCCTCCACTATTCCATGCTCAGCATTGGATAGCTCACTGCTTTTGATATTGTATCTTCTGACATCATAAATTCCTCCACCACTCATGAACACCTTTGTAGTCAACATTCAAAAGAAACCAGCCTTCAGAACAACTCTTTGGGGACCTTTCATGAATCAAAATATATGCAAATGCACGTGCCTGGGAATTAGCAAGGGGAAGGGGCTAATCCCTGTTGTCTCAGATTACAAATACATTTCTTGCCCTCCCACAACTTTTTTAGGAGTCGTGGATTTTAAGGATAAAAATCTTCATTAGCGCTTCATGATGCATTTCAAGTAAGCTTTTTAGGTATAACGTAAATTTATATAACCTAGCATACTTTAAAAAAAAAAAACAACGGAAAGTAATATCAAGAAGTGAGGCAAATAACCATTGGAGTGACCACTATATAGAGAAAAGACCCGTGTTATCTTAAAACAGAGTGTGCTGTGGGTGTCCAGCTCCCCTGGTGTGCTCTCAATGTGAGTGGAGCCGGGTGTGTCCTGAGCAATCCAAGTGGCAGTTCTCTGCCAGTCTGTGCTTAGAGATCTCAAAAGTCTTGACAAAAAGCTAAATGAGCTGTGTTTGTGTTTTTACTCTTCAATAGGATTCACACAAAACCCCAACTGGGCATAAGCATTTCTGTTTTTTTGAGACCGAAAGCAAATGTGTGGCTCTGCCCTGCTGGCAGCACAAACTGTGGCAGCATGGGGCCTATGGCAATCCTGGCTTTGCTGTGCTAGTACCACAGAACTGCGTCCTCAGCTTAAGCTATGGTGTTTCTGAGAATCTGAATACTGCTCAAAATATTGACAAGAGGTGTACTGATAATTCTAGGCACATGGACTGGTATTCCTTCTCCACAGCCTCTGCGATGGCTAGAGCTGACGTCACCCAGTCTTTGACACCCAGGGGGCAGACAAAGCCCCCCCATCCCCATGATACACGCAGAGGAGCTCTGTGATGCTGCAGCACATTGGCCTTCTTCACCTGTGGCACAAAATGCATCTTGCACTCATGTGGCCTAACCTCTCTGGCAGTTGCTATGCTGAAATTTGAATACAGCTTCTTGTGTTAGGATCATGGTTTTGAAGCTAATGTGCCGCTCTTCAGCCAAATCCTGACATCAGCCTCCATTAAATTCCTCTCTGGAAGCAGCTGTCAGCAGCTCAGTGACTGCCCCCACTCCTGCCAAGAACAGAAGCAACACAGAGCGTGTCTCAAGTTCACATCTCCCATTCAGAGATGAACTGATTGTTTTCATCAGTCTGTCGGATTCCCCATGTTCAGGCACGGCCTTGGAATAATGTTTTTTCCCAGAAATTAACCATTGTCATTTCATAGCTGTTGACATCTTCAGCTCTGGAGACCTCGGTACCTGCCCCTGCATGTGACTGCATGATGGCCCAAGGACAAAAGCACATCAGTGCTCAGAAAACAAGGAGCTGTCCTGCCTGCAGAATGTCAGCCACATTTCTAAAAGTCTCTCAAATACGTACTGTGACTGCTGCTTGTCTTCAGTGCTGCCAGATCTGGTTTTGGAACAGAAGAGCAGAGCCAAGATGCTCAGAAGACAATGAAAGGAAACTGGTCTGCAACCTTGAATGAACTTAGTTTCTAAGAAGCATTCATACATCCACAGAGGATTGGTCCAGATGAATCAGACTGGCTGGTTTTATCAGTGAACTAACAGGGATAGCAAGGAGTAATAAGAAGAAGGCTGTTAATGGCTGTGAAAACAAACAGTATGCATTAAAATGACTTTTCAGAAACCAGAATGCAGGTACAATTTTCAGACCATAACATTATTTGTACTAAATTATTTACATAACAGATGTTCGGTAGAACAGATACTAAGAGTGCTTCATCCCAATTAATTAATCAAATTGCCTGGTTAACTGAGTACCAGAAGAGTCACTACCATGTAAGACCTTAAAATCCTGAAAAGCCATAAGCTTCTGGGAAAGTCTTAGTCTTAATAAACCTGGATTAGCAAAGGATAGGGCATACCCTAAGACAAACAGGTAACCAGAGCATTCCCCAGCATGCACTGAGGAGATGTGTTTGATGAGCAGTCAGTAGAGAAGACAGCCACTGCAAGGGGCAGAGCTGACTGGCAGGCTCTGTTCTGGAAATGATGTCTGTGAGGCTATTTCAGGTGGACAAATCTATCAGCTTAAGTCTACTGAAAGGGAAGGAATAAAATTAATCTTTGCTACATTCTGTGGACTTAGAGACAATATAGGCTACGCACCTCACCAACAAAATATTTGATTCTTCTTTTATCTGGACACCATACAACAGTCAGGAAGTAATTCCTTGGTTTTGTGCTCTGACTTATGCTTTGATTACTGGGGTATACACGCATGAAAATATGTTGGTACAAAATGCAATCATTTCTTATCTCTTCTTAGCAAGTTTGTTCACACCTTGCCACTTGTCAGTAGTTCACAGCCTAGCAACCATCGTGTTAGGTGTCACTTGAGCAAAATAGCCAGAATGTTCACAAGCCATAGCAAAACCTCTTGACAGAAACAGATATCAGCATGTTTCTCTCAGACAGCCCCAAGCTGGGATCCCAAAGAAACAAAGCTCTGGTTTCACAGCTGCAGGTGGGCGTCTCTGTGCTATAACACAGAGTCCTACATCTCTCACTACTGCTTCCTGGCAGCTCAGCATGTGGGTATTTTTGGTCACTAAGTGACCCACACCTGCCCCTATGTCCCGTGCAGGGACCTGACTCCAGGCCTTGGGCTCCATCTTAGACTCTGGGTTGCTGCACTTCTGAGGTGGGTGCTGTGGTGAGCACAGCTCAGTTGTTAAGTGTCTCCAGCCAGAAGCCATTTGCCTGTGGTCCTCAGGGAAGTCCACAGAGAACTGAACCCAGCTCTGTTACATTCCACTCAAAGTGCCACGGGCATCTCTGAAGGATCCCACGCCTTTTTCCCAAACCATTCCACCTAGTTCCCCAGTTTCTGTTGCTACTTTCTGTGTGTACCCTGTGACTTTGGCTGTACATGTTTGCCTAAAACCAGGGACAAATTTTAAACTGCAGGGTTAAGAACACATTTTATGCCTTCTTTATTATTAGGCACACTCAACACTGCCACCATCACTTTAATGAAAGTGATGTAATTTCAGTATTCAGTATTGAAATTTCAGTAATGAAAGTGACTCTCCTACTGCTTCTTAGTTGAATAAGACATAGTCTTTCATCGGTGGCACCAAACCACACCATCCTGCATTCTGCCTCAGATAAAATAAAATGTCTTCTTCAAGGAAAAAAGAAAGCAATGCACGTACCCTCATAATGAGCAGATTATGTTGTTTAAGCATGCTGAATCCAGCTGAGTGTTTGTTTGCATTTGTAGGCGTGCAGTCAGGATGCTATTTGTTCCCAGTGGGCTTTCCTATGAGCTGCTCAAAATAACTAGGGAACTAAGATGCAGCTCTATCGCGAGAGTAGATTTTGCACATGATAACATCCAGAAACACTACCCACTTGCTAGAGGCAACACTGCAGGTTCTTCAAATGCTGTACGTCATGCCTTTTGCTGCCATGCAGTGTCCACATCCAAGAAAGGGAAATCGGGACTGCAGTCTGGCCCAGGCACTGCTGGTGCACTCAGAGCTCTGTTCCAGACACACCACCGCATTCTTCCCCACTGACATGATCCAGAGTGCAGAGATGATTTGCAGGATTAAACCAAAATGCTTTAATTGGGCTTCCATGACTTATCTTCATTATTGCCAGTAACTCCAATCCTTATTGCTCTCATACCATTCCAAGACTGCCACCTAAGGAGCTTTTTTTCTGCTTCTGAACTCCTTACACAGCAATTCAAGCATAAAGACACGCTGAGACTGGTGGTACTCCTGCAATATTCCAGCTCTGCTATCTGCACAGAATATCTGCACAGAGAGTCACACAGCTGTGCCATTTTGGGTGTCCTGGGCAATGTTAAGAAATAAATTAAACCACCTTACAACTGTATGGTGTTTTCTGAGTTGTAAGACATATTTCCCCAGCTACGACCGCCTACTTTTTTAACCGCAGACAGCTTTGCTGAACTGCTAGATCACACCTTTTTCTTACCAAAGGCGTTCACCTTGCAGCAAAGGCCAGCAGCACCCTGGGCAGTGTTAGGCACACGACAACACCGGGTTTTTTGTTCTAGGGGCAGGCAAACACCGGCACAGGCTGCCGGCTCTCCTCCCGGGACATCTCCAGCAGCCGCCGAAGCTGAAGTCCAGGCCTAACGCAATCAAAGGGGCAGACAGACACACCGCGCGGCGTCCGGATGGCGAGAATTTAACGAGCTGCGCTGCAACGAAGGACACAGCAGCGCTCACCTCGCTCCTTGCATCGTGACTTGTCACGAACCGCACCGCCGGAACGCCACGATCGGGCCCGTTCTCGGGCACCAACAGACCCGCCCGGCCCCGCAGCCGCCCCTCTCCCCGCGCGGCCCCCTCGCGGCGCGGCTCGGCGCAGCGACACCGCCGCCATCCGCACGGCAGCTCGCGGCCCCGGCAGGCAGCGCGGCACAGCAGGGGGCCGGGGCGCGGCCCGCCGCGCGGCACTCTGGGACTTGGAGTCGGACGTCGGCGGTTGCGCAGCATCCGTTGGGGGCGCGCGGCGTTGCTGGTCTCTCGTAGGAACGAGGCAGCCATTGCCGCCGCGGCCGGGAAGAGCGCTCTCTCTCCTCACGGCCCGCAGGACTCAGCGCCCGGCGACGGTGAGCGGCGCCGCTCCCGCCCAGCGGAGGGAGGCGCGGGGCGGAGGGCCGGGCGGAGGGTTGCGAGCGGGCTCTTCGAGGCCGGGCCGCGCCGTGCGGCCTCCGCGGGGCGGGGATGGGCCCGGCCTTTCTCGCG
>NW_024884586.1:21548283-21650928 GCF_019232065.1 Centrocercus urophasianus
ACGCGAGACCCCCGCGGCGCGTTCCTGCGGCCGGGCGGGGTGGGGCGGGACGGCCGATCGCGGTCGGCCGAGGGGAGCGCGGAGCCGGCGGCGGGGCGACGGGCCGGGCGGCGCCGCTAGGCGGGAGGGAAGGCCCAGCGGCCACGGGGCGCGCCGCGGTCCCGGGCTCTTTGCGCGGCACGCGGCCCGTTGGGATGCGGCCCGGCGCGGGCCCGGCCTCCCCGGGTACTTTTCCACTGGTGCGTGCCATCGCGGGAGCCGTCATCGGTGAGCGGCCGCGGCGCGTCGTGCCGGGAACGACGTGTGAGGCGCTGCGACGCGCGGGTGTCCGTGCCGGTGTCGGCCGCCGCCATCCCCCGTGTTGACGGACCTGCCAAGCGCTGCCTGCGGGACTGTGTTAGGCGGCCAGCCCCATCCGTCCGTCCTCTGAGTCTCATCTCGTCCGCCCGTTGTGTTCTAGAGCTGAAGAAGCGAGCGGTAGTCACGCGGTCGTTTTAATCGGGCACGTCCCCGTTGTTCCTCAAACGAGTGCCTTGCCACGATGCCGGTTCTTGCCGTGCTTTCGGGCGGACGGTTGCAGTTATGTAAGTGTGGCCTTCCCCTGCTTGACCCTGCGTGGAGGGCTGCAGCAGGGACCGAGCTGACCCCACCTCAGCTGCTGTGAGCCCGAGGGGGACTCCAAAGGGCGGGTGGCCACGGCAGGGGACCGGTGTGCTTGTGGCGTGAAGAGCAGTCGTCACGGGCCGTGCATCCCTGACACTTCAGACTGATCCGGATAGGTGCAGTCAGCCATGCCTTACCCCCAGCAGAAGGCCAGTGCCCTCCTCGCAGGCGGTTCTCCAGTGGCACAGTAAGACAAGTGAATAAGCTCTTCATCAGTAGAAGCCTAATGGGCGTTAGTGCAGAATGTGAACCACGCTAACCTCAAATGCTGCAACCAATGTCCTTATGTTGCTGACCTGGTGTGTTGGCAGGGTGTTCCATCTGCTCTACAGCCCGGTGTTAAGATACAAGCTGTATTTCTTTTCCCTGGGGCTTATGTTCTTTGTGTTTTGTATGACGGCAAACTCACTGAGTGAGCCAGATAATTAAAATTTTCTAGTCACAAGAAATGAAAAAATTTGTTCATGTGCTTCCTAGTTAATTTTTAACTATTTGGATCAGCAAACCAATATTACAACAAGAAGGATGCATGCTGTCATATCTGGGGTCCTGAACTGAAGCTGCCTTTGCACTGAAAAGATGATACAGTTAAGGCAAACGATGTGGCTTCCACAAGAGGTCTCAAATGATCCATCTTGGGTCAGCAGATAGTTTTCAAAATCTGAGTATGCAGAATAGCCTTTCTTTTTGTCATTGTTGAAATCTTGTCACAACTGAGAGCTTCTTCATAGCTTGAGAGACTGTTGAAAACAGAATTGTATGATTGGTGCAAATTGAGATAATTTTATTACTGCTGTTTATCTTTTGAACACAAATATAACTTTAATTGCAGTAGTATTTCAGTGAAAGCAAGAGCTTGGCATTCTTTTGTGTTTCTATCCCAATTATTAGCTCTTAAATTTTTTGTATTTAACCACTGTTAGCCTTGTAAATTCATCTTAGAGTTTACGGAAATGGGTTTGTTTGTTTGTCTTTATGGTCTGCTGGAAAAGCCTCTCTAGTCTAGCAGCTAGTGAAACCATTAATTCAGTTACCAGAGGACTTTAAGTTATATGACTGAAGAGAACAAAGCTGGGAGTTCGGTACAGGTTCTGCTGAAAGTCAGCAAGACAGGAATTTGTCACATTTCTGGCTGTAGAGGAGAGTCAGGTTTTTAACACAGATACTTAGAGGATGATACAATCAAATGCCATTTAACCAGGCTTTCTGAGATGTAAACGCGATCTTAATCACTCGAAGTTTGTTAGTCTGACTAGCACTGACTTTTTTTTGTAGCATCACACTTAAGATGAGTGGCTGCCGTGTCTTCGTTGGGCACTTAAGCTCACGTGCTCGGGAGCGGGATGTGGAGAAGTTCTTCAAAGGCTATGGACGCATACGGGAAATCCATCTAAAAAATGGATTTGGATTTGTGGTAAGTAATATCTTACTTTCTCTTGCTTGGAGGCACTAACATTGCTAGGCTGGAGTCAAGGAAGAGCAAATACTTCACATTGCTTTTCAGGTGATGTGATTAATCTTCTCTCCTTCTGTTACTTTTTTCCTTATTTTCTTCCAGGTTTTGCTCAAAGTCTTGGAAATGTTCTAGCTGCATTAAATGCATTACGAATCAGAATGCATTCTTCTGTGGGATTTAGATTTTATCCCTTACTTATGAAGACAGTATATATAATCTGTTATGGCATCGTAAAACTCAACAAAGTCTTGACCTGGAGAAGTTTTTATGACTTCACTTCTATTTCCATTTCACTTCTGGCTTCTTTGGTCATATCTCTAAGTAATGACCTGACACAGAAGCAAGGTAGTTAGCTAAGACTACGAGTGTGTAATAGTTGCTTGCTGAACTTAAGCAGCACAGTTTTAACTGTCACTCAGCTAAAGGTAGGTGTATTCACCATCAGTGTATGTCCGTAAAGCGTGTGTGTCTCTCAGACTACTAAATGAAACACACAGTTTACTGGATCTTACTTTCCCACCTCTGGGTACCTAAAACTATTGTCTGAATCTTTGCAAGCTGGCTGTGGATCAGCCTGGTTCTTATATTCTGAGAATGATCTTTTCTCTGGTGCTGTATTCCAGCTGGGAAGGTTTATGCCGCCCTCATACAGTGACATACGTGCTCTCATGCCATTCATTCTGCCAAGATCATTCCCTAGTGTGAAGCTATGGGAAAAGAAAAAGAAACAGTCTTTGTCTACTTATGCTTTGAATAATATTGCCTCTTAACTCCTACACATACCAGTTCCTGAGTGCACCACATTATGAGGTATTTCTTTTTGCTTACTGGCAGTCAACGACTTTCCTCTTGGTATCTGGCAGTAGATGGCTGCTCTAAGAGCTGAGTGTGAGGGGTATTTTTCAACGCGTCCTTTCCATGTGCCGCTGTTTCTCTGTCGCCTTTCGCTGGGTATCTCTTCTCTTTTTTTGGGGGTAGGGCTGTTGGCTTATTCAGGGAAGAAGTCTGTTCAACTGCTGTACATGAGTCAGCCAGCCTTCTTTCCTTTCTTCTCTGGATCCCCAGTAGTGGCATTTTCTTTTCAGAACTCAGTGATAAGATTGAATAATTGTGCCATAACTCTCAGAAATATTAATTCTTCTGATGAGGAGGAACATTTTTTTCTTGCAACTGAAAGAAACTTTCCTCAGTGTAGCTTGTGCTCTTTGCCTTTTGTCCTGTGCACCCATGTGACTGTTTAGGTATTGAAAGACTCCGACTAGACCCCCTTTGACCTTTCTCTTCACCGGGCTGAATGCACACGACTCCCTGAACCTTTCTTCCTTCATAAAATCACCAGCTTTGGTGGCCCTCTGCTAGTCCTGCTCCAATTTTTCAAAGTATTTCTTGAACTGGAAAGAGCAAAACTGGACACAGCATTCAGGTGTGGCCAAATAAGTGCCAAGTAGGGCAGAAAAACACATCTCTTGATCTGCTAGTGCAGCCCAGGACATGATTTGTTTTCCTTGCTGTGAGGCCATCCTGCTGACTCACACTTAGCTTACACTCTGTGAGGATTCCCATGTCCTTTGCAGCAGAGCTATAACCAAGCTGCTCAGATCCCTGCCTGTATTGTGTCTTGGAATGAATCTGTTCCAGGTGCATTACTTTATATTTTACCTTTTTTAAAGCTTCCAATTCTTGTTGGCACAATCTTTCAGGCTATGAAAATCTCTCTGTGTAGTGGTTTTTCATTCGTTCTCTTCATCCGGATCATTGATAAAAACATTGAGTAGTATTAAGCCTTGAGATACTCCAGCTGTGGCTGTTCAACTTTTGTTTTGCTTATTTAAAAATCTGCGTTTATAAAACCTTTTATATATTAAAAGCAATTCTTATTCAACATTGTTGAGTGTTAAAATATAAAGCATATTTTAACCTGAATCATTTCTTTGGAACAAATTATATTTGCTTTTTCTGTAGATTTCAATACAGAATGTTTTCAAATCTCAAGCCATGAAGCTAATATTTAAAGCTAGATAGACTTGCAGGCATTCAGTGTTTTAGAAACTAGCTGAAATCAGTGAGAGATGTAGATGCTAACTACTGATGTTCTTAAATGGTGGGCCTAAATGATTTTTCCCAAGATAATGTCTTCATCATTTTACAGGATTGTGCCATGAAGCAGATTTCAGTGCAAAACGAAGAAGAAAGCTGAAGCCAGTATTCCTTCTGGAAAAGCTGTTTGTAGTTAGCAGATGCTTTCTTTGACTTGAGAAGCTCTTTCTCTGCTATTCAGTGCTCTTGAGCTGCAGTCCTGTGATTTTATGTTTTTTTTCCATCTGTGGTGTTCTGTTGATTTAAGCAATCCATGTCCAACTTTGTTCTTATTGCTTTCTTTCTTCCCTTTCTTTTCTTGTCCTCATACGGCATTACCACAGTTGCTCAGCCACATGATAAACCTACCTGAGAAGTTGATATATTTGAAAAAATAACAATCTCTTCGCCCCCCCTCCCTGCAGCAAGTGTGCAGTTTTTCATCTGGATAGGTTTCTTGACCTAGTTTCCTGCAGAGCAGTATAAACAGCCTTGCCAAGAAGCAGCGGGCTGGATAGTGGGCAGGGTCTACTCAAGCTGACTAAAGCAGCGTTGCTGCCAAAAGTGAAGCAGCAAATTCCGTTGCAGCAGTCTAGGGAATTGCACATCGCAGCTGATCCACACCGCTGATTGCCAGTATTGAAGAGGGATTTATCTTTCTTACTCTTCTTACACATGAACCATTTTTCCAGATCAGTGAGCTGAATTAGAAAAAAATCAGAAGGGCTTTTTCTTTATTTCTGGCTTACTGTTTCTTTGCCAGTTCAGTAAGGATTCTTAAGAAGGTTTTGGAAGTGTGCATTTCTTCTGCTTTTGGTTGCAATTGGATCAGCTCGAGCTGTTATTTTTGTATAGTGCTTCCCTGCATGTAGGGCTGTGATTTAAAACTATATCCCTTAAAATCCCCTTGCTTCTGCCCAAAAACGTATTTCTGTATAAAAATATATTTCTGTATTAAACCAAATGTTTTAATTTATTTTACACAGATCCCACAAATAGCAGTACTGAAATAGCTTAGGGAGGCAAAAGAAGTGTGCAGGGTAGAGGCAGAAGAAATGCTTGTGGATGGGAACATGTTGGGCTTTCAGCTGTAAATGTACTAGGAGTCCACTTCCTTGTTCAAAGTTTTTGCAGCAGAAGTTGCACATTTATAAAGAAAGCATATTTTCTAGTACACTGAGTGGAAAAAGTTGTTTATTCCCATGTCTTTCGTAGGAATTTGAAGACCACAGAGATGCTGATGATGCAATTTATGAACTGAATGGAAAAGAGTTGTGTGATGAAAGGTAAGCTTGACTATCTGCCCGTGAGTATTTAGCATCTAGATGTGGCACGTTAGCTCCTGCTCACACCTGCTTGTTGTGGCTCTGAGATGGGATACACCTTCCATGACTCTCTGAAGAGATTCGTTTGAATCTGTTGGTTCAGAAAAGAAGTTGATGGTAATCCTCGTATCATTTGGAGTGTTGCCCTTTGGCAGCTAGGCAGACAAGAGTATTTATATGTAGGTCGCTCCAAAAATAGTGCCTCCTATTTGTTTCCATGGAAACTACAGCAGATGCAAAGAGCACAGTAATAGTATTTAATAGAACAAATTCTCAGCTACAAAACACTGTTTTTTGGCATAATCGCTACCACTAGCTGTGTATTTTTGCCAGTGTTTAATGAGGAACTGTGTGTCATGCTTGCAAAAATCTGCATCAGCAGAGATGACCCACTGTCACTACTGCTGAAACGTACTGCCTACTGCCTCACTGTGCTCACATCCACTGTCTGGTCTCCATAAATGTTCAGCAAGCGTTGATGAGTTTCAGTGGATGCAATTTTGTCTGCATGGAGGAATTCATGCAGACACACCTTTGCTTCATCCACACTTCCACGTCAGACACCATTCTGTCAGACTGCTCCTCTGCTGCCGTCTGTCACACAGCAACAACATGCCATGGAATATTGGTGGGAAGGTTCAGCCTCTGCTGCTATACCACCAGCATCTGCCACTCATGTCATGAGCTGACATCATAAAACAGGAGGCATAACTTTCAGAGCAGCCCTTGATGTTACATAACTTTTGTTTTGATTGTGGGAACTGTTTTTAAGTTATTAGGTCACCGTAGCTCTTTTTTTGCTATCTTTTTCATTCTATGATTAATTTTGGGCTCTGCTTCAGTTAAATTTGGTAAGTCAACCCAAATTACAGACCCATGACCATTTTCATGGAAGTCTGAGGGGGATGAATGGAGCAGGAGAACACTATTGTTCTGCCTCTTTAAGGAAGGCTGATGACTGTATTATTAAGTATTGCTCGTCAGGGCAAGACGCTTCTTGTTTGTTCACACGTGCTTCCAGTTAGGAAACGTTTCAGTCAGTGTCAAATACTTAAAAGTATGCATTTTGTTTTGTCTTTTTGTTTGTTCTGTTGCTATCGTAAGGGTCACGATTGAGCATGCTCGAGCCAGAAGAGGAAGGGGCAGATTCGCACAGCGGTTCAGTTATTACTCGCAGAGTGGATCTAGGTAGGTGGTCTGTTTCCTCAAGCAGAAGTGTGCTGCAGTGCTATTTTGTAGTGATAGCTGGAGCTGGGGATCCAGCACTGTTTTCTTTGTGTTGCTTCACGAAGGAGATATTATGTTCGCTCACACTGGAGATCCATTACTTCCTCCGGCTGAGGAGAATGCGGTCTTTGAAGCGGTTTAACTGCTCAATGGAGATTCACACACATCTTTGGAAAAGCTCCCTCTCCATGTTGTGAGCACTGCGTTGGTCTTGTTTCCTACCACTGTGTAAATGATGTGAAGGAATAATGCTGCAGTGGAGTTGCCTGACTCTAAACACTAAATTGAGAAAAATGCCAGAGCTGCTCTATCGAGGCTCCTGTCATTAAAATGAGCTTACAGGCAAGTAGAGTGATTGTAAACCAGTAGTTCTCCAAGGTATTTACTGTCTAACCAAGCTGTCACATTTCCAGTTGTATGGTTATCAAAATGCTTACTTTGGTACAACTTACAAAGGGAACGGCATTTCAGAAGCACGACCAGGTTTCAAGGTAATTAGCACATGCAGAAGCATTTAAATACTATGTTTGGTGGCTGGACAGATTCCCTGCTGAAGGAGAACCTCTGGTCAACAGGGGAATCTGAGAAATGGGTATAGCTCATATCTGGAATACCTGTAGTAGACACGGAGTATTCATGGCAGTGTTTACTTTCAGTGAATTGAGCCAGTGGTGAATCTTCTGCCATGCTACAATGGATTTTGTGACGTTCATCACATTCACGTAGATTTCACAGAAGAACTGCACTGCACATGTCCATGCTTTATGTCTGCCCATCCAAAGTAAATATGCATGAAGTAATTTACTCTTTATAAACACGACCATGGCCTACACAGAGTAGCATATGAAAGATGTAAGTGACAAAAACCTCTGTGTTTCTTTCAAAGGCAGCCAGATACAAACCAGTGTCGGGAACATCTAATTTGCATATGCAAGTATGCTATTTAGATTGTGTTTTCTTCAGCGGCAGTAGCCTTGATGAGTTATAATTGATCTGAAGTCCAGGCTAAAAGTGGACTTTTAAAGTAGGAAGTGTGATTGAAGGTCGTGGGCATCTGACGCTATAGTCATGTTCATGGTGTCAGACTGCCAGAGCCAGACAGGAAGAGGTTTGCAGTAATGGAAAGATGAAACTCAGCCTGCCAGTTTTGGGACTCTGGGACCTGTGTTTAAATGCCCTGAAGATCTGGATGTTCTGAAAAAAATTGGCACACTTTGAGATATGCCCTGAAATGAAATTGCCTGTGCTTCAATGTACGAATCCATACACGTGATTTAGGATTGTGGTTTTTGGGAGGAGAAGATAAGAACAATTTGCTCTAAAGTTGGCATTCTTAGTTCTTAAGTACTGTCATTGTCAGAAGTCCTGGATTACTTATCAAAAGGCTGATGTATGTTTGCCATAGCTCCCAGATCCCTTTGGATTCAGAATGACTAGGATTATGGTCAACAGTGACCTGCGAGGGCAGTGTATTTCCGGATGTCTTGCTGTTCTTTTCTGTTTGAATACTTTTAAGCCACGTTCTTGTTTTTGAGAGGGTCCTTGTAAGTATTTCTACCCACAAGAACACTGAATATAGATCGTGGTGGCATAAATAACTGTTCACAAGTGACTTGGCATTTAGAAGCACAAATGAAGATCCCTACCCAAATTAAACTAATTCTCTTTAAAGTACTTCCATTTTATTATGCGCATATTTCAGTATATCTAGAAAAATGACAGCTATATTGACTGCATTTGCATAAAATTCATCATCAAAATCCTTTTTATTCCCCCTAGTTGCGCTTCTGTTCTTGTAGCGGACCCTTAGTTATGTTGTTGACTAGAGAGAATCAAATCTGCAGTCCCTCTACAAGGGAAATGCTTGACTCAAATCTTGCAGGAAAGTAAAGAGAACATTTAATGTCTGAAGTTCTAAATTCCTTACACTGAAACTTTGATGTTTGTTTTCTCTCTGAACTCTTGTAGCCGCTATGGACCGCCTGTTCGTACTGAACACAGGATCATAGTGGAAAACCTTTCGTCCCGTATCAGCTGGCAGGTGAGTTATCATCTTTATTTTCATTTTCCTACCCTGAAAGTTTCTGCTCTCAGCTGAAATTTTTATTAAAGCCATCATAAATATTTATTATAAATAAAAAAGTAGGCAAAAAAATCAGTGATAAAGTCAGTATTCAAAGCAAGACTTGAGTTTCAAAGCTGTGTAAATAGTTCAGTAAATAAATTTTATAGTTGAGGATCTATTTGTGCTTACTTGTATTTGCCAACTGATAGAACTTTGAAAGACTTCAGAATTTTTCTAAATCACTGAAGAATGGCATCTATTTAAACCATGTCATCCTTTTGTATTATTCTACCTGGAAGTGCATGCCTTTGTTCTGATTGAAATTTATGGTCCTGTTTTACAAAATATCTTTGTGGTGTGATGCATGATTGAGAAGTCATAATGCATCATTAATAAAAAAGTCTTAAGAAAGCTACTGTGCAAAGTGTGCTTACTGTAGATACTAAAAATAATCCCTTTCAGTCATCATCTTTTGCAGCTTTCTTGCCACTTTTCTATTGTTTTCCCTTTTGCTATGTTCTTTTTTTTTTTTCTAGATGGCTTTAAGACAGAATAACTGCATGTTCAATTTCTTCACTTGTTCTCCATAGCATGCAGTCTATATAGAAAGTGTAAAGCAGATGCTTTTTACATACAGTGGATGACAAGTGCATTTCAGTCTTGTTCATTAACCTTTATATTCTGAGTAAACAGACCTAAGTAGGGCACTGACAAACATGGTAGAAAGTGTTGAATGCTCCAAGACTTGGTCTTGCAGGAGGTCCACATGAGGAGGCTGTCTTGTTGCCTGGAGCTCAGCTGATGTGTGCCATAAGAACTTGGGTACAGATAAATGGCAAAACTAGATTTGTTCTTCTGCATGATAGGTTTGAAAAGCTTGCAACTGTACAGTTGTGGTATGTACCAAATAACTGAAAAGACAACTTCTGAGTCGATGTAATGAGTAAGTGAATCCAATCTAAATTACTTCTGGGTATTCTATTATTCACGTGCAATTATGCATGTGAGTTTCTATTAAGCAAACAAAACAATATTTGAAAATGATAGTAGGGACTGGAGAAGTAAGCTAGAATAGTGTTAGAGAGTAAATCCTACAATGCTGTTAAGTTTATAACTTGGAAAAAAATGAACTCTTTTGTAACTTTCTTTTACTTGTAAATATTTATAATGGCTTTATGTATACTTACTGTTTTAGACTGGAGCTCACCCAATGCAGATTTCATAGTAATGATTCTGTAGGATTCAATTAAATGTTTGAATGACTGTTTTATATACACATATGTCACCATAAGAGACTTTACTTCTTGATTCCTGCCTAGAGGTCGTTTGAACCTAAAGTGCATGTGCCTTGTTCTGCTTTGAAGCTGTACTGTTTTCCTACTGACTGTAGCCCTTTAACTTCTTTTAGCTGTGCTACTTACACAGCAGATTCAAGTATGTAATGCATTAACAGTAGGAGCATTCTTACTGCTTTCTAATCCCTTCTAGCAGCCGCAATCGATATGGAACCAGGCTTTAAAACTTACGTGCATGGTTTCATCTTTGGTGATCCCTGTGCTTTGAGAACTTCTGCCTCCTTTGAAAATGACTGTATTGAGATATTAAAAAACAAAATGGCAAAACACCACCACAAAAAAAACAGCTTCAGATCAGCTTTTCTAAACTGCTGACTGTCTTGTCAGTAGGTAATTTCGTACGTAGTAGGTTGTTCTGTCAGAATCCTCCTTATTTTAGTAAATGCGTTTCTGCATGTGCAGAGCTTTCCAGTGGCTCTCATTAGTTTTTTTTGCATCTGTCTGTTTTCAAGCAGTTGGGAAAATTAGATCTATGTTATGTAAGAATGTAACTTTAATATGTGCACTTCCTATTTATGGTTGTCCTACATTTATTTTCTTCTGATGCTAAGGACAACAGGGTGTTCTGGTGCTGTTTGAGGTGAACCAGAACAACAGACTTAGGATAAAATTTGGCCATTCCATTACTACTTTTTGTTGTTGCTAAATAAAACTAGATAACTTTAAAATATTCCCCTCATAATACCTGATATTCTATGGATCTTGCACACTAGTCTCTTCTGAGTAACAATTTTGGCATCTTAATCACATTGATGTTGCTATCACAAATGACAATTCATGATGATGCTCTTTAGGATTCCACATATTGTGTCAACTCTGGCAAGGGTGCCCCCCTTTTTAAAAACTTACATTTTTAAATCAGAAAGTGATGCTGTAGTTTAACATTTTTAAACTTTCTCTTGATTGACTGATCTTGGTCTGGTTAAACCTTTGTTGACTTCAGCAGAGCCCAAATGTTGCTCTTACCTCTAAATTGGGCTAAAGATGCTGAGGTTGGAGTATTACTTTGGGTCCACTTTTCATTTGCTATTAAAATAAAGTTTCTTTGTTAGAAGCACACGTGAAACAAGGGAAATATCTGCTAGTTTGCTTGTGCCGGTTTTTAAAATTAAACTATTGGATTCTAATTAAAAAAATGAGCTAAAACTGAGCCTTCCTATATCCTGTGGGAAATATTCTAAAGTTTTTCTTGGCTTTTTGTTTTCTAGTCTTTTCTTCTTCAAGCATATTTCTAACCAAGTGTGTTTTGAACCTCTTCTAACAACCTTGATTTGGTTAACCCTCATTTTTCTTGTGTGGAGGAGAAAGAAGCAAAGATTTGGGGGTTTTCAGTGACTGAAATTAGGGTTTGGCCTGTTCTGAATTTTCCTTTTGGTTCCTGTGACACTCCTGTTTTTTGGCGATCTAGATCTTGGTTTGCCTGGGTTTGATCTCGATTGGCTAGCACAGATCATCCTCGGGTTCTTTAGCCACTTCTGGAGACTATGTCCAGTGCTTTCAGGGCCTCTGGTACCTCCGTGAAGCATATTGCTATGAGCCATCAGTCTGCCTTTCTCATGTAAGAGTTCCTCTTGGCCAGCTAGGTAATGGACAGACAACTCTTTGCTTAAGGTACTTTATATCATCTGCCACTTGTGGCGAGCTGCGGTAAGTAGTCCGGGGCTGTCAAATACCAGATACAGTTTGGCAACGGTGCTGTTTTGAGTTACACAAATGTTTAGATTTGTAGTGACCTTTTATTTTTGTGCTTTATGCTGCTCTGGAGCAAGCAATGTCGTGGTGCCTGCAAGTTCAGCCTCTGTTAAGTGCAAGGGTGTCCTTGACATGGCACTGTAGCGTGGTGGAATATTCTAGTGATATCAAGGAAAGGAATCCTCTTGTAAAGTTATTATTTGTAGACCAGTTAAACTTATTTGCATTTAATTTTATTGTGAAGTTGGGGGAGGAGAGCATATAGAATGAATTTGTCTAAGCGTATTGAAATTCACTCAACTGGGCCATTTGTCCTCGGAGTGAAAACTTGCATTTAATGCTGTGTTGCTTCCTGTCAGGTGTAGTTCTGATACAATGTATATGTTAGTGTTTCAAATATTGCACTATTCCCATAGCAGCTCTTTCTGTGATGCAGGACTATTTTAAAAGCAGTATTTTATTCTGCGTAGTTGTGAGTGAGAGATTCTTTCAGTATATAGCTTCTGTTACCTAGACTGAGCTTCAGAAACTGATTTTGCTAGTATATGTAGAGAGAAAGTAAAGCATTATGCGGTTTACGAGGAGAAAGTTCTAAGAGGATATTTATCTGTTGCTAGCTGACTTCTGTGTCCTGTTAAAGGCTGAAATGCTAACTTTTGCTGCAGGACTTGAAAGATGTCATGAGAAAAGCAGGGGAGGTCACCTATGTGGATGCACACAGAAACAATAGGAATGAAGGGTAAGTTCATGTTTGTCTATAAATGTATACAAAAGCAGAAGCTGTTGAAAGCAAGATCATTGTTCCTGTAATGCGAAAAGAAATGAAACCTAGCTACATAGTCTGGCTTAAACTGGCTGAAGTTTCTCCAATTAAAAATAATAAACCTGTCAGTAAATAGGAGGTCAGAAGCAGCATTGAACTCCATCTCTTGAGAATGGAGCCAATGTCAGAACAGAAGGAGAAGGGAGAAACGTAACCATTGGGTTTTGTAGTCTTGGCTGCTTATGTGTAATCATTTATGAACTAATTCTGAGGCAAAAATATCAACCAGTATCTTGCAGCTGTTTCAGCAGGCAGAATTGTGAGAATGAACATAACCAAGGAAAAGAGGTGGGAAAAAGAGGGGACTCTGTTTATTCGCTGTTAAAAATCTAAATGGAGCGGCAGGCTTTACAAGTTTTTATTCCTTGGGCAGCTTTAAAACGCAGTTTAGTGGAGAACTGAAGGTTTTTCCAGTCGGTGCAGGTTTCATTAGCTTCTTGGATTTTTATCACATCACTGCAGATGAGAGTTACAGTAACGTATCAGAAGATGTAAAAGGTATGAATGTCAATAGGACTGTTAGGGTTATATTTCCCTGTCATCAAGTTAAAAAGTAGCTTAGAGAAGAACATGAAGCTATGAATCAACAGATTTTAAAAAGCCTAAAGTTATTCTCCTTGCTTTTTAACTTTGTAACTTTGTCTTTTTTACGGTACACAGGGTTGTGGAATTTGCGTCTTACAGCGATATGAAGAGTGCACTGGAGAAATTGGATGGCACTGAGCTGAATGGACGCAGAATTAAACTGATTGAGGATCACAGGAGGCATAGGTATGTTGCCTGACTAGGTAAAATTCTGCTGAGGGCATGGATTCAGGTTATTTTCACGCCAAAGTTTAGTTATCTAATTCTTTGGCCCCAAGCTAGATACCACAGCAGAGAGCCACTTCCTAGCATTGTAAATAGATTTACGTAAGAACTGACTTGCTGAAAATAGGCTATATAGAACACACAAGAATAACATTTTAAAAAATAAAACATTTAAATAAAAAGATCAGAAGCTATGAATTTTGGCATTAAAATCCTTTTAATTTATTAGAAAGCTGCTTCACAGGCCTGTGAAAATTGTTGTGAAAAGCACTCTTTTCATGAAAATGTAAGGAAACGTTAGCTTCTATGGATTATTCCTAAAACAGTTCTGCCATTTAGTCTTAAAAAAACCCAAGCAGATTAACTGTAGCTCTTTAATTAAGTCTCTTAAAAATAAAAGCTTTTTTTTTTTTTCCCCATGAAAAAGAGGGATTGTGCTAAAGTCCTGAGCCTTAAAGTGTGGTGGTGTTGGTGCTTTTGGAGACTTTTTTAGTATTGTGGAAAAACACTGAGTAGTTCACATAGATGTTTCTAGAAAGAATAAATACCACATATAGGAATTTTTGTTTCTTTACTTTTGTCGATAAATGGCTCAAACTTGTTTGTCTGCTCCAGGAGAACAGGAGGGAAGAGAGTAGGAGGGTAGAAAGGGAGGAAGGCAGGCACCTTTCATTAGGCAGTTCTGTTTTGTCAGGGTATCAGAGAATGTTATGACTAGCAGTTTCTGCTGTCCTTGGACTGAGAAGATACTGTTTTTCAGAACATAACAGAAACTTTGCTGTTCTGTGAAGTAACTGAATGCAGTGCGAAGTGTTCAGATGTTCAGCTGGAAGCGCTGTGTGTACAAAGCAGCTGAGAACTGAAATGGCCGTTGAGTATTTTAAACTTAGTGGGAGATGAGGCTACAGCTTTTAATCGTGTTTCTCTAGAAGCAGATCTCGATCGAGGAGTTACTCAAGGTCTCGCAGCAAGTCCAAGTCTACAGGATCTTCGAGGTCATACAGCCGGTCCAGGTCCAGATCCAGGTCCAGGTCCAGATCCAGGTCCAGGTCGAGGTCTCGCTCTCGATCCCGCTCCCGCTCCCGCTCTCGTTCTCGCAGCCGTACGCCTAAGAAGAGCTACTCCCAGAAGAGTCACCGCTCCAGCTTGCCGGCTTCTTCCCCATCTCCCTCCTCTTCTAAAAGAAAATCTCGTTCTAGGTCGAGCTCTGCTCACAGCCGTAGTTAACCTGCTCTTAGAGGTGTATTAATACATTTAATTTGATTCAAGTTTCTTGAAGACTTGAGACAAATTACACATGAGAACTGGGAGGGGAAGAGTTAACGTGATGGAAAGGTAACCTCCTTTTACATTGCCAAAGTGCCTGTCATCAAATAGGCCGTCTCTGTGAGGAGGGGCTGTCAGCTTTCTCCTTTCAGTGAAGTCTGGAGTGGGAAGTCTTTTTTGTTGTTTATTTTTCCTGCTATTAGTAAACGTTTCTATTATAGATATATTACGTACACATAATGCTGAGGTAATGGGATGAGACAATACGCTGCTTTCGCCCTCTCCTGCCCCCAGATTCCCCTCCACCTTCAAGGCCTTTGACTTCCAAAATAGTATGTTATCTTTTGTCCTTGATACGGAGTCCAGGAACGGGAAGTATACATTTTATTCCTTAAAGTTCTGTGGCTACTTTCTGTGCGAGTATGAATGGACCAGCTGAATTTAGTTTATAGAGTTCACTTTTTTCCCCCATTGCTTGGCTTAAGAGGCTGTTTAAGTTCCAGCTTTAATTGACCTTGGTAATATGCTTAGTTTGCAACAGACTTTCAGGAATACACCTTGGCCAGTTGAATATTGTACGTTTGGCTAGTGAATCAAGACAATGCTAACCAGTAATAAAAGCTGGATTTTCCTGTTAAATGAGTCATCCCATCCAGGTGTCAGGGTTATTGCAAATCCATTATACTAATTTTCCAGTAATTCACTAGTATGTGATATTGTATGTAGAGGCCTTATTTGACAGGTGACTCCATAAAACTGCACAGAAATGTCAGTATGCATGTCCATGTTTTTAATGTTTATAAAAGTGGCATAGTTTTCATACCGAGAAGTATGATACTGAGTATTGTGTGTATGACTAGCAATAGTCTCGATGGAACAGAAAGTTATTTTAGTAAAGAACAGCAGCAAAAAAGCCCAGGTAAAGCATAGTCAGCTGTGACAGCAAAAGTTAATCATGTTAAAGGGTAAGGAGGATAATTTCTTTAAATCTCCTGAATGCACAGTTGTTTTGATTAATAGAAATTTCCACTGCAGATACTGTTTGTTCTTATAATTTGGAATAAGATTTTTTTAACTTCTGGATTGTCAAAGAAGGGAAGTGTTTTTGGAAAAAATACATGTAAATTAAACTCAAAAGTCTTACGTGTGTTGAAATGTACCAATCCTAGTAAAATAAAACCTTTTTCTGGCTTACATTACACTGTTGTGTAGCAATGTTACTTGGTAGCAGTCTTGGGGACCTGATCATAAGGAAACTTATTTGAGGGTGTATCCTTACAGAAACAAATGAAATGTAACCTAGAACCCAGTTATCACAAGTAACTGATCAGATCCTTCAACTGGGAAGGGCTCTTGTTGTGGCCCTCAGTGGCTCAGAAATGCGTTTGAATCAATGAAATAATAGTATCTCTGCTGTCCTTGTAGATATGTTTGTGTGGTTGATTTTGTCCACCCATTCAACCGAAGGACCAACAGCCAAACGTGCAAAAGATACTGGGATTTTCCTGTAAGTAAAACCATTTGGAATATTTGAAATACAAATCCAGGAATTCTTTGATTACCTATGCTACGTTTCTTTATCTAAGGCTTCCAGACAGATACTTTTACTGTAGCAAGCTATTGCTCATCATGTTTGCATGTTTGGCATGCTGTTATCCAAATAAATTAACGCTTCAGAAAACACGGAATGAACAAATAGGAATTACTTTGTGAAGGAATTTCACGTTGCGTCACAGTTGGGAAAGCTGGGATGTGCTCCGTTGTCTCTAAGTGTCTGTGTTGCTTGCTTTGTTAAGTTTGTGACCTTACCAAAAACCTTCCAGAATGTCCACTGCCCAGCCTAGCACCTTTGAGATTGGCAAGCACAGTACTGGAGATCTTGAGTGCTTGTGGTTACCTTGCATGTAGTTTAAATAGAGTCTGTGAATGTTGCTATTCATTTTTTATTCCTTGTTGTACATCATCAGTCCTGTTCCATAATGTTCTCTTGATTCTCTCAGCAGTGGCAATAATTAAGGTGAATGTAGACCAAATAATGCCCCTATCTCCTTCTAACCCCTCCCCCACCTCATATACTTTGAGGTTATACACAAGTTAATAATTTTTGTTGTGCTTGCAGCCAGAAATGCATCTTATTTCTGAACCTAAAGCCCAGTCTATCCATAGATTTGAATTGCTATATATACTAATAAAAGTCTTCTGCTTTTTAAACTTGTTTTAAGTTGTGTGGTTGAGGTGATAGCAGTTTGCAGGTTAGAAAAGCAAAGCAAATGGTGGTTATTGAGGATGTTGACCTGTAGTTGAAAAGCAAGATGGCAGGAGCAGGCTGGGAATGTGCCTGCAGCAAAGGCCAGAATTCCTCATTGAACTGGTTCATCTGACTTGTGCCATCTGGTGGCTGAACTTGCGACCACTGCTTGTGGAGTCATGGGATGGGCATGGAAGGGCTTTGGTTCCTCTCAGAAGAGAAAATGTTCATATGAAAACTGATGTGAAATAGAAGTGTGGTTCAGAGTGAGGAGAAATGCACAAAATAGGTTACCAGACATCTTCATTAAGTATGCTTGCCATCCTTTCCTACCTCTTAAGGGTTATATAATGTGCGTTTCCCTAAATTCTCCAGCTCTTTTCAAGATGCTACTCTTCATTCTTACCCATGAGTTTCCTAGAAGCTGCTTGTAGCCCTGTAAATCCAGTCATAGCTGGGCGTAGTTGTAGGGCCAGCAGGGTGTTTGGGAGTAAGAAGTGGAGTAAGTAGCATAGTCCTAGGAAATACTGCTAGTAGCTGTTGTGCTGGGAACAGATGCCACTGTAATTGCCAGCCTCACCTCTTCAGCTCTGAACATACTCTTGCAGAAGGACATTTGCCATTCATTTTATGAGCAAGAATGCGCAGGGGCTTCAGGATTACTCTTTAATATGTTCTTTTTTTATTATTTTATTTTTAATAGTGTAGGTAGTGTCTATTTCTCTATGAGTTCTACAGCACTTGGTGTGTCTATGTTATTTTTTTTAAATACAATCTTTGTGTCCCTTTGGAGGTATAATAGCCCCAGGGAGCAACCCCTTTGAATAAGAGCAGCTGAAGGCAAGGCTAACTTATACGGAAAGGCAATCTAAGCTGTGAGGCCTCAGAGCCAGGTGGCCTGGCAGCGGTGGGCATTGCCCACATGTGCTGGGAAGCAGCCTGGAGCTGGGAAATGTTTGGACTGAGGCTGACTCAGACTTTTCCAGTTTAAGTAGCCATCTCTCAGGAAGCTGTTTGGTTTGAGTGGGAGATGTGGTGCTGGGAATCTGCCTGACAGACTGTGCAACTTAGTGCATTTCCCAGTCAGGTTGGCGCTGACCTGCCTACTACAGTTGCAGCTGGGGGGCACACAAGCAAGGTGCTCTGCACATCAGTTAATAGTGGGGATGCAGCAGATACGCTGACTCCATGTATGGAGCCACTCCAGGCCTGCACCTGGAAAGAACCAAAAGGAAAGGGCATGGCCTAACAGGCTGGGGGTTTTGGTTAAAACAACACCAAATAATGAGCTGTAGTGAAATGCTAGGTAATGGCAGCTCTATAGGTCTGGGTAGACTCAAGACGTCCAAAGGATGATCACTGCTCCTGATTTACTGGGCCTACTGAGTGAGTGATGAGGGAGAGGTAAGAGTGTAAGGTAAAAGCCACTCTTCAAGATTAATCAGGGGCTTAAAATAAAGAGTTTGATTGGGATTGAATGATGCTCTGGTGTGGTGTAGCGGCAATTTCTCGTAACAAGGGTTGAATCTCTTTCTCCATCTTAGAAAACCTGTGTGCTGCATGGGTATTTGGCAGTGAGCTAGAAAGATGCGAATCAACGTGCTTCTATTTGTGGTGTGTGTGTGTTTGTGTGTGTACATGAGATGCATCACTGGAGACTGAGATCAGGCCCAGTGGAACCGTATATGCATGCTTATTTTCTATTGCCCAACAGCTAGCACTCAGCAGTTCTAAGGCAGTTGATTTCTCCTTGTGTTTCAGAGGCCTTCAGATATGGCTGGCATGGGTAAGGTGTAAGAGGTCATGCTTTTCACAACTGTGAGCACCTGCCAGTCTAGCTGAAAGTATCAAAATATGCAGATGCTCCTGTAGTCTTAATATGGAGTTGCAGATGCCTGTGGGCCAGATGAGGCAGTGGTTAGGGAGTTAAGGAGTATTCTCATCTCCGAGAGCCCTTGCTGAGGGCTGGTGTGCCGGGGACAGGGCTCTGCTTGCAGAGGGCCGCATGCTCCCAGCCCCTCTGCTGGCAGTGCTGCGGCCATTGGCAGCAAGCAGCACGGGGCTCCTTTGCTGCTCGAGGCTTCCTGGGACCCACCAGATGGTGCTGTAACACTGCCTCAAGGAACGGCCCCTTATGGAGGAAACACAAAACCCGTCTTAAAATAGCCGTGTTGACCCAAACCATCACTTTTGTGGAAAAAATATATATATATTTGTATACCGAAAATACATAGCAGCACCCCTGCCTAGAGAACTGGAAACTCTGCTTTCCTCCCTCCGTGTGGTTTCCGCACGCTCACCTGCTGAGGGCGGAAGGAAGAGGAGGGGAGCAGGGCCTCAGCACTCAGCTGAGGTGCATGCTGCTCACACAGGATCTGTGGCAGCCCGTGTGCCGCTTCCATCCCTCTGCCATGAGGGCCCACAGAGTGACCCAAGGGCTGTGGGCCTGTTTGTCACCCAGCTCCTCAGCAGCTCCTGAAGGATGCAGGCACAGCTTCACAGCAGGCACCAGTAACCACCAGCAGTTAGGAGGAGCGAGGGGGATGTTTTCACAACTGTAAAAACCACAAACCAACCACCCAGGAAACCTTCACAGACTGTTCTTGAGGGTGTTTGCTGAGGCTTAGAAGTAGCAAAGAGTTTGCAAATGCTCCTCTTCTGAACCAGAGAACTGCTGAGGAGCCAGCCGCCCAACACCTTCCTCACCCCCACACACAGACATGTACCTGCAGGAGCTGCCCAGGACTGGAGCTGGCAGCCTCCTGCCATGGACCTGCTTCCAGTTGGCAGCAGTGTCATTCAGTGGTACCACTCTTCTCAAGCAGATTGGTGACAAAGAAGCTTCAGGAAGTCACTTCTGGCTTGGTCTGGTGAAAGTCTCTGGATGTGCCTTCTGAGCTGATGGCTTTCTTTCTGCTTTGTTTTACATCTCCTGCCCAAAGTGTAGCCCTCTCACAGCAGGGCAGCTATTCCCTGGAGGCTGCCTTGCAGACTGCCCAGGGGCTCTGTCCCCAGGTGTGCCTTTCCTGTTCCACCCTTTCTAAACAACCTCCCCGAGGCAGCCTTTCTGCATATCAGAAACAGAACTGTGCTCACACCAGCCTCTGCCTGCCTCAGGGTTCCAGGGAGGCTGCACCCTCAGGCCCAGCAGAGGCCCAGGCTGTTCTTCTTCATCAGCCCTTTTACAGCGAGGGACCTCTGCTGGCTCTCTCTGTTCACTCCCGGACAGAACAGGGGTCTGCAAAATGGCTCCCCCTCAAGACTAAATTCCTCTGCCTAAGAGCATGAGGCCACAACAGCCAGACAAGAGGCACCTGGAGGAGAAGGCTGGCCCCCAGACCACCAGGGTTCAGCTCCTGCCATCTGACAGCACGGTGGTGAGCTATTCCATCCTCTTACTGTCCTGAGAATGTGGGCTTGCCTCGTCCTATTTGTCCTTATCAGGACATCAGGGTACCTGCTGGGCTGAAAAGCAGGGAAGACAAAGGTAAATGAGGTGCCAACTGGTCCAGCTTCTCTGGGATTTTATTTACTCAGGATCTAGAAAACCTTGGGCAAATGCACAGGCCATTCTCAACAGTCTGTTTCATTGAGGATAAGAGACATCATATTGCCTTTTGCTCAGCTTAACAGCCCACCCACACTGAGCTCTGTCCTGTGCCTCTTCTCCCAGACAGGCTGATAAAACTGGAGCTCTGCTGCTCTGAGGGCACACTGCTGCATTGCTGCCATCTTCCAAGGGCCATCATGTAACAGCCGTGCAGTGTCACTGCCTGCTGACAGGCACCGGCCCCTTCGCATCCTCTCCTTTGCATTGCTTGCTTGTTTTCCTTCTTATTCCGAGAAGCAGCTTTATGCCATTTTCAGCCCCTGATTCTTCAGGAACAAATGCCAAACTGAAAGCGAATACTTGGGAATGTTGTCCTGGAGGTATTGACAGAAACACTTTCCATCATTTCATTTACTGAGAAAAACACCCTTGAAAACACACCACTGCGGAAAGCTTTTCTTGTCTTTGGCACCTCTGGGACTTCCAGCGTCTTCTTGGGGCGAGACCTTCACCGGGACCCGCCCCACTTCTCACTTGTGACCAAAGCACACAAATAGAGTGTAGAAAGCAGAGGAAGCGGCCGCTGCTGTCCGGCGTGAGGGAGCTGCCCATACTTCAAAGCCCTGCACAGGCAGGAAGAGCTGCGGGGCAACGCCGAGTGTGGGGCGAGGAAATGGCGGGGCTGATGGGACGTGAAAGCTGCGAGCGTGTCAAAGGCAGGACGGAAGTGTTGTAGGGGGGCAGCCCTATTTTTAGCCACCTCTTGCAGAACTTTGCTAGCACTTGCTGTAGAAGAGCTTCTTCCCTTTTCCTTGATGTAAGCGGAGCCCATGGCGTTTGGGTCTGTTTTTATTTGGCCACTCACGCAATTGCACTGACTGAAAGGTCCCTTGAACACTGCTGACTCAAAAACACCCGTGGTCACAGAATCCTTGACAAGGAGAACAGAAAGCATCTGGCACTTCCCTGTCCCCATTTCAGGACTGTGAGAGGTAGAACCCAAAGCTGAGGCTGCAGAGCGTGACTCTTAGTCATATCAACAGGGGATTTTGCAATTGGTGGGTGCGGGGTGTGAGGCAGGCAGTCTGCAAGCAAATCTGAAGTGCTTTGCAAAGCATTGGAGTGGGGTTCCTCTGCTGCCAGGCCTGCACAGCAGAGTGCAGCCCTTACTCCCTGCTGCCCTGCATGGGCTGCTCCACTTGGGTGCAAGTTTAGCACAAGTGAGCAGGCAGCACATGGTGAGCAGTGTGTGGCCATGGCTGCCCTGCATCTGCCTCCTGTTAACGTTAGCAGCAACTAACTTCTCTGCAAGGCAGAGTCCAGAATGGATCCCACTGAGTTTGGCCCAGCTTGGCTGGTGCCATTTAGCTCAGGGACAGGATGGAAGAATGGGGTTGAGACTCATAGAGCCAGCATCTCATTCCTACAGTGGATAACGGATTACCTATCTGTAGAGCTCATTCTTAAGCTGGATTGATTAAGGCAGAATTTGCAATTGTTGAATGAGAGATGACAGAATCATAGAATAGCTTAGGTTGGAGGGGATGTTAAAGATCATCCAGTTCCAGCCCCCTGCCGTGGGCAGGGATGTGGATGGAGAAGTGCTTTGTACTGTGACAATTTTATTTAGAAGCCAGAACTCCTTCGTAAGGAGGTAGTGGGAGGAGGAGGTTATTAACAATGCCACTCCTGTCCGAAGGAATGTGCTGGAAAGTTGCTTCGGCCTCTAGATGGCACCCCTATTATTCACACGTCAGAAAACTGAAAAAGCAGAAACGTCTTCCTTCTCAAAGCTGGACTTACAGGCAGGCCTAAAACTTCAGGAGCTCGGACCAAAACCTGCGGGCAGTCGAGATTACAGTGGGACCCATCTGGGTTTGTTTTTTCCCGTCGCCTTGCCCAAAAGGCGGAGTAAGGACTTGCTCCCCTCTGGGCTCTGTACTGGGTAATGGGCCGGGAGCTGCCACTGGGAACTCGTGCCGGCGTTCCTGAAGCCGTCTGGAAAGCGAGGCGGAGCTGCGGTGCTCTGCCCAGGGATGCGCCTCGCCCCGGGTGCCGGCGGCTCTGCTGGGAGCAGGAGGTCCGGGCTGTGCTGCTGTGTGTGACCCGTGGGATGTGGGGTGGCCAACCTCCACAGAACCAGAGCAGTGCTTTGCCAGAGCTATTTGTATACTAAATTGCTGTATTGTTTCAATTAAAAAAAAACGCAGCCAGGCATTTAATGGCTCCCATCTGCAGCCACTCTGGGTAATTCACTTCCCACTTCAAGGTTTGAAGTCTTCTTTTCTCTTTTAATCGCAGGGACAAAAAGGGAGAGTTAATGTCCCTCATGTTGATAGATCTATCTTCATGCTCTCTACTTTAAATGAGGTTAACCAGGCTTTTGAGGGAGAAGAGTCATAAATATTTCCTTGTGTGAGCAGAGATGCTGGCCAGGGAATCATGGGAATCCATCTCAGCCAGCTATTAACAGGCTGTTAACAGACTGTCTTTCTAATTGACTTAAATGTAACTTAGTTGACCCCATTTCAATATTTCCTGAGAACTCATAGTCTTTACTTTTTCCATCTGGTAATATCCTGGGAGCTAACTGCCATATTCAAAGAGGGAGCTGAGGGAACCAGATTCCAAAGGTGCTGGTGCCCCAGGGGCAAGGCTTGGAGCTTACACGTCTGACCTGCACTGAAATCCAAAGCAGTCAGGACCGCTGCCTTTTTGAAATCCCACTGGGCCCCCTCTGGCATCTTTAATACCTCAATACTTACAGTACCTCTCCTAGTGGAATGTGTGTGCACACAGAAGGCAGACGACATCCATAGGGTACAGAAGTGTGGCATTCTTTTTAACTGATAGTTCAGGGATGGTTCACAATACAAGAAGGATGTCCTCTTGGGGCACCTAGTGAATAGCTGTCCTGCAAGCTGGACGTTCACCCAGTGTTCATGCACTGAGCTGCAGCAGCTCGCAGCAGGTTGGCTCACCCGGTCAGAAGCAAACTGCTCAGACTGTGGGCAGCTGTCAGGTCAAGGAGCTGTCAGAGGAGCAGTACAGCCTTCCTGCTACTGAGAAAGAGCAGAAAGGAGAATAAATGTTTAAGAAAAGGGGGAAACAGCTCTTAAAATAGTTGTTAGGTTGGATTTTGTGTGTGTGTGATTTTTTGGGGGAAGGAGCGGAGGCTGGGTTGATTTTTTTATGGTTTAATAAAGTAGAAGAAAATTTATAAGAAATTTATGTTCTGATTTGAATCCTACTGATGCTCATGGGAATCCCTTTAGTGAATATTGGACCCAGTCCAAGAAAAGCAGGCTATTATTCCCCTCACTTCTATTTATCCATAGCTGTGTCCTTCTGCTTGCAATCTTGTTAGAGTTTGCCAGTAGATTTAGTCTGAGCCTCATCAGCGGGGAACCTGGATAAGAAACTATGGTCAGCTGCCTCTCAGCTCTGAGCCAGTCTTCCTGAAAGAGTGACAGTAACTTTGGATGTCATGACGGCGTGACACGCAGCTGCAACCTTGACCTGGTAGGATCTCCTACAGTCAGACCCAGCACAGGGGTATGTGACTTTTCTTTCTCTGTCATGCACTAGCCTGCTCTGCCAGCTGGATGATTTAAGCACACCAAAACCAGAACAGCTCAATAAAATGGTTTCTGCGTGAACAGTTCAATGAAAATATCTGTGATTGGTTGTGGTAGAAAATGCAAATTAAAAACCCTTTCGGATATACAAAAGAAAGACCAGAAAATCACCCTGTGTTGCCAGGACCAGAACAAAGGCAGGCACTTGGAAGCTGTTCCCTGGAGGTGTTCGAGGAATGTGTAGTTGTGGTACTAAGGAAGATGGTTTAGTGGGCAACATTGGTAATAGGTGGACAGTTGGACTGGATGATCTTAGTGATCTTTTCCAGCCTTTATGATTCTATGATTCTAAGCAACCTGGGCAGCTGGCTATGAGGAAGCAGGTTCCAGCCCTGTCTCTGCCAAAGAGTTTCTGGCTGCTCTCTTTAGTGTGTAGTTGCTAAACCTGTGCACCTGCCATGGAGGAGGTCAATGAGAAATCCTGGCTCTTGTTTCAGTGCCCTAGGGACATGGGAATGCTTTTGGGGAGTTTTGTACTTGCATCACTTGCATCTGCGCTGTCCTTGGTAAATGTGTTTGAGTTCCAAGAGGTTAGAGTCAGGAGTACTTGTGCTGCTTGGAAGGACATTTCCTACATGGAACAGTCAGTGAGCTTGGGCTTGAAGCCTGAGCTTTGAGTTATCCACTCACAAGTCTATCAGCGCTTGGGAATTCTGACTGAAGTTATGTCAAAGGTAAGTCCACACATATTAAAAGGTTAGAAATATGATTTTGGGATAACTCACTGGCCTCTGCCTCTTCTCCCATCCTACCTCTCTGCTCTGTTACTATGATGAGGATTTCATGGGACCTCTGAGGAGCAGCGTGGACTAAACTTGTTCTTGGGGACATGGGCTTGTGACTTGAGCAGCAGAGTGGCTATGGTGCTCCTGGTGAGGAGGGATTAGCCCTCACACAGCCCGTCAGCTGTCTGTCCTTCCGTGCTGTTGGTCTGCTGTAGGAGGTGCAGTGTGGGAGCACATTGGGTGTGAACACAGAGGTTTCTGCTGAGGCAGAATCAAGTGGTGTGACCCCGAAAAAGGGAACAGGAGCTGCAACTTCCACCTTTGTGGGCTAAGAGGAACGACCACCCCTGAGGTCCCAGGAAGCTGCAGGCTGCTCCAGACCCACCCTTATGTGGAAAGGAACACACCCTTGCCTCTGTCTGCATGTGGCTACAGGTTCTTTGCTGCAGCCCAGCCCTCCTGCTGATGTGTGGCCTTTGGGTGGTGCGACACAGGGCTGCTGGGGAGAGGGCTGTCTGTGGTGGGCTTCCTTCTTACCTTACTGCCATGTGCTGCTCCTACAGCTGGAAACCCAGCGCTGCCTCGTGTCCCCAAAATAAAGATTTTGTCCTACAGTTTCATGACTGTAATTGTTAAGCAGCTCTGTTGTAAGCTTCCCACTATCTGCCTCAAGCAGCTCATCTCTGCGGTTCCTCCCATGCTAATCTCTGTGATCTGTGGCATGCATACAGCACTGGCTGGAACAGTCCCTCCCCTCTGCTGCACCGTATTTGCCAGAACAGGCATAACTCCAGATAACCGGATTTGAAACAATCAGAGCAGGAAGCGGCAATAACTGGCCTGGAGGGAAGGCGGGGAGTTGCCCATAGACAGTTTTTTAGAAGGGTGCCCAATCTGCGATATCTGATCTCTTTCCATGCTCCTTTAGCCCAGGTACAAAGGCAGGATGTAAAGCTTGCAGGAGTCATTTTCATCCTCTCTCCTTGGCTTCTGACTGAGTTCAGATCTGCACCATCTCTTTCTTACTTCAGCGCTGTGTGTGTGGTGACACGCATACTGACCTATGTGTGCACATGAGGAAGACCTCCAGAGCTGCGTCTGCTTCAGACGTGGCACTGATGTCACCCCACGGATGTTGCCTCGCTGTGGACAACGCAGTGGATCAAAGTTGGTGTTATTTCTTCTGTGGAGCACGGGGACCTCAAGGATGGCTCTGGTGCAGCTGGCGCTCCCACGGCGGGCAACCACAGCCCGTGCCAGCCCTCTGCCCAACGTGCCTTCATACCGCGGGGGTCAGATTGGGCCGAGGCAGGTCCTAGGTGAGTGCTCCCACTGCTGAGCCTGCAGCTTGGTCACCAGCACCCTCCAGCCAGCCACATAAACATCACCCACCGGGCTCTGCTGCCCATCCCCTGCTCCCCCAGCCAAGGGTCACGAGCTGCAGCCAGCAGTCGGCTGACAAACGCGGCCGTGGCTCTGTGCAGCCAGCCTGCGAGAGGTCGTCACACGCCTCCTTAAGCAAACAGGGATCCACGCCAGTTGATAAATCATTTACGAGGAGAAGTCAGAAGCAAGGAACTAGATTAACCAGGTCACTGGGTGTCCTGAGGGAATGACGTGTCAGTGGAGCTGAAACAGCAGATCCCGCAGTTGCAATATGTTGCCTTCTTCTGTCCTGACAGCAATTCATGGAAATCCCTGGAACTAGACACTAGTGATGGAAAAATCCATTAGCTCATCCAAGTCAGCTTGCTAGTTAAAGCAGTCACTCCCATTGTGCATTTTTTGGCAGAGTTAAAATGTCTCAAGAGAGGGGATTTCCACCAGTTCCTTCTCAAGGGGAAACTATTCCACCTATCGGGAAAGCTGCCTCCAGTGGTGCTATTTTTGTAAAAGAGAAGTAACTCCAAGCCCGAAAGGGAAAACAGAAAGGTTCTGATGCAGAAACACAGACAGCAGTAGTTAGCTTTCCCTAGCAGACATGTGCCATGCACAGCACATCTGCAATGGGAACACCAGGGGCCCACGTGTGTTTATATACATCCACCTAGGTGTGTTTGTGTGTATGCACAGCCTGCCTCTCCTTCTTCAGGCAGATTATGACCTTGTGCCTCCCTGGATAATCGACGTGTCGTATCGTGATCTCACAACCAGTTTACACTTATGTAATGCCACTGGCATCAAGGCGAAAAAAACTGCTAAATTGCTTTGAGGAGGGGACAGATGCGTGAAAAAAGAAAGGCATCAGCTGATGCTGCTCCTCTGGCACACGCTTCCTGTCTGCATGGGGACATGGCATGTCCCTTAGGGGCCTCAGTTCCCCAGCTGTGTGCCAGGCACAGCGACCACCCTCCTGGGGTCTTGTGGCTGAATGCAACCACTGGCAGCACCCTGCCTGCAGCAGTTGGGAAGGTGCTGCAGCGCAGAGATATGTTGATGAGGCTTGTCAGCAGAGGCTATGGAGATTTTGGCAAACAGGATTTCAGCACCTGGGAAGCACTGTGGGACAGTGGAGAAATAAATGAGCTGTGTGATTGTGATGGCATTTAAGGCCTTATCATTAGTTTCAGAGCAAGTTCTGCATTCAGATGAATGGGTGTAGCACTCATTGCTGAGCTAGAACCTGTAGAGATAGGGAGGATTGCTCTGTGCTCCCATTCAGAAAGCTCTCAGCCAGCAGAGCTGTAACTTGCAGTCCTGGTGCCTCAGCTCAGGAGCAGGGCTCTGCAGCTAGGGTAGATACAATGGCTATATTAGCAGCAAACAAACCCCACATTATCAAGGGCCCTGATTACCAGTGTGATGGGGTGTTGGCTATATGCCTCTTATGAGAAGAAGGCGGGGTACTGCCTGGGTGTTTGCCCTGGATTCTCAATTAGTTGTTTTATGTACCTCTCAAAACCTCACTGCTGGCACTGCTGCCTTCTCCTTCTAGGAGACCTGACATTCAGGCACCATGTTTTGCACAGATTTGTCAGCCACATACCCATCAGTTACGTTGAGGCTGCTCTTGTGAGCACCCTCTGCATGTTATTGCAGGGTGGCTCGTGAATTCTATGCCGTGCAACCCTGGCTTTGGGATGGGTGTGCTGCTTTGCAGGGCTCTACTTTGTTTAGCACAAGCCACATTGAAGCACAAATGACATCTGTGAGGACTGACATGGTGTGGAAAGGGACCTAATCAAAAAAGCACGGGTCAAATCCTGGGCCTTGGCTGGGTCCCTTTAATTGCTGTAAAGTCTGAGTGCCAGTTGACCTACTGAGCCCCTTGCCCCTTGCACCGTGCAGGGATAAGAGCAGGTAAAGCCCGGTAACAGTTTAACTATGAGATTAACTCTGCCAGTGCCACTATTGAGGGCCCTCTGTTTCTCCAGACAAAAGGTGCTGACTCCAGGCTCCCCAGCACGTTGGCCCATGTTCTCCATCTCCTTCACCCACACCCTGCAGTTCCAGCCTGACCCTCGGCGAAGGCAGGGAACCTCGGCTCTGTAGCCTTAGGTGCTACTGCCTGAAAGACGGCCAGAGAAAGAGCCATCTTCCTCTCCATTCCACTACATCTACAAGGTCCCAGTGCTCTGCAGAACCACACACCAAGGTAGGATGAGATGCAGGGAGGCCTGTGAACAGTCCAGGTGCTCGGTTGTCTATCCTTCATGCTCCTAAGCACCACTGAAACCCTGGTTTCTCATGCTTTGAATTTCATGGGTGTTTGGCTGTGCAGGACCAGGCTCCTGAACTGTCCCAAAGCCCACAGATGACAAAGAGGTTCCTTCTTTGGGCTTCACTGTGGCAGTGAATGGTTTTGCAGCTGGCTAGGCAAGAGGCAGCTAGGTGCAAGCTTAATGAGGATGACCTGCCTCAAAGGTTTCATTTAGAAGAAGAAAGTACCAAGTGTTTTACTTAAAAATGAACAGATGTGTAGAGCGAATTCTACCCTCCCCTCGGGTATGGTGAATCTGATCACAGCGCATCCTGCCCAGACCTGAGAACAGACAGACAGACAGACCTGTGTCACAAAGTGGAACAGACTGATGTGAACTCACCCGCACCAAGCTGGGGACGAGTGAAACCATGCTCGTGCAGACAGCATGGAAAGCAAGCAGAGGTGATAAGGAGCGGGGGTGTTAGTTGTTGTTCTTGATTCTGCGTGGGAGAGAGGAGCAATATTGATGAAGACTGTAAACAGCAATAGGTGTCACCCAGTAATGGCAACATACAGCCCTGAATGTACAGCTGCCATTAGGCACCGAGTGCCTCTCTGCTGAACTCTCGCACCAAGGGCAGCTTGGCTTCCAACAAGCGCCCAGCACTCCCAAGAGGCAGCACCCCCTGAGAACCGGGCTGCAGTCCTGATGACCGTGTGCTGTGAGAGCCGTCTGCACCAGTGAGACAAATACTTTCCTTTCACTGCTTCACAGAACTACGTTTCTCTTAGTTACTTGCACCGAGTGTGTGGGGCTGCACTAATGCAGGCCTGGCTGAGAAGGGGAAACAGGAATAGGGATGGAGACAGAGACAGGGCCAGGGCCAGCCCTGCCCAGCACGCAGATCGAGGCAGGTCCTCACAGTGCAGTGGAGCTGACCGACACCCCGGTGCAGTGTGTGTGTACCGTGTGATGTGGTTGAGCAGCACACAGTCATGTTCAGCTGCCTGCCCTGTTATTGTGAGCAGCCTTGTGCTAGTTTCAGGCGTAATAACATCGTGACATAACAGCACACCATGCTGTGATGACACCAGCACACGGAGTAAGCCACGGTGATCTGATCTCATTCTGTACATGCTGAGATGCACACTGATGGCTCCCAGGATATGTGGGCGGCAGGTGGATGGGGCTGGCACGTCCCAGCACCAGGTGGGAACATGACTCCTGGCAATGTCAGGGCTGGGAGCTCGGCTCTGCAGCTCCAGCTCTGCCTCAACTGCGGCCGATGAGTCACTGCACCTCTCTGTGCTCACTTCTTCCATCTGTGGAAAGGTGACAATAACATTTCCTCACCTTACAGGGGGTGGGAGGTGTGTGCAAGGATGAATGAATGTTTACAAAGCACCTCTGAGCAGCACAGGCTGGTTGGACTGTGACTGGGAGGAACCAGCGCTCGCTCTCCACATTGCTCCTTCCTCCAGGCGAGGTGTCCTCAAGTAAACACTTCCCTCAGAGTCAACAGTCTTCAATGAGCACAAATGAGATAATTCCTCAGGAGAGAAACAGTGAAGAGTCAGCGCGCTGCCAGTAATTTCAATAAATTCTGTCACAGGAACAGCGGAGTAACCTTTACAAGAGAAAAAAAGAATAAAGTAGAAAAACAAATGAGCTGCGACCAAATTTTTTTTTGTTAAGTGGTACCATGGTCTTAGGTTTCACTTCCCAAATGGGAAACAGAACAGAGAAGTGAATCGCCTTGAAATAAAAGTGAAGTTAATAACGGGACGCCTGTAGCTGCTCACCACATCCTGTGTACGCTGATCGCTCTGTTTATAGCTGGCACGAGCCCTTCTAGACTCTTCTCTACCAAGTGAGCCGGTTGCTGAACCCAGCTGCGTTTCATCAGCGTGCAGAGGAGCACTGCCTGCCACAGCCATGCTGCCGTCAGCACGCCCAGCTCAGCCCTGCGTGGGCTGCATGCTCCATGACACCCTGCGACCGCTGTTCACGTGCTCAGCGTTGTGCACACGCACACACGTGTGTGCACACTCTTCCTAGTCTAGCAAGCACACACACAGGGGCGCTTTGCTTTTTCTGGTAGTTAAGAGAGATGGAAAAACGAGCCCTGCCCACGTACACTTCAGGGACTGCACACAGCACAGCTCTGAGGCTGACATCCCACCACACCGCTCTGTTGCTGCAGCAGCCCTCCCTCCTCTCACAGAATACCTCCAGGGACGGGGCATCCGCAACCTCTCTGGGCAGCTTGTCCCAGCACCTCACCACTCTCATAATAAAGAATTTCCTGCTGACATCCAACCTAAATCTTCCCTCCCTCAACTTAAAACCATTTCCCCTTGTCCTACAGTTATCAACCCTTTGAAAGAGTTGATTCCCCTCTTCTTTGTAGGCTTCCTTTAGGTATTGAAAGGCTGCAGTGAGGTCACACCACAGCCTTCTTTTCTCCAGGCTGAACAAGCCCAGCTCCCTCAGCCTTCATAGGGGAGGCTCCAGTACCCTGATCATCTTCGTGGCTCTCCTCTGGACCCTCTCCAACAGCTCCCTGTCTTGTACTGGGGGCTCCAGACCTGGACACAGTACTCCAGAACTTCCTGGAGTACCCCAGTACTTCCTTCCACTGTACCCCAGTACTTCCTGGGAGAAGCTTTGCGCTGCTTCAGGAAGCAAGGCTCAGACTGACATGTTCCTTCACTTTCCTGGTACATTAATAGACTTGCTCTTTTGAGTAGTTTCACTGAGGATGGTTTTGCCATCCACTGGCCCCACACCTGCTCCTCAAAGGGTTTTCACCATTTCAGCAGCACTTAAAAATTCTCTTCTGCGTTTTGCAGCAGCTGCATTTACAACAGACACAGTCACATCTACCACAGCGTGAATTTGTGGGTTTTCGATCCATCAGTGACATTAGAAGTGACAGACTGAGCCATGTGGACTTGGGAAGAGCCCACATCCCATCCCTGCACTAAGGTTAGCCAGCTTCAGCTGCAACGAGTGGGTACAGCTTCTCAGCTCCCAGAGCCGAGATGCACACACTGAGGGGCAGCACAAGTGGGAGTCAGAAGCCACTGGTTATTTTTCTTATTCTTATTATTATTATGTCTAAAAATGGAGAAACATTAATCATCTCTGTAGGCCCAGAGATAGCGAGTCTGTACATAGAGAAGCTACAGCCAAAAGCAAAGAAGCACAGGTTGTGCACGTGCTGTTGGTGCTGAGTGGAACAGTCAAGGCAGACACAAAGATCCTCACCCGCTAAGAAATGCCAGTGCTACTTCTGCTTCACAGGGAAAGCCAGGTAGCCATCTGGGGGCCACAGCTCCTGCTGCTGGCAGGGCTGTCCAGCTAGACTGCCACGTGCAGCAGAGCTCAGAGAGAAAACTTGATCAGCTTTGCTCTCCAAGCCCCAGAAGGTGGTCCTGGGCTTTTGAGGAAGCGAGACTAAGCAGATCCATGGGCTGGGATTTTGACATTCCCAAGTAGCACTAGGCAGCCAACATGCTCGACTTTCCAGGACAGCTAATCCCAAACATTTGAGAGCTGGGTTCCAAAATACTGTCAGTCGCCTAAACAATATAATTTAAAAATTTAGAAAATCAGTAGCATTGGATTCTGTGCTTGTTTATCTTCAGACTCTTCAGTCTTTGGGCTCAACACTCTAGAATTTTCAGGTTTGTCTCTGCAATAACCAGCAAGAAAAGCATACTTTTCTTAGCTGAACACTGAGATTCTCCTGTAATCACATGATTTACAGAGCGGAAACATAAAGAAGAAAAAAGTAGCAACAAGCATGAGCAGTGGCCTTTCTTTGCCCCCACCAGTGGCTAGTGATCGATGTTTCGTGTTTGTGCACCACACCTTATCCCATGACAGAAGGCAAAGATTTCAGAGAGGAAGCATCCTGCTGTCGATCCCCAAGGCCACCAGGGCTTAGCAATGTCCAGGAAACTCTGCCATGCAGCTGGGTATCATTGGGTCCCATCTCCAGCCAGCTCTCAAAAGCAGCTCACGCACCGGGCCCAATTTCTCTGTTCTCATGAAGAGCACGATCTGCTTTTCTTTGCTGGCAGTTAGCCCGGGCCTTGATTCCTCCACCTCAGCTCTCCCGCTCCATGCACAAGTTTCCACCCCAGTGCAGCGCTGGCAGCTCCAAACATGTGACAGGCACCATCAGCAAGCTGTCCCCTCCCTGCTCCCTCCACAGGGCTGTGGGACATCTCCCCCTCTCCCACTTGTCTGCAAAGCTTGGAAAAGCTTGTACACTCTGCCTTTCTGCAGGAAGGGCTCAGATGCCTCTTCTCTGTGTCACCTCTCAGCGTTTCGTCCTCAGACTTCATTCTCTGAAGCTGTGTGGTTCTCTACTGACTGCATAAAAGGGAACAAAGGCTTGGTAGCATGTAGGTCATTCTAGTAAATTATTTACAAATGCACTCCCCTTCCGTTTCTTGTTGCATGGGGCTCGTGCAACCACACCCCGCCAGGATCTGCACCTGTCCCAGCAGAGCCATTCCTGCGCTGCGATGGCCGGACACCCACACTGGGTAAGCTTCAGGGATGCAGCCTGGGCCTCGCCTGTTGGTGCTGGGGGCTGGAGACACAGGGCAGCTGCAACCAGCCCTACCAAAACCGGCTCGCAGCCGGGGCAGGCACGCCACTCTGGTGGGCTGGCAGCTGGGCCAGGCTTGGTCCAGGCGTGAGCTCATTGGCAGATCCCATCCCATTTCCGTTCGCCCACTCTGCCTTTGGTGGGCTTTCAAACGGACCCAGCAGGGCTGTTCTCAGGAAGCTGCTTTAGGCCCTGCTGCTACGGCCCTTCAATGCAGGCACACAGGGACTGCAACGTGCAGCCGGGCTATACGGTGACAGATTCATCCTGCTGATCTGGGGTCCTGACCTTTTTTGAGCAAGGCTTGAGCAATCAGTGCCGTGCCACGGTTGACCCCTACAAGATAACTTCTAATTCAGAGCAAGAGGCTTGCCCAGTTTGTTCTGAAACGGTTTGCACTGGCACTTGTGTAAGCTGAACTTTCTCCGTCATTGTGGTTTGATTTCCTAGTTTAGTTAGAAGCTTCTGGAGCGCCTCCCAGCCCTGCCCAGCCATGCTTGAAGTTACAATAAATAATGCTCTGCCGGCAGCTAATATTGTTGCCTCATTATCCCTCTTCCCTGTCTCTGTTTTTGACACCCCATTCCAAGAGCTGCCTCCGCCCCTCCACACGCGGCCCCACCGGCCCCCTCTGCAGGCTTTCTTTACCCTGCTGGCCATTTCCTTCTAATGGATTTTCTCCTTCCTATCAGCTCTGACCCACTTTTTAATCCATGACGGGACTTTTCATCCCACGGTTGCCAAGTTTATTTCACTCTTGGAAAGGTCTTTATCAAAAACCCTTTTGAAAGGCTGTATTTACTCTGCTCCCTACTTCTTCCTGATCAGCCTTTTTTAGAAGCTCAAAGAAGTCAACTGACTAGAGGGGCATGATTTAGCTTCACAAAAAGCTGCCTTCACTTATTATCACCGTATCCTTCCCACTTACTTTGGATGCTGCTTGTGCTCAGCAGTTTTGTTTCTCCCTTTACTGTTTTGCTCCCTCCAGAGCAGAGGTCAGCCCCAGGGCAGTGCAGTTTTGGAACATGCCCTCACTCCGGCTCCAGACCCCACTGCTTATACATGTCTCAGCTCACAGCCGCTCCCTTCCCCCATCTGCGGACTGGGCTGGTGTGGCCCCTGTTTTCCTAGAAGCCCCAGCTCAGCCTTTTTCTAAAAATGCAGCTGCTCCCTGGTGGGACCAGGAGCAAGGAAGCAGCAGAAAGGCTGGCAATAGGGATGAGGGATGCTGGACTCATGGCTGAGCCACCACACTTTGTGTTTCCTTGGGGAAAAGGCTCAGGTACGTCCAGGGGCTGCCGGGGCTGAGCGAGAGGTGTCCTGCACCGGCTGCAGGGACCGCAACAGGAATGTCACCGCTGCCTTCCAGAGGAGCAGAGCTGGGCGAGCATGTAATGTCTCCAAAATCCAAGGTCAAATGTATAAATTTACCATATCTAACACCTCCCTGAAATCCAAACAGACTCAATTACGTTCTCTCCCATTCTCTTAATGAATCAGTAATTATATTGAAGAACACTATTATTTGTTTGGCATGACCTATATAAACCCGACTTGTGGAGTGCATAGTTGGTGCGGTGCCAACACTCTGTGCCCTGTGTATTATTACCTTATAAACATCACCATTGTTTGAATTTCAGATCAAAACAAACCGAGCCGTGGTGCTTGTCAGTTATTAGATATCTTTTTCCCAAATGCTCACCCAGACCGTATTACAATAACAATAATTATTATTACATACTTCCTTATTATATGTTTGTGCAGAGGTAGCACATTTGCCTTTTTCCCACACATTAGCAGCTTCTCCCGACTCTTATGATTCATTCCTGCCTATTTCCCAACGTCCACGAGCACTCTGTGCACTCCCAGCTGCATTTTGTCAGGACTTGCAGCTTTTCGCAGAGTCTCCATCCCACATCGCACAGGGGTTGGGATGCTGGGCTTTGCTATGCCAAGGAATACACAGACACGTAGCAAGGCATGGACCCTGCCCCTGCAGCTTTATAAATATTTAACTCGGCCCGATGAGGCGATAGGGGCTGCCAGTATGATTTGGCAGGCTGCAACCAAGCCTTGCTCGGCAGGGCTGGACATGAGGCCTCTAAGGGAAACGGAGTGGGGGTCCCAGAGCCAGGCTGTGGGATGGGGGCTAAGTTTGGGGCGGCCACAGATCAGCTGTCCAGTCCTAAGCGAGTCACTCACTTGCCCAAGAATTACAGAGAGAAGCGGGCACTTGGTTCCTCATTTACTACTGAGTGAGTCAGACCCTCAGATAAATGCTGCAGATAGCTAAGGTGAATCACACACTGGAGGTGCCTATTTGTCTCCATTAACTATGCAAGAAGCCTGGCCAACTAATTAGGCTTAAACACCTAACTTTTAGGCATCTAAATCTGTGTGAGAGGAAATCCATCCTTTCCTAGAGCCTTTGTTACAAAGGGGACAACAGGGGAGCTCCCTAGGAATCCCCTCCCAGAAGTCCCTCACACATGGGACACAGCACCATGCAGCAGGTCAATGGTGAAGCCTGAAGGCCTTTGAGGGGTGTTAGGCTTTTTCTTAAAAAAAAAAAGGAAAAGAAAAAGGTGAAAGCATTTAGTCCTAGCACATTCTTTCAGGCGAGAAAAATATCATGGAAACAGTCTATTCTGATGTCTGATGAATAACTCAGCAGCCAGGGCTGCTCCCACTGGAAGCTGGCATGGGCGCCAGGCACACCATGCTGCTGTGTTACTGCACTGCTATGCTGGGCCTGTGAGCAGGAAAGCAGTTGTGAATCCTGACCTGCTGCTGTAAGCTGCAGCTCTTCATCCCAGCCCACTGCAGTAATCCCCAGCCCAGCTCAGCTGCAGCGTGGAGCTGGGGGTGGTCATGGCGAGCAGCGGGACGTGGGCGTGCTGTCCTGTGTTCTGCAAACACACTGGCGTTTCCACTGGAAATTGTAACCTGGGCCAATAGAGCTCAGCCAATTTCTTTACCAGGCGCCCGCTGGAAGAACACCTCTGCTTTTTCCACTGCAGCACCTTGTCAGCAACACGGTGCTACATCCACGTGGCTCTTCCTCGAGGCCATGCACCGTCTCCAACCCTCGTGCCTGACGGAGCCCTGAGCTGCTGGGGTACAGAGCCCTACCCACAGGCACCCAGCCCAGGGCCAGCCCAGTTACCTGCTAGCAACGCTGTCCTCTGCATGAGGACATCCTAGCACAATGGCCTTTGGTCACTCAAACGTGCAAAGCCTGCAGGATTAAGGGCTCACAATATTTTGCATGGCACCACTGACAGCCACTTGCTCTACCTTAAGAGCCACAGTGCTGCAAAGGTATGCTGGGGAGGGGGGGGGGGGGAGCACAGCCTATAGAAAGACATTTCTGTGCCTCCAGGTGCACAGCCAGTACCTGAACCCCTTAGGTAAGAGCCGTGGCTGCCCGGCACCGGCTCACTCAGAGCCCAGCAGCACTGCAGGCAGGGAATGTGCTGAGCCCCATGTGCATGTGGCATGGCTGCGGGACAACACTGGGTGCCTGTAGGGTGCCTCAGAACCATGGGAGTGAATCTCTGTGCAACAGCAGATTCCCAGCCTGGAACCTCAGAAACAGGTTGCGGTGGGAACAAGCCAAAGCAGGTCTCCAGGGACTTTTCTTTCAGGTATTTGTTAGATGGCTTATTTGACTCTGTTTATACTTGTGTCATCTTTATTGATGGCCTACAAAGTGGGATAAAGCTCACCCTCAGCAGGTTTGCTGATGGCACCAAGTTGAGTGGTACAGTTGATGTAACACAAGGAAGAGATGCCATCCAAAGGGACCTGGATGGCTTGAAAAGTTGGCCCATGAGAGCATAATAAGGTTCAATAAGGCCAAGTATTGCACTCGGGTGGGGGCATTCCATATATATGTACAGATCAGGAGACCTCATTGAGAGCAACCCCGCTGCGAAGGACTTAGGGATCCTGATGGATGAAAAGCATGAGCCAGCAGTGTATGCTTGCAGCCCAGAAGGTCAACTGCACCCTGGGCTGCATCAACACAGAGGCGGCCAGCAAGGAGACAAGGGGATTGCCCCCCCTCTGCTCTGCCCAAGGGCAAAGGAGAATGGCTTTAAACTAAAAGAGGGGAGGTTTAGGTTAGGTGATAGAGAGCAGTGAGGCACTGGCACAGCAGCTGTAGGTGCCGTGTCCCCAGTGGCTTCTAAGGCCAGGTTGAACGGGGTCCTAGGCAACCTGATCTGGTGGGTGGCAGTGCTGCCCATGGTACAGAGAGGAGCTGTATGGTCTTTAAGGTTCCTTTCAGCCCAAGCCCTTCTATGATTCTGTGATCGTATGACCCTGCAAGCACTGTGTGCGAGCTGCCCACAGCTCCGTGCGCGCACTTTGGGGAACGCTCCCCTCCCGGCTCACCACGTCACTTGCAATTCGTCATCTCGCTCCCTGCTTTTAGCCATTCTGGATGGGGACAGCAGTTTTTAATCGCCGTGTTCAACGTACGCACGGGCGGAGAACTCCATCCCTGTGCGGCCCGGGACGCGCACCAGGACCGGGGCGCTGGAACGCTGCAGGCCACGCCGAGCGCACTGCGCACCCATTTGCTCGCCCCGCGCCCTCCTGTAACAACGCGCTCCCACTGCCGCGCCCACCGCCCCTCCCCGTGGCCCCGCAGCTCCCGCGTTGCCCGCCCCGCCCGGCGGCAGCGCAGCGCCGCGCCGATTCCCGCCCGCCCCCGTCCCGGCGGCCCAAAGCAGCGCACGGGGGGAGTGGGGAGAGGGAGGGTGTTACGGAGGGCAGCAGCGAAGCGATGACCGCTGGCGGCTCTCGGGAGCTTCGGAAAGTCCCCGCAGTGACGTTTCCAGCTCGGCAATTACCGCGTGGTTAATTATAGAGCCTGAGAGCCCTGGGAACGGGCACCGCGTCCAGAGCGGCGAACTGCCCGCAGCCAGCCGGGGCGAGGGGAACTGGGCAGGGAAGGGAGCTCGAGGAACCCGACTGCTCCCCTTATGTAAACAACAACGGCAATAGTGCAAAAAGAGAGCCGGAGGGGCTCGCGGCAGCTTCGGCCACTCCCCGACTCCGCAGGAGGGCAGAGCGCGGCCCCGCGCGCTGCAGCCGTTGGTTGGGGCTGCGCCCCGCTCCCCGCCGCAGTGCCGTCCCGGAGCCGCGCCGCGCTGTTGGAGTGGCCCAGGGTCCGCCGTGCCCACACCTTGCTAGCGGCGTCGCGGTGTGTTTCGGCAGGGTTACAGCCCAGAGCCCTGCGGAAAGGAAGCGCACGGGGGGTGAAAGGCAGAATCCACCACGCACCCTTCTAAAGCCGTGTTTTAGTAACTTAAAGTGTGGCGGAGGCGAGCCAGCCGGCATATGGCCGCGGGCTGAGCGCGCGGAGACGCACGAGAGGGGGAGGGGGGAAAAGGAGCAGCTCGGAGCCGTTCTTGCAGGGACGCGGGTTTTTTTTTTTTCCCCTTTCTTGGCTTTTTTTTTTTTTTTTTTTTTTTTTTCCTTTTCCTAACCCCCCCCCCCCCCCCGCTTCTTCCTCTCGAAAACTTTGCGGGGCCGCCCCGCCCGCGGGTGACTCAGCCGCCGCGCTCTTCACCCCGCCCTCTCCTCCTCCTCCCCTTCCTCCCACCGCCCCTCCTCCCGGGGTAAGGCCGAAACTCTATAAGTGCCATCGTCCGGGCGCGCAGCGAGCGGCGGGCGGCGCGGGGCCGGGCAGGGCTGGGGCGGCACAGAGTCGGGCGGAGGCCGAGCCCTTCCCGCAGCGCGACCCCTCCACGCGTGCCGCTGCCCTCCGCGTCCCGCGCTCGCCCGACAATATGTCCACGGCCCTGGTGTCGCCCACCATCTTCGACTTGAGCGAAGTTTTATGCAAGGTAAGCGCCGCCGTCGGGGCGTTGCTTCTCCCAACTTCGGGAGGGCGCCTTTTGCTGTGCTTGCATTTTTTTTGTTTTTATTTTCTTTTTCCTTTCCCTCCCGGTTTCTGCTCGCTAGCGACGTTAGCGCTGGGGCCAGGAACGCTTCCAGCCGGGCCGCGCAAGGGCAGCTCGTGGGGTCAGGCCCCGCCGCAGCGCAGCACAGCGCAGCGCAGCACACGCTGCCGGGGCTGGGCGTGCACCGTAGCGCGCGGTCGTCCCGCGCGGCCGCTCTCAGCGCTTCTTTCGGAGCGGGCGCCGCGCGAGGGGCGGCCGTCGGGGCCGGGCGCGGGGAGGGCTTCCGCTGCGGGACGGCCGCGGCCCCTCCGCTCCGGGCTGTGCGAGTGACCGGCGCTTGCTTCCCTTCCCCCGCAGAGCAGCAAGATGCTGAACTACAGCCCCGCAGGGGTCGGCGGGTGCCTTCTGGACAGGAAGGCGGTGGGCACCCCGGCCGGCGGCGGCTTCCCTAGGAGGCACTCGGTGACGCTGCCCAACGCCAAGTTCCACCAGAGCCAGCTCCTCGGCGGCCTCAAAGGGGAGCCCGCTCCCGCGCTCGGCCCCCGGGAGAGCCGCTTTCGGGACCGCTCCTTCTCGGAGGGCGGCGAGCGGCTGCTGCAGCAAAAACAGCCCGGGGGCCAAGTGAACTCCAGCCGCTACAAGACGGAGCTGTGCCGCCCCTTCGAGGAGAACGGCGCCTGCAAGTACGGCGACAAGTGCCAGTTCGCCCACGGCATCCACGAGCTGCGCAGCCTCACCCGCCACCCCAAGTACAAGACCGAGCTCTGCCGCACCTTCCACACCATCGGCTTCTGCCCCTACGGGCCGCGCTGCCACTTCATCCACAACGCCGAGGAGCGGCGCGCGGTGGCGGGCGGCCGGGAGCCCCCCGCCGCCGACAGACCCCGCCTGCAGCACAGCTTCAGCTTTGCCGGCTTCCCCAGCGCCGCTGCCCCCGGGCTGCTGGACAGCCCCACCTCCGTCACCCCGCCGCCCATGCTGAGCGCCGACGACCTGCTGGGCTCCCCCACGCTGCCCGACTGTGCCAGCAACCCCTTCACCTTCTCCAGCCAGGAGCTGGTCAGCCTCTTCGCCCCCAGCGTGGGGGTGCCGGTGCCCGGCGGGAGCTCCCCCACCGCCTTCCTGTTCAGGCCCATGTCTGAGTCTCCCCACATGTTCGACTCGCCACCCAGCCCTCAGGACTCGCTCTCTGACCAGGAGGGCTATCTGAGCAGCTCCAGCAGCAGCCACAGCGGCTCCGACTCGCCCATCCTGGACACCTCCAGGCGCCTGCCCATCTTCAGCAGACTCTCCATCTCCGACGACTAAGCGGGTTCGTCCTGCTCCCCCCTCGGTGGCGATGTTAAGCTGACCCCCCCGCCCACCCCCACTCCCCCCAGCTGGATGTTAACGCGTCCGCCTGCCTGTCGCGCACCCATCGGCTCCAACCTTAAGTGCCAAATTACGACGAGAAGCAATAACGTTTACAAAATTAGTGCCTTGTAACACTTTCACTGTGACTCTATTACCTCTCCGGCTGCAGAGGGCACCGCAGCTCTGCGCGCTTCCAGATGTGCAGGACGTGCCCGCGCCCGGCTCCCCCCGCTGGCCGCCTCCTGCACCGCCCCCCGGGCCCCCCGGCTGCAGGCACGTGGCAGCGTTAACATCCAGCCCCTCGCCTCGCCCCTCCGCCTGCCTGCGGGGAGGGTGAGCTGAGAACAGAGCGGTTGTGACACGAGCGGGACTTCGGCTGGGAGGACAACGAGCGAAAAAGATGGCAGAAAGCAAAAGAGGTGGACTGTGCTGGGAGAGACTCGATTTTGGTGCTAAAAGTTCCTCGTGTATTCGTGTGACATCTTAACAACAAATAAAGAAACGGAGGGGGTGGGGCGGACGGAAGTCATTCCACACATACACACGTTCGTGTAAACAAAGTTCCAGTAGACATAGCTTTAATGGTTTTGCTCTAGAGTACCTTAGATCTATCTTAGAGCACTCACGCCGAGCTTTTATTATTATTTTTTTTTTTTCTGGGTTTTTAATTTTGTATAACTTCAGAAATTGGAGAGCAAATTTTGCTTGTCACTGCACAACAATATAAAAAAGCTTATTTAACTTATCAAAACGTATTTATTGCCGAAACCTATGCTTTTTTGTTAATTTTGTTCATATTTATCGGGATGATGAATCCATAGAATATATTCTTTTATGTTTAAATTATGATCTTCCATATTAATCTTAAGATTGTGAAGTGTCTTTTCCTTTTTTTTTTCCCCCCACAGTTTAATATATTATACTACAATGACATTTTTTGTAACTTTACACTTTTTTTTGGTTATTTTATTTTAAAAAATGAAAAATTAATTTAAAAAAAAATGCAAAAAACTGTGTTTGGATTATTTATTTTAGAATTTCCCCCCCTCCCTTTTTTTTTTTTTGTGTTGGACTGCAAATTGAGTTAATGTGCTTCTTTGCCTTTCCTTTCCTCCTCCTCTTCCCCTGCCCTGGGTCTTGCCAAGTGGGCTACAGAATGTACATATGTGAGCTCTGTGCGAGGCAGTGTGGAAGGAAGACCTTTTTCTTCCTCTTTTTGTATAGATTCAAGGAGAAAAGCCTTGAGCTCCAAGTGCCTATCTGAAGACATTCCAAATACAGTTTGTCTTTGCGTTTCTGTATCCAAGTTTGGAGTTTTCCTTGCCGAGGTGAACGGGACTGGCACAAAGAGAATAATGAATGTAATTTTTTTTCCCCCCTGTTACTGTTCACTACATTGCTTTCTCTTCCTCTTTGTGTGAGTTTATTTAAAAGAGAATCTCTTTTGTAACGACTGTTTGCAGTTTAAATCAATAAACCCCAAGTTTTTTCAAGAAACTGACAGTGGTTTTACTTGCAGAAATCGAGGCGCTGGCTTTAGGAGGCTGCTCACATGCAGCTGTTTCTCTCCCTTTCTGTGAGGCACCTGCCAGGTGCTCAGCACTTTCCTTCACTCCTGCAGGTGCAGCTGGTCAGCCACCTAGCTTGGGGTGTGAAGGTCAGCCCTGGCCTTCAGCCCTCTGTCTCTTAGGGAACCTCCAACCGTCTCCTCTCGCCCCCTCTGTCCCTGCTGGCTTACTCTCTCTTGGTGTAGCTTGTGCCTTCAGCTGGATGGTCCGTGCTGTGCTTTGGGTGGGGTTCTGGTGAGGTGCTGAGTGGTGTAGGTTTCCCAGACCTCTGGCCCAGCTTGATGGTGGTGGGCCTTGGTGGTAGAGTGGCTGAGGTGGAGTCCCAGTTTGCAAGGGAGGAGCATGTAGATCGCCAGCACAGTACGTGCAGCTGATCCTAATGTTGCATTCAGGCCCTTGGACTCATGGGACCATCCAGCCAGCAATCCCAGAAACTTTTGCAACCAGTGTTTGTATTTAGGGACTCCTCTTTGCCACTGCTGCTCATGGTGCAGCTCTTGTTTTCTTCACCTCCGAGCATTCTGGAGGAGGCTTGGCGCTCTGTATCTGAAGCTGTTCCAGCTTGCTTCCAAATCGGGGGTGGAATATTGCTGCTGAACCACTGCTTGGTCAGTTGTCTTGACATGCCTCAACGTTAGGGAGAGATGTTTCCTAACTCATGTTGGAAGAGCTCCTGCAAAACAAAAGCTGCGGGATACCTCGAGGCTTGCAGTACCACACCTTCCTGCTGCTGGCTTTGTGCAACGCGCTTTCTTGTGTGGTCTGGCAATGAAGGTGAGCTTGGTGGAGGAAAGATGGTGGAAGGGGAGAGTGGCTGCTAGGGGCTGGTTCCCATGAGCAGTACAAAAGTTGCATGGGGAGTTCACTCAGCAGATGCTGATGTAACTAGCTTGCAGCATGGTCTGCATGCAAGAGAACAGCCTCGCGCACAGCCTGGTACTGCTGCATGGCCTGCGCCAAGGATGTGCTGTGGCCTGGGAGGCCCGTGCCCAGCTGCAGCCTGGGCCTGCTCCTTCCCAGCTGCGGGAGCAGAGCCTTGGCCCCAGTGTATGAGGCTTGTTTGATCTGAAGAGGATCCCAAGCCTGTTGCAGGGTGCATATGTGGAGCTGAAACTGCCTGCTTCCTCTTTGGACTTTCTGCATGGCTCTTCAGACAGTCTTTGCACAGTTAATAATTGATGAAGAAATAGCTGTACAGTTGCATGGTGCTATTGGTATGATAAACAACTGTGAAGCTGTGCTAAAAGTAGGTCTTTGTTTGCGGTGCTTGTATGCTTTCCTTGTCTTTCCAGGGCACTGGTTCTGGGATACCAGCACTACTTTCCTTCTGTGTCTGTTAATCTCTGTCACTTGGTGCTTTGCTTTTTGAAATTAACCCTGAGCTTGGTCACATGGGGAACAGAGAAGAGCTGAGCAAGCACCATCAGCCATTTACTTTCTGTAATAATTTATACGAGAGAGTGCGTGCATGTGAGAGCCTACAGAAACATGGGGTTTGCCCGATCTGATATCATTAAGGTTCATTGTGGCTTGGGTGTATGGCAGCACCTAATCTGCAGGGACTTCTGCTCCCTTGGATGAGCTGTGAGTGTGTTGTTTCTCTCAGGGTTCTCATCTGTCTCCACGAGAGGTTGGATGCGTATTTGTAATATCCTCACCAAGGCTCAGAAGAGTAGATAATAGATAATGAGGGACATGTTCCTTTGATATGGGGGCTTGTTGATGCTCTGGCTCATTTGTTCATTGCATGGGACTCTCAGGTGGCCAGAAGGAAAGGGCTGGCTGGGCTGTGTGCTGGCGCAGTTGCTCCCACATGAGTGCATTGGTGCAATTTTCAAGTTGCACTTACAGCTCTTGCTGCTGCACAGAGGGACACCTAAGGTGTCTGTCTGGCTGTTCCTCATACATTTCTTGTTACAGTCATGGATGTTTGCTGTGTCCCTGACAGGCGCTTGGGTTCATGCCTTTGGACAGGAAGCATTAGCTGATATGTATTTTTTGGCTTAGAATTTAAGTAACTCTTGAGCTGCACCTTTACTGTGTCTAGCTGTCTCTGGAAATTATAGCCAGCATGTATGGCTGTCTGTGCCATACAGTCAGGAGGCACACGATGACTTTGATCTGCAGAGCTCTGTGTGGCTCATATCCCATCTGGTAGCTGCCTTTCACTTCCCAGCACCAATGGCAGCTGTTGGTGTCCAGTAACTAGGCCACCTTGATATGGGCCACATATACCTCTTGTACTGAAACACCTCCAGTTTTGCAGTTGGTGGCTGTGGAATTGAAGTTTCTCATTTCTTGAGCATCTCTGTAGGTGAGAGGTGTGAAGTGGGGGTTGGACTCGATGATCTCTGGAGGTTCTTCTGGATCTTCCAACCCCTACGATTCTGTGATTCTGTGAAGTGGAATAGTGTTACTGTGTTGTTGTTCTTAAAGGTGATTGGTTATGGTCTAGTTTTGGCTGACCTTTGCCCAAAGCCACTCACTGATAAGTGTGTGGTGTGCCACGATTGCACGTAACAATAAAATACCACTTAAAAAACCCTTGAAATGCTCAAAGTTCAGCACTGTCATGAGATTGGGAGGCAGAAAAGAAAGAACTTGGAGAAACGTCTTCTCTGAGTAGAAATATGCCTAGAAGACTGTTAAAAGCAAATCTGGTCTTACGATCTATATGATTCCCGCTGGGAGGGCTTGGGCTGAAATGGAGCTGGGAGCTGCTGTTGCAAATCAGAGGGAAGGCTGGGCTGTGCCAGCCATCACAAAGTAAAGATGTGGTGGTGGGGGAGAAACTGAAGGCACACGGTTAGAGATGGGAAGCACGAGAAAAGCTAGAGAGATCAAGTCCACACAACATAGGGCTGGCAGGGATGGGAGATGCGATGCTGTCTTGAGTCTGAAGACTTCCAAACTACTGGTGGTTGGATGCACAAATGCTATGAACTGGGTCTCTGCAGTGGGGCCTGGATAATAGTGCTGACTGTACGCAATCTGATGAGTGTGCCCGGGGACAGGAATAGTAGCATGGATGCAGTAATGCATGAGAAAGCCACAGCATGCCCTTTACACTTGCTAATTGCTACAATTTGTGTGGCCTGCGCTTGGGAAATCTGGCATGTGCTTGAATCTGGAGAAAGACACTTTGGGAGTTGGAAGGAAGGAGGTGTACCGGGCAGTGTGTGTGCAAGAGAGGTATCTGGACCCATTGCCAACTGCGAGAGGGGGCTTTGGGCTGGAGGAAGCTGGGAGGAAGGGGGAGATACCCAGCACAGAGAATGTCCTAAGGTGAGGGGCAGCAGACAGGGCAGGCGTGCTCTTGTGAGTGCCAGAAGGGATGGGAGGCTCGCTCGGTGGGGACTTGGGGACAAGCATCTTCTGGGGCCTCGTGGAGCAGCAGCCTTTGGAGCACTCAGCCCAGAATGTTAGAAGAGGATTCTTCTGGGTGATGTAAAATGTCTTTTGTCTGGACACTCTGGCCTGTGGAGCAATGCCTGTTCCACACAAAGCCTGCGCTTATTCCCTAGAATACTTCCAGAAGGAAAAAAAAAAGTTCCTCTAAGACACCCTAAACCAATACCTGCTGTGACTAAGCCCTGTGGGCAGCTCCGCAGCTGATTTATATCCACCCCCTCCAAAGCAAAGGGGTTAGAGTGGAAACAGACGCTGCGTTAAACATAGCCGAGGGCACCCAGCAGCACAATTCTGCAATAAAGCGGGGAGGAAACGGGACTAAGGGGCGGCTGCTGCCAGGCATGACGCGGTTTCGTGTTTCCTCGTAGGCAGAACAGACCTCCTTTTGGCTGGTGCAGCTTTATGGGCTCGGCTGGGTTTATTATACTGCGAATGTTTTGAATTCCACGTCTTAATTTCCAGAGCGGCTTTGCTTAACTTTTGCTTTTTTTCTCCAGTTTTGATTTTTTTTACTACCACTGCCTTAACCTCTTCTTTTCAACTGGGTTTTGGTCTAAACTGCTGTTCTCTGAGCAAACACAGAGCTGGCGTTCCCGCTGCCTGGCCTTCAGCTGCAAATTAATCTCTTCTCGTAGTTCCATTTTATGTCCGCCCACTCTCCCCACCACATTAACTCAGTCAACACATGGAAGTGAAATTTTTCCATGCAGGATCCTGTGGGTTGTGAGACTGTGAGCAACACGTGACTGCCAGCTCCAGAGTCTGCTTGCACCTCTGGGTGGAAGGAAGTTTCCTCATCGTGCATGTATCCAGCGGGGGTCGGTGTGATGTGAAAGGCCACTTCTCAGTGCGGCTGTTCTGTCTCTCTGGGGCTTATCGCCTTCCTGGAGTGGAACAAATAATGATGATGCTGACAAAGACAGACAGAGTCTCGGTGGCCCTTATAGTGGATGTGCTTCTATATGATTCCTTTCAAGCCTAGGAGGAGTTTCAAGTATTCTGAGCACTTGGCAAGTATAACCATACCTATTCCACAGGTTGAAGAACCCATGAGACACACAACAGCTAAGTAAAAGAGATTGTCTGGGAGTGGCACGGCATCAGAGGAAGAGCTGCAAAAATAATTTAGGACTCCCAATACTTTTTATCCTGTCTTAGTCTCCAGGCAACAGCAAATATTTCTCCTGAATGCTCTGGATGAGCAGATGCCAACGTTGATTCACAGGAAAAGGATGTAGCCACGCAAGCCCTAGAAATGTTGTTTGGGATGGTAGCCACGGCCCCTGAGGAGACATTAATCCATATGGAGCAAACGCCAGTGAAGTTATTTCTTGAAGCTATTGCTGTATTTGCTACAAAGAGATTTCTTGAGCAGTCTAATGTGGGAGCCATTGTGATTCACCCCAATTATAGCTACAGTGAGAGAATATACTTCTTGGCTCTGGACTCTGGGGCACGAGCAATGTCCTGCTTTACTAAGATGTTGCAGCCACAAGAAATGAGGAAAGGTTATGTCCAAGACCAACACAAGAGTGTAAAAAGTGTGCTTTTGCTTGGAAAAGGGTCAGTACTGAAAATGTGCAAAGAGGTCCCCTGCTTATTTTCTCTCAGCCTCAGATCTTGTGTGCTATGTTTACGATAAACCTCATGATTTTAGACTTGCAAAATTATCAGGGGACTGAAAAGCCATGAACAAACCTAATTGACCCTCTCTTAAGAGTGCAGCCAAAATACCTAGGGGAACTGCAGAAAACTATTTTCCTCTAAATTTAGTTAATGTGGCTTTGGATTCTCAGGCTGAATCTGCTGACCAAGATAATTTCCTTCTTCTGGCACTTTTCTGACCAGCAAAACACTTTCAACGTGCATGAAAACAGCACTGGAAATGTTTTTAAACCCTCTGAAAGCTCGTTTCAAAAGCAGGCAGCCTGAGAGAACTGGAGGGCAGGCAGCTGGACAAGGCCAGAGGTCTCGTGATGGAGGCTGGAGACAGGCAGCCCATGGGGTTATCAGTGTATTGTCCAGGTTGGCAGAGATTTCTAGTGAGTCATCTAGACCTTCACTCTTAACCATGACAGGACTGAACTCATTATCCCCAAAACACCTCTCCGGCACAGAGAGTTATCTTGCCTTAGCCTTGATGTCCTCAGTGTGTTCCCATCTCGGGGTAGTTCACTGCTCAGGATGTTGTGACCTCTCTATAATTTCACCTAATATTTCTTCTAAATGTCTTCTGTGGAGGTTTATGGTCATCAGCTTCGTGCCCCATCCCTTTTGCTTAACAAGATTGAGCTCAGCTGCTAGATGAAGTCCTTGCTGTTGTCTTCACCAGCCTGGTCCCAAGGGATCTGCTTCTCCAAACTTTTCTGCTGCTCTCTTCCCATGTCTCTGCCATGAATAACGTGTCCTAAAACAGCCCTGTGCTTCACTTTCATCCTTGTTTTCCTCTCACTGATGCTGTTCTACCTCTGTTTTTTGTAGAATTTTGTGGAAATTCTTGGAAATGTATCCCAGCTGGGTTGTGTGCATGGGCACTCATGTAGAAATATCCAGCTCCAATGGGAGTGCCATGCTCCACTGTCAGATACTCAGAGGAAACTGTGCTCCTGCCCTTCAGCTTTCCTTTCTGAAGGAGAGATTCTCATCCCTGTCCCCAGGGAATGCAGGCTTTGAAACATAAGTTGATTTCTTCCCACTTATCATTATCTCTGTTTACATAAATTACAGTGCTTAACAGTGGCCATAAAATTATCCGTCCTTAAAAAAAAAAGTCAGCAGTAGAGTTTGGTCCTGTGACCTCACTGATCAGCTCATTTCCAAAGGGTGAACATGCAGACGGGAAATAAACTGTTCCTTCATATTGATCACAAATGTTTGTCTCCCTTTTTTTGGCAGCAACTGTCTTGCTTGGTGTCCCCACGTTGGTCTCAGGGTCTTTCCCTGTGCGCTCTATAGCTCTGAATTGTTCTGCCCGGTCCTTGAATTTAGGTTGCTCAGCTTTTCTCACTGGCAACTGCCATAAATGAAGTTCTGTGTTGGGAAACACAAAGTGATGGTCTCCTGGAGATGCAGGATCACCTCTGGGACTATTGCAAGCTGAAGTATTTTTTGTAATATATCTCACCTAGAATCTGAAGGGCAAGCTGGTTGCTTTTTGTGAATTGCTCTTGAGCCATGATAAGGGCTCAGCAGTGAGAATCTGGGTTCCAGTTGTGGTAAAGAAAGAGGACAATTAGGTGCCTAAAGTCTCCAAAGGAGAAAAAAAAGATAACAACAAAAAAAGGCAATTATATCTGATTTTAGGCACTAAATCCAGCAACTATGAATCTAACTGCCTGTCCTTACAATCAGTGAGCTGGATAACCAGCCATATCAGATAGACTATTTTCTGGCAGCTGTACCTACATCTAATTTCTGTCAGTGGCTGAATGGGAGGGTGCAGATTACTGACCCCGTTGTTCTCCTTGCTATGAGAGGAAGGGTGACCTGCAGCTCTGTTTCCTATCATGCTGCTGGTTTATTGTCAGTAAAAAAAAACTTTGGCCCTCAGCTGATGTTACTTATGCCCTCTGACAGTATTTATAGGAGACCTTATCAAAATTGGTGTAAAAATATGGATGACCCACAGAATGCTTACTAGGTCACCTCTATCTGTTCCTTCAATATTTCTTTGTAATTCAGTGTATGATTGTGTTGTCACATGCAAGATGATCAGCAAATATAACCACCTTGACTAACAGAACTACAAGCAATTAAGCCTTGAATGCTACAGGACTGTGAATGGAGGAGGAGAGGGTGGAGAGCGAGGTCAGAGGGTGTGAGATGAGGTTTTCAGTTCAGATACAAAATGCATTCAATGTTTTCTGTTTTGTGTGGGCAACAGGGAACACATGCTGGGTTTCAAAATGTGTGACTTACAGCAGCAGTAAACCCAGCTATGAGACAGATAGCAATGTGCCCAGTGTGGGTTCCAGCTCCTGGAGTCTCTCAGCTCCCAGCATGCCCACACCAGGAGCCTTGCTCCTGTATGGGACCCTCCAGCTGTGCAAACCTTATCCTTGGCTCAGCCAAGACCTCCTGTCCTCAGAGTCTAAAAGCTCATGACGAGTTACTTTCTAAAAGGCCTGAAGAAGTTTAAAAGCTATGCTGAGTTCAGTCCTTTAGGGGATAGAAAAACCCAAGTGTTGCAGTAAGTGCCATCATACCGAGCCTATCGCTGCTCCTCGCAAAGCTGTGGGCTTGCACGTAGTGCTTTTGTCAGCTTGGAGTTTTGCTGTCACGTTAACTGCTGCTCTTTTCACACAGGTGTAATGCTTTCCTACTGGGTCCCAGAGGCTTTATTTAGGTAGTGAAATGGCCTCTTTATTTGTTGGTATATTGAAAACTGAGAGATAGCAAAGTTCAAGATTATAATGTATATAGTCAGGATTTGGAAAAAATGCATTTTCTGCCTTTTTCCAGTACATGGAGATTAGCTGGGGGCAGGCCAGAGCTGGCAGAAGTGTGGTTCACTTCAGGTTTTGTACGTCTATTGCATGTGCCTCTCTGGTGAGGCTGGGGCTGCCCTGAGTCTTCCAGCTGTCCAGCAATGAAGGGTGGTCAGGGATCCAGCCTGCTCCATCTAAGTGAAATATGAAAAGTATACATGAAATTAAATGCTAAAAAAGTAAAATTCAGTTCAGCTCCAGGTAAAGGCTATGTACAATCTCCTTTTCAGTACTCCTTGAGTCGCATAACTGATCCTGAACTATTATCATTCAGTCTGCCAATAGAACAAACCACAATATTCAATACAAAGTAATACAAGAGGAGGGGAAAAAACCGCAGTTTGGCAGTGAGCATCTGAGCAGTGGGGGAAACCAGGGCTGATGGGGGGCTGGAGCCTTCAAATCCAGACAAGGGCCTCCAGCCCACCGACTGTGAAGGATTTCAGGTGCTTCCAATGCAGTTGGGGTGAGGGACCAGCAGAAAAACTGCTCCTGAAAGTGTCTTTACTTTGTCTGGCTCTAAACAGTGTTTTCTGGAGAAAGAGAAGGCAAGAAAGCAAAGAAAAGAGAGGAAAGAAAATGAAAGAAAAGAGATGGAAAGAAGAGCAGAGGAAAGAAAGGGAAAGAAAAGGAACAAGAAAAAAGGAAAGAGTAATGAAACTGATATCAGGAAAAGAAACAAGTCCCAAACAAACATGTTTGTGTTAGAGGAAATGGATGTTTGAAACCTTGCAATCTTTGGTCTTTTGGGTTGTCAGCAGTGCATTGCGTGCTGAGCACAGGGCAGTGTGATGGAAATACCTATGAAGGCAGCCTCACCGAGGTATTGTACCAGGAAATGCTCTGCTTTCTTGACTTCCTTGCACACGATACTATGGTTAAACCCAAGAGCATGCCTCATCATAACATGTGCCTTATCGACCTCGCTATCTGATGACAACAGCAGCCCTCAGGAGACCAGACTGACATCATCCAAAACCTCAGTAGTTCAGAGCACAAGCTGATGTAGCTAGGCTACCCGCTGTGCAGGACTGTTTATCTGTTTGTACTGAACTCACAGGCACTTTGTTAGAGGAAGAGGAATATAAAAATCAAGCCCAAACAGCTTTTTAAGAAATGTTTCTCGTAAACTATAACGCTATTTAGCACATGAATTCAGAGGAGGAGGTTTTTACCCTTTCATTCAAGTAGAAATAGTCTGGCTCGCAGCTTTCTGCAGCATTGAGAGGGGGACAGAAGCCCAAAACACCATTGCTGCCTTAAAGAGAAGCGGCACCACTTGCGATTTCGTACCAGTCCCCATTCCCAGCCGGCCCAGATGTCCTCGGATCTGGCTGTGGAGTTTGGACTCACCCCACATGAGGCAGGGGCCAGCTGTCGGTCTGGCTGAGCTCTGCACCCTCGCATCAAGGTCCAGGGCTGGGTGGTTCGCAGTCACTTTGGTTTCCTCTTTCGGTTACTGCCAGATCACAGCAGCAAACCGCATGGTTCTGGCCTCCTGGCCTCCTCTCTCTAATGTAAGACGAGGGGAATTTCTGCAGTAATAGAAATAAGAAACAGAAAATAGACGAGGCTCTTCTTGTGTAATATTCACAGAGTGCTCTGTTTTCAATTTGCCCTCTCTGTCCCGGGTTCTTCAAAACACCTTCTCTCATTTACGTCAGCATAGATTTACCACACCCCACTTATTTCAGACCTGGATGGCCCCATGGAAAAAGATTACCAGCCTTTCCGAGTGCAGCTTTATGTCTCAGACAAAGGAAGATCATACAGGGCCATATTTATTTGTGAGCTGCCTTTATGTTTGCACAGCACCTAGCACAAGTGAGCCTGGAGTCTGCAGTACTACAAAATCGTTCTAAAAACAGTAAATGCTTTTAAGTGCTGTTTTTCTTCTTTTCTTTTTCCAAATTGCACGACGAGCTTTCAGAGGGAAATGAAGCCGGATTTAAGCACTGAATGCATGCATAGCAACAAGAGGAGGGCCATCCAGCACAAGGATGCTAAGTGTCCTTTTACAGCCCCCATTGAGGCCCAGCACCCACCTCCCGGGGCGATGCAGGGCATGGCTGTGCCGTGACCCAGGGCGAGGAGCAGCTTCCCAGATTCCACTCTGGAAGGTCTGAGATGTACAAATCTGTACTGCGATCTGGGGAACAGGGGAGCATTGCCAGGAGTTGGGAGCCGTTTCTGTGGCCAAGCTGTCCACTGGTGCTACCTCTGCCTGTATGAAAAGACAAGGTGGCACTGGGATTCTGGCCACCAGTCCTGCTCTGTGCTCTGACTCTTCAGGAGCTGGTTTGCAGAAGAGTCCTCCACCTTGCAGGCAGTGATGCATCTTCGCTACACTCTTGGTGCCCTCACAAATTGCTGGCTCCTTACCTCTCACTCACTCGTGCAGCTCCAGTGGCAATGTGGTTGGTACGACTAACCCGGCGGGTACAAGCATGAGCAAAGGTTTTGTTGTATCACAGAGTGCGGCACACTGAGAGCACGTGCATGGGAATTACCTGGCACATGTCTGCTTTTTTCATGCACCTGAATACATATGTAACACAGGCATGAGCTAAGGCCCATCACAGATATCTCCTAGCTCCCCACGAAGCAAAGCTGGAACTTCAAGGCAGCGTTGCAAACACCTGCTAGGCTGGCCTTTCATGCTGCTATAAATCTTCACTGCTACCAAGGGAGGTGGGCGATTGAATACCACCCAACAAAAGAAGAAAAGAGTTTGTTTATAGCCTGCAAGTAGGGAAAATTGACTCAATGCTGGTCTGGCTCAAGAGGATTGCTGGAAAAGGGGTCTGGTGGAAATAAAGCCCCTTTGGACAGTGCATTAGCTAAACCCAGCCATGTCTTATGGTTGCAGAATGCCTCCCATAACTACTGTGGGTAGCTTAAAGCATTTCTCTGAAGCATACTGTTATTCTCCATTTTGTTGGACATGCTTCTTGGTCTTTGTTAACTTCAGGATACGCTGAGAATGCAGTGTGCTACAGGGGGAAGCTTAGAGAAAGACATGATTAGAAGGTGGAATAATTTTAAATGCCTTCTCCTGCAGTACTATCTAAAACATTTCTCTTCTGAAAGTATTTTTGGTTTGTTTCTGTCTGATAACCCTGATCTGGCCCTGCTCGGTTCCTTCCTTAGAAGTTTGGTCGATTTACTCACATCATTGCTAAAAATATTATTTAAAAAAATAACGTTGTATAAACAGCACCCTGAAAGGTGGTTGAGATGGACTCGGTGAGAGACACAGGAGGAGTTTCTCAGGTTTAGAGACAGCGTCTGGACCTGCTTTCCTCAAGAGGAAAGCCCTTGAACGGCTCTTGTGCAATATGCTGATGGTCTGAGCACCCACATCACAAACTCCCCATGACAATTGCCACCGATCGACCACTTGCGGGCCGTCTCCACAGAGCGGCCGAGGAATGAATGAGTCATGGAAGCTGCATTCCCCTTCCCGCTGCCTCCCCGGGCCGTCCCAAGGAGGTGCCTTGGCAACAGCGGAGGGAAGTTAGCACTGCTCTTTTTCATGCTGGGAAACAGTGATCAAACAAAGATCTCCCGCTTCCACTCGCACCAAGGCAGCAATTTTTATTAGCGCTACCTAAATGTTGTTGTACTGAAAGAACAAAATCAAGTAGAGCTAGGCACATTACTTTGTTAAATAATTGATTCCGTGCTCCTTCAGGCCAACATAATGTATCATATCTGCAAATGGCTTTAGCAGAAAACAAGCAGAAATATTGCCATGCTTAGGTGCTGTGGCATCTAAATGCTATTTTTCATTTTAGAATGATTTTGTCAGAAGTGAGTTCGGTTACATTTTAATCGTTTCTAAATGAAAGAAACCTGAAGAGAAAAAAAAAAAAAAAAAAGAAAAAAAAAAAGTTTAAATGTTTGGCACTTTCCTGAGTAGAGAGTTCCTATTTGAGAGGAAAAAAAGAAGGTTCCATTCAATGAGGAAACTGAATTCTTTTTATTTGCAATCTGCCTGGAACAGTAATCAGTTATTCACATGGCTCTGCTACTGCAGCTCAGATGTAAATACCAGCGGGCTCAAGCATGGAGGGATTCAGAATTTCCCTCGAGGTGTATGCAAGATAAAAAAAACAACAACAGCAAAGCGTGAGTTTAAAAGGATTAAAGGAATTTCTTTCTCAGCACTGGTAGCCTACAGGGCTAAGTCAGTGCAGGGCTTGCCTTAGCCACAGCCCTTTTGCTAGGAAGGTGCCCTCACACTGTGTCCTGCCCGAACCACCATGCTGCCATCTCCTGCTCGGCTCTGAGGTGTGGGCTTCACATTGCTTGTGGAATTTGGATGTGTCCTGGGGTGGCAGTGAGATGGATGGACATAGCTCAAGTGACTGCACCAAATACTCCCATGCTGGAGCTTGTCCTGACTTCTGTGCTATGAGGGGATGCAGTTGTGCCAGAATATGCTGTGCTGATTTAGTGCTGAGCAGTGACTCAGCACCCTTTAGAGGTTTTTAGCTTGCATGCCTGCGACGTGAGGTTGCACAGACGCAACACTGAGCAAAGGAGTGTGGTCATGAGAGCTGTGATGGTGGTCACATCTCACCTCTTCTTGGGAGCCTCTGGCAGCAGGTGGGGGCCACACACCCTGCAACCCTCTTTGAAGGTTCTCTCGCCTTGCCTTTCTCCAGGCCTTGCTGCTACTGGGGGCAGAAAATGCCAGGGCAGGCTCTTTGCCTGCACCCAGCTGCTAATAACCCCTGTCTGTGTCCATGAGTGCGCAGGGCAGGGCGAGCGGTGATGGAGGCCTGGTGCTGGGCCGGGCTGCAGGGTGGGAGGGCAGCCTGAGGAAGGACTGTGCCTGCAGCCACAGCTCTGTACGTCAGCGCCGGCAGGCCCCGCACATAGGGCTGCCTGCTGCAGCACGCCCCGTCACAGCGCTCGCCTCGCCAGCCAAACCTGGCGGTGCTCCGGCACAAAGCTGCGCGTTTGAGAACACGGCGTGCCGGGCGTTGTTGGCCACACTTCCGCTGTGGTTTGTTTTGTTCCTGTGCTGCTGCACAAGCTCAGGCTGGTGGGGCGGGAGGACACCGTGCCTCTCGCAGGGTGCCTGGGCCGCCCTGGCTCTGCCATCACACACGGCCCTGTGCTTCAGGTCATTACTGGGAGGAACGGAGAGCTCAGGGGCCGTGGGAGCTGAATTAGGACAGGGCATCCTCTGAGAGCTGTTGGCTGAGTTCAGGTGCTCCCGAGGAGTCTTGCCAGTGTTGTGCAAGGCGCCATGTGGGGAGCGCTGGGAAAACAGCGACTTAACCTGGGAGAGCACAAGGAGAAGTGACGCAAAAGTCTAGGGCACAACGCTCTGGGAACTGTTCTACTGGAAAGGGCTGTGCGACACACTAGTTTTGCAACACTGCCCTTCGATGGGGCGTCATCCACATTTGCAGAGCCAGCAACTTTAGGCTGCTGCAATGTGCCTTCCTACGGTCACATCCTACACCCATCTGGAGATGGCAGCTACTGCAGGAACACTCTGCAGAAAGGCGGTGCCTTTGTTTTGGGGCATCGTCTCCTTGGGAGCGCACAATATCTCCTGATGGCTCACGGGCTCCAGAAGGGTCAGGGATTGGTTGCTTCCTGTAAATTACCTGAATGGCCCACAATTGGCTTTAACGAGCGTCTCCTTTCCCTTCACAGACTGTCACAGCAGCTCTCAGCAGGAGCTTCTGCAGGAGAGTCCCCGTGTTAGGAAACAGTAGGTCTCTGCAGGGCAATGGGGGTACCACGATGCTGGAAAACACCATCTCTGCCTGGACTCAGCTGAATTTGCTGTTTTTTTCAGGACTCCTCGTAAAACCAAATCTTGGAGATACTGGAGTTTCGTGGATCATTATGATTTTTAATCCCTAGAAGAAGGGAAGCATCAAAAGGGATTTCTGGAAGTGCTACATGATTAGTTTCCTACTGAGCAAAGTATTTTCTTATTGTAGAAATTGAATGGATTTGTTAATTGCATTTTGGGTTATCCAGGGCTCTGGATAGATTGTCCTTTACTCAAGGAAATGTAAATAAACACAGCTTCTCTGAACCCCTGCCTAGCTTGAGAGCCAAATTGAGAGCAGCTCATGTGAATGGTACTATGGGCTGATGGTTACCGTAGGGACATGGTGTTAGAGCTGGGCTCCATTCTGTGCAGAAATGGAGACTGGTCTGTATATCAAATAATTGGTCTATATCAAATAATTCCCAGCTCCCTAAAGCACTTTGGAAGCATGTTGTGGTTTCGAATGGGTTTGTTGCTCCCTGTGTAAGATAAGCTTACAGATAAGCTTTAGAAACTTAGGGAGTAACTTGAGTGCTAAAAGAAGGCTGTAAAAAAAGTACTCAAGTTCAAATTGAATCAAATTCATATTTCACTCTAGGACTCATTGAAATTATAAAAAAAAAAAAAAAAAACATACCTCAGTCACAGTACTTTACAAAATCTCAGAAGTAACCAAAAACACCCGATAAACACTGTGCTATGCAAAAAACTCAGTTTTATTTCCAGACAACTAGATAAGATGATCTTAACAGAGCTGTTAACTTGTGAGTAGATCTGTAACTCTCTGTTAACAGTAACCACATTAACTACATTTAGGGTAAATGCAGAACACCAAACCGTCAGTGATGCATCACTTACACCCTATCTATGTTGTATTTCAAGAGCAAGTGGTACTTGGCTAATGGGTTGGCCTGGCAGCTCGAAAGCAAATCTGCTTGCTGCACTGGTTTGTGTTTAGCAGCTTGAAGGGCATCAGTGCTGTTTCCAGCTGTCTGGGATACATGCCTGCAAGTGGTGCATTTGATGAGAATGCACATCTTGTTGAGATAGGTTAAAACTGAAAGCTTGAGTAAGATGAACCTGAGAGGGTTCCTTCTGCAACTCAGCTTCTTGAATCAGCAGCTTGGGAACAAATTGCAAAATGGTCCTAAGAAATGTCATTGCTGTATGGGTTGAAGTGGCTATCTGCGCAGGAGCCTCTGATGTTGCACCATTGTGCAGAAGTAGCGTCATCTCTGCTCATAATCTGACTGAGGTGGGTGGGACTAAACTGTACTGAGCCTCTGTCACTGCTTGGGCAGCGCATGCAGGGCACGCATTTCACGTGGCACCCGCCACAAGCACATGGCCACACAGCCTTCATCCGGCCCCTCAGCCCTCGCTCTGCACTCGTCCTTACCCCCATGCCAGGAGAAGTCTGACCTCGCCAGTGGTGCCCTGCTGTGCTGCAGGCCATGGCCTCCATGGTGGGAATCCCACCCGACCTTCTCGGCCCCTGCTGTTCCTGCCCTATGCCATTCAGAAACTGTTAATCATCCTGAACGACTTACGGGTTTTGTGATCTTAAACAGGGCTTGAACTCAACTTTCTAGAGGTGAAAACATAATGTCTTACTGTAACTCATTTTACCAGCCAATCCTACCCTGAACCTAACAATATTTTAATCACAAAATCCAACCTCAAAACCCACAGCATTTTCAGTTACTGTATTTCATCACCACATGGCTCAAAACAACTCTTTTTTTTTCTACCACCCTTGTTTTTTTTACAGTGAATCACAAACCATGGAACTTAACAGACGGAAAAGACCCGGAGAAATTCTCTCTCACTAATACTGGTGTATATAATATATATACACAGCATATATGAATAATATAATCAGAGTAAAAAACATCTTTTTACAGTTGCATGGGTATAGCAGAGTTCTAAGAGTCAACCTCCTCTTGGTTGAGACAGATAGACCATTCTAAACAAGCAAAAAAGCGCTGCTGCTTCAAAATGCTTGTGGTGATGCCTTTTTTAATCAGCCTAAGGAACAGAGCACTTTTTCCCCAGAAGGCAATTCCATGCTCTATGAGATTTTACCATTACGCTTTATTTCCTGGTAGGTCTCCTGCTGCTCACTTTGCTGCTATTCTTGGCCATGCCTCCTTGAATCACACCAAGGAATAATTAACAACAATATAACTCTGGGTGTCAGCAGGTTTTGCCCACCAGAAGAATGTTAGCCGTCATGAATGCTCTGTGCAGTACCCACTAATATTGTTCAGCTGTTCCTGAGAAGACTGGTCCCTCTTAGTCACCAGTTTATTGGTGAGAAAACTGGGACATGGGAATTCAAACACTCATAGAAAGACTACAGGACAGCCAAGGGAGAACACCTGATCTTGGAGCTGTCACTCCTAAGCAACAGCCACCTTTCTTCCCATGGTGATTACACTCCTGAGAATCAGTGGGTGTTTCACAACCTGATGACGTGTTTACAGTTCCCAGCCTCAGTGTGCCCGGCCTTAGAGGTGCTGGGACAATGACTTCCCGTCATTCCCTTGCGCTAAGGGGCTGGAATGGGACCCTCAGCCCTGGGTTGCGTCCCAGTCTCACTGGCAGTGAAGTGAATGAAATTACTCTGGAGTGAAGGATGTGTATCCAACAGCACCACCTGGCCCACACAACTTTGCATAAAGCATGGCCCTTCTGTTTGGCATTGTTTGGCTCTGCTTGGCGTCCATGCTGGCTATGGCCATACCTGGGGTTGCCCTAATGGGGATGCGCAGAGTTTTCCCACCACCATCTCTGCAGGCTTCTCCAGGGCAGGACAGATCCAGCCATCGCCCAAATGGGATACCCTATGCATCTTAATCAGCTTCATGCATCTTCCTATCTGGGGGCTTGCAAAATTAGCGTTCATAGAGCTTCCCCCAGCCCTGTTCCTTCTAAGTTACACCCACATTTTTCTCATGAGTGACTCACTGTTAAAATAAAATGTTTCTCCAGCTAGAATTCTATGCTATGTATTAGAAACAGCTGAGCTGCCTTAATAGCAAGTTGCCTGGGTGTCTGTGAGACCATGTGTGCCTGAGTGTATGGACATGCACGCATGTGTACATATGCTTTCTCTGTTTTTAATTTGAGGTTCTGTTTTGCCCTTTCCACTCCTTTTCCTTTCAGTTTCTTCTATTTATTTATTCCCCCCCCCCCCCCTCCCCACCCCTCTGTGCATGTAAAATATATCCACAAACACATTTGGGGTTTGAAGAGCAATATAAAATGATCTCATTCATTCCTTTGTGGATAAACAGAAGGAAGGCCATGGAGTTATTTCACGTGGTACAGAAAAAAAGAGTTAAACCAGATCAGTTTAAGTTAAAGAAAGAAAAACTTGAAATGAAATAACAGGAATAACATCCTTGGTTTGTTAGATTGAGGCATAATTACTTTCTCCAGGGCAGTGATTGGGCATTTTGCACACCGCTATTTTGGAGTGACAGTGCTGCTGTGTGCCACTCTGAAATTGGCACACAGTAAGTAATGGGGGCAGAGCTGTCAGATTGCAGGTTTCTTGGGGTGATAAAAAAGCTACACATGAGATTATTGTAAAGGAAAACTCCAATGACCGTTTGCAATATTTAGAGAACATAAACAAGAGGGTTGAGGCTAAGACGTGTTCATATGTAAAGGTTGTTCCCACATACATTATCGCCCACTGAAGCCTTCCCCAGAAGCCTCATACAGTCAGCCTCTTTGCAAAAGTTACAAAGCCAGGTAGGTTGGGGATGTGGTGAAGGTAAAAACTGTTCTCGAAAACTAACCCCACAGCACATCTGCCATTCAGCCTGAAGGAGCACAGCACTGTTTTTGTGATATGATGCCACCAGGCACACGTCCCTGTTCCACTCCCACCTCCAACATCTTCTGCCACTGTGTCCCAGCTGATGCCATCATGGCTGCCAGGGCACCCTGCTCTCACCTGTGCGCTAGGGTGGGGAAACAGATTTGGGTGCTTTGTTGTGGCCAGAAGGGCTTTAGCTGTGGGCCATACAAGGCAGGAGCAGACCTCCTCCACCTACTGCTCTGCAGCAGCTGAGGGCAATGAACAACTTAACAGGCCAAACAGGTAAGGCAAGCACAGTGGCAGGACGAGTTCCCCTCACGCTCACTCCACCACCTACAGCACTGGGGCTGAAGTCTCTACTTGAATGAAAGTGCAAGTGTTAGGTGTGGTGTATGAGTTATGCATGAAAAGATTAATGTGTTTAAGGGTAGAGCCTCAACTACCAGCTAACAGCCATGAATGAGCCTTGGGGCGAGCCCAATCCAGCTTCCACTGCAGCCAACAGAGGTATGTATGGTCTTTTGGCTTCAGTGGGAACAGGATGAGGTCCTTCATGGCCAGCCAAGTAGCAATTAGTCTAATGATGTAATAGTGCTTGTAACTGCCTGCTCAGGATTAATTCAGCTCTTTTGTGAACAGGCATTATGGCAGTTTGTAATTATGTGATCACACGCTATTTGCTCTACAAGAAGCTGCCTCATTGGAAGCCCATGTGGGTGGTGAGGCAGGCTGGGGTGAGGGCAGTAGGGCCCGCTCCGGCCCCCTCAGCCTTGTCCTGCCTCTCACTGCAACAGGCTTCCTGCAGGGGCTTGAGCAAGAAAGCATTCCAACGTCTGCACGGAGTTCAGGTTTCACCAGCAGCACAAGCCTGACTTTTTCTAAATATAGGAACTTGGTTTTGCAATCTTACTGATCTCTGAGCATAGCTCTATGTAAGGGGCAGTCAACAGACATAATGTCTTTAGGTTTAAACTGCTTTTGCAGCCTATTCAGATCCATGTGGCAGGAGGTATGAGAATCCCTTGTCTCGTCTGCCAAGGCGTGGTGGCACACCTATCTGCTGGCAGCTGCAGGCTGGATTGCTGTTGGCAGCAATAGCAGCTGAAAACAAAAGGTTTTATCTCCTTGATCTTACACCGCATGCTCTCTCTGCTTCTGGCCATCTTTCCGATCTCACCTTCTACTTCATTTAAAGTGCTCCAGGGACTCCGCTGGCCTGGCTTCCAGCATCCCCAAAACAGGTAGCTGAAAGGCTGCCTGAAGATTCACACTGATAAACAGGAGACATGAATGGAAGGAGAATATGAAAGGAAACTGCAGCAGTGTTTCCACCACGTGGTGGTGGCTCTTGGTTCAGCTCACTTGCACTGGTATCGATGTCATGAGGATACCTGTGTTGGTGTAGATGGAGCCAAGAGCTCCCAAAAGACAAATGCTCTTATACAGAAAATGAACAAACAACCAGCAAAAACTGGGATCAGTCCCCTGAGTGTGGTTGGACTAGGAGCATGTCAAAAAAAAGCCTCTTTCTGCTCAGTGAAGCTATTCTTTCAGCCTGATTTTTATCTCATGCAGGGATGGAGTAACCACACTGATGTCACTGGACTGACACTGGTGTAAAACTGGTGTGTGTGACTGGCAAAATAGGTCAGATTTCTGCATGAGGAGGTGCAGCTGCTGAGTGCAGTGATAGAAGAGATTTTGCAGCTATTTCCTCCTGTGGCCCTGCAGGGCTCCCCAGCTCCGTGAGCCACCCACTGCCCCAGAACTTGGCTGTGCGGTTTTCTATAGCACCTCTCACCTCTGTCTGCCCAGGCAAGCAGTTTCCACCGATCTGTGACAGAAAAATGCTAATTTTGTTGATGTTTCACGCTTCCTGTTGCTAAAATCAAGATGCAGCACTATGTGCCTGCTCTGGAAGAGCCCACTCCAAAACTGTCCAGTTTGTTGAATGGAAGAAAGTAGTTGAGGAGTCAATGTGGTAGTAATTTTGGCCACTGATCAGCCGCTTGATTTCACACCCTATATTTTATACTTCAGTGCAGGGCATTGTTATTACTCTAATCCCATTTGGGTACTTGACTTTTGCTAAAAGCTTTCCACTGGAGACGTGGAATGAAGTTTTGTGCTCTGAGGCCGGGCTGGCTCTGCCATGGTGCAGAGGGTAATGGTATCCTGGGATTTCTGCAAGCTGCTAATAAACAACCCGTGTCTCTCCTTTGGATGAGTCCCTTTCACAGAGCTCTGTCAGTGCAATCCGCCCCACACCCATCACACCTAATCCCTTCTTGGAAGTAAATATTGAAAGAGGAAGAACAGAAAACACATGAAATGAAGGATAAAGGAAAGCAGTGCCCAAGGAGCTTGGCTGAGCTTCACATCCCCCATGCAGGGAATGGGGCAGCTGACTTCCAACCTTCCAGGTGATGTAATGTGAATTAAAGTTTGCTCGGCACTGCACACACCTGTGCCTCTTGACATGGAGCAGGCGAGTGCAGCTGGCAGCTCTGAAAGCCACCAGCAAGCTGGGCAGCCCGGTGTGTGCATGGAAGATGGCTGTGTGCTCCCCTCACCCCTGTTGTTGCTGGGGTATGCTCTGCTTCTGGAACCAAAGCTTTCCAGCTTGACCGTGGCCTACATTGAAATAAGGGGAGGCGGAAGCAAGAAGCAACTTGTTTGTCACACAGGAAAGCAGCTTGAAGTTTGTTGCTAGTAAGAGGCATGTTACAGCTGTGAAATGAGCGGCCTGAGCACTGGCCATCGTTAAAAATCAACTTTATCCCCTCGGAAGAGAATGGCTGTTTGCCAGCCTAAGGCCCTGACCAAACCCACCACCAGCAGTCAGGTTTTCCCCCATTCATTGCAACAGGAGCACGGCGTTGCTCCATACCTGCCTGATCCTGCCTGATGTTTTGCTGTGATTCTTCACCCTCATGATGTGCTGTGTTTCCCCCCCAGGTCTCATTTTGCTGCCAACGTGGGTGCCTGTGGGACTGTTTGTTGACAGACATGGTGACTACTTTTACTACACGTGTAGCGTGGGGTTTTTGTTCCTTTTTTCTCCAACACTTTTCTGGGTAATGTTTTCCACATTTGGTCTCAACCCACAGTCCTTTTCTCAGAAAACAGTCACCTCAGTGATATTTCCGCATGTGTGTAAACACATGCGTTAAAATAGCCTGCTTCATGTAGATACCATTAGAAAACTCCATTACCACGATATTAGTCTAGGTAAACTCAGAAGCAGTCTGAAACAAGTCGCAACCACGCAGTGCACGTGCTGCTTATGTGGAGCTTGCTATTTCTGCCCAGCCCTTGGTGGCAGATCCTGGTGGCTGGAGGGGAGCTGGTTCCCTCCAGGGACAGGTGAGGTGGCTGCTCCTCATAGCCCATCCCCAGGAGGGGAGCACTGGGCTGGGTTTCCCCTCCAGCTGCAGGGTTGCTGCCTGCTAGCAGATTGGATGCTGGGGCAGTGACCGACCCTAGGACAGCCTTAGGACAGAGATAGCACTGACCTGTCCTCGCAGCCACTGCGGACACATTTACATATAAAAGCCAAACCTGGGAGATAAATAACAGATAAACTTGCCCATTTTTCAGATGTTGGAAAGTCTGACTGCCTTCTTTATTACAAACACAGGTTTAAATAGTATTCACCTCAGGGGTGTGGATGACTTTATCTTGGTTGGGAATCCATGGAATAGACTGTTAACCCCTAGCACTGTAATACGTTGCCCAATGCATCTATATAAACACAAAGCATATTTATAGTGTAATGATCCCTTGGGTTCATTAAATACCATAACAAGGACTTTAGGAAAGCAGCCAGATATCCTGCTCTTCCAAGCTGTATTAAGAAAGGCCGAGCTGTTACAAGAAAAGATTGAATATATTTTTTTTAAACTAGCCTTGAATTATTTAGCACATTCTCAGAGGGATTTTTGTTTCACGTCCCTTCTTGGCATCTGAGGTCCAGGGGTCTGGGACGCCGCAGCCAGCCTGTGGGGTTAACCCTGTTCTGCTTCCCTTGGGAAGCTGCAGCCGGGAGCGCTTCTCTCCCCCCCTTCACAGGCACCAGCACGCTGCACTGCCCAAGCACAAGTCTGCTCCAAGAAATGGTCCTGTACAAACACATATGGCGAGGTCTCACAGCCTTAAAGAGAGAGAAAGCAGCAGCAGCCCTCATAAATTTAATTGGTAGAGGTTAACTCTGGAAATCAGCACACTGGAAAGCAGTACAACTGAATAAAAAAGGCAGGTTTGATGAAGCTATGTAAGGCCAGGTATGGGTTTAACATGTTAGCAAAGTTAGGGCTGAGCAGAGTTGAGCAAAAAAAAGAATTCACTTCTGATGCTTGAGAAAGAAAAGGTTCTGCAGTTCATTATGTGGCTCGTCTGTGTCAGTGCTGCAGGGCTGAAAGAAATAAAAAGCAATAAAATCCGACTTTGTCTCTAATACCGGCAGATCCGTGGCTAATATGCAAAGGCGCATGTTCTGTTTTGTAAGACAGTACTGTTTTTCCATATCCTTTTTTTTTTCACAGGAAGCCCGCGCTTTCAGAGCGAGGCTGTTACAGTTTCCTTCTCAGTGGCAGTTGACTTCAGAAAAATAGATCTGCTGTTTCCAGTGGTTTCTGAGCACTTGGGGTGCTGTCACTGTCAGCAGAGTGCAGGCAGCCCCTGCCAGCTGCCACATCCCAGGGCCCTGGGTTCAGACAGGCTAAGGCTGCAGTGGCCCAACAGGCCCCATCCTGCTTCCCACACTGCAGCCTTGCATCAGGTTTGCAAACCTCTCCAGTTTATCTCAGCTTTTTGCATTAGAGAAAGGGATGAGTTACAGGAATCTGTGCCTGTGTTGTATCTGTTGCTCCTGTGGGATTTCAGCAGTTTCACTTCCAGTTCATCCCAAAGCAGCAAGAATGCGAAGTTATATATATATATATATATACTTTTAATATATATAATATATATTACTTATATATATATATATGTTTTGTTTTTAAAGAGAGATGTTTGACAAGTATTACATAATTCTGAAAGATTTCCCGGCAGTGGCTGAGGCTGACTAACAACAGCCAGGAGGGATTTGGTGTGAAGGGACCCTGCACAAAGTGGGCCCATAGAGGCAGGGGCCAGATGCAGCAGCAGGGTGCTGGGATGGAGGACTGCTTGTGTTTCCTATATCCCTGCCATGATGGCAGTGGCAGGCCCAGGTGCCCTCAGAAGGGCAGCAGCCGCTGGTGGCTGAGTGCTGTGTGTGAGGTGGCCTGGGGGAGGAGCATGCCTTGAGACCACCTGTAGACCCACACTCAACAGCCACCACCTGCAGTGGGCCGCAGCTGGGTAGGACATAGGGGTGGCCTGATCCCACTCCCACCAGTGTTTTTCTGCATCAGCCTTCTGCAAAGGCTGCTGTCAGCCAAGCAATCCCCAAAGGTACATAGTCTTTTCGAGGAAAGACCGGTCTGAGCATTGACACATTTTGGGGGAGGGAAATCTTCTAGCAGAACTCCTTCATCCACCTCTAGTGCCTTCTCTGCCCCAAAGAAAGGGCTACTCTCATTCTCTTCTTTCACTGCAGTTAATTAGTGAGTCCAAGCCAGCACTCCTTGGAGCTGCTGGCTCCCTTAATCTCCCTGTTGCTAGGGCATGATGACATGCTGGTACTAGTTCCAGCATGGTGTGGGGGATTGTGGAAAGAAAGAGCAAAGGGCTGATCAAACAGAGTCCAATTTTTTTTTTTTTTTTTTTTAAAAAAGCAGCTCTTTTAGAGGGAGATAGGAAATTCGTAACGGGAGAAAGTAGAGGGTGAATGATAAGGCCCAAAAAATCTCATTAAGTTGGGGCCAGCTGGGTAGATTTACCTTATTTCACTCTCCTGCCACCCCCATGATAGAGAACTTGTATCAAACTGATGGGGAAGGATGACTTCCTCATAAAATGTTTGATAGAAATGAAAGTATAATTGTTTTTCTGAGAATTTTTGTAAATCCACCTTTTAAATGTTTGGGAAGCAAGCTGGAGCCTCAGTGAAGTGTGCTGCTTGATTGAATATATGCTGCAGGTGAGAGTCCCATGGATCATTACCATTTCCTCCTCAACTCATTTGGACTCCCAGGTGAAAGTTACAGAGGGCACATAGAGCTCTAGGAGGGCAGAAGTCAACCCTGAGTGTAAATGTGAGCTGCTGAGTGAGCATATGGTTCTGCATTTAGGCAAGGTGCTCTAGGAAAGTCTTATACTGTGGGGTTTTTTTTATTATTATTATTTTATTTTATTTTTTATTTATTTATTTATTTTTTTATTTTTTTAAGATCTCTGGTAAGTGGCTACCATTTATTTGCTGCCTCAGAAGAACAAGGATTCCACCACAGTGTGTTACAGCGAGCACATGGGTATCTTGAAGAGCTGGAGACTTCAGGCAGCTGCAAGCTGACAGGTAAGCTTCTTAGAAGGTCTGTGTTTAACAGAAGAATTGAGGGTAGGGCTTAATCCCTTGCTGGCAACCATCACAATGTCAGAATGTGGTAATTGGCAGTGCATTCTTTTCTTTAATCCAAAAATTTAAGCCAGATAATGTATCAGAACTATGTTTTGAGAGTCTACGTGAATGATGGGTTGCAAAACAGAAGCAAGCACCTGTCCTATACATCCACTTGCTGATAAAGCCAAGAGATGAGCACTTGCACTGCTGTGGTGGTGATTCTCCTCTTGAGGTCATGGAAAGGGGTGGATGACTGTGGTTTTGCTGGCCAGCACAGCTCCAGGTGCCAGGACGAGTGCAGCAGTGGCAAATGGCACACTTTCTCTGCTCAAATGCTAGTTTTAGCTGGAAAATTTCTGTAGTCTTTCTGGAGGTTTTCGGTACCTCCATGGGCCACAAAAGAGGCAGAGTTGTTCTTTGTTTGTTTGTTTACTTTTTCAAGCCTCAGTTCTTGAAGAACAGTTCATTATCGTAAATGATTACGTTAAACTCTCTCGCCTGGGGGTCCTTCTCCCCACCTTAATACCTCCCTTTGGCCAAGAATTCCTGACTTGCAGTGCAGGTGAGGGGCATGGACTTCTCACTTCTATTGAAAAGGAGGAGGTTGGCTATTTCCAAAGATCAGGTCAACCCTTAAATGTGCAAATAGTTTTTTATTAGTCTCTCCTCCTTCCAGTAGTTTTCCCTCCCATCTGGCTATAGGAGTAAACAGGCACCATTGCTGCATGGAGAATGCCAGATTTTCCACATGGCAGCTCAGCCTGAGTACAATTTTAGTTTTAATCTTTTTCAGGTATCATGCCATCCTTCTTCAGGCTATTGTAAGACAATCCCTCTTTGCAGAGGGATTTCCTCTGAAAAAGGATCAGGATTTTGGCATCTAACACATCCCCCACCCTCCTTTCTCTTTCCACAATCTTTCTATGGTATCTCAGATCTGCATAGCAAGTTTCTACCAGCAAGACTGCTGCCAGAACTATGATGAAACATGTTCAGGTGGGGTGCAGTGATGTCACAGTTGTCCCCTACCTTGCCTGAATGAGCCATGCTTGCAAACAGCGTGTTTTGTAATATAATCTCAATGAGTGAATGAATCCCATTTATAAACACAGCTTTAGATAGTGGGACGTACTGGTAGAGAGAAGTTTGGTTTGCTAGGATCCTTTCATTAATGCTGGTGCTCATATGTTCACATGTATGGGCGTGCAGTGGGTTGCATGCTCCTTCATTCGCTCCACCCATCTCCACTCACTGACTGTCTTGTGCAGAGTGAGGAAATGTAAGCTCAGTGGGCCTTTGTTTGCTCTATTGGACGTACATTTGTAGAAGAGAGATGGAGATTCTGTTGCCTTCTGGCAGGAGGGATATCATCCATTATCCAGCATCACTATCTATCTTAATGCTGTTTTATATTCATTTTGCACTTGATGTTAATAGCAGCATTGTGTGTAGGACAGTGAGAACTTGTCTGTTGTTTCAGGAGGTTAATGCCCACCTGCCTTTACCAGCATTGACATGTTGCTGCATCTTGCAACACCACCACTCACCTTTCTTTCCAAGGGTGGTTTTTTTTTGTTTTTCTAGTTTTTTGGCAAGTAGTCTTATAAAGATGAGAAATGTCTCTGTCATGCTCGCCTGCTTTTTAGATGTTGGTACACAATTTGCCTCTATGTATCAGTCTCTAAATGTAACTCATGTATGTTGACACGGGGAAAGTGTGAAAAGACAAAACAAAATCAAAAGGCTAAAAGTACAATGAATTCCGACCAGAAGGCATAGTGTAAGAGTAGCTGGACAGAGGGATACTTTGCTGTCAGCATGATTTTCCTGAGCTGAAAGGAGATTTCTTTCTTTTTTTTTTTTTTTTTTTTTTTACTGTGGAAAATTGTCATGATAAGGCTGGATGACAACTGGAGGAGGACAACGCAGCCATTATGGTTTGCTCTTTCTAATGTTAGCCTCTAACAATCTGTAAATAATGCGTAGGTTTCCACATTCTGTAGTTTATCAGCAGGATGCTTTGTCACTTGCTTTATGATCCTAGATTGTTGCTTTGGTTTAAAGAGCAGTGAACATGTCCCAGCCCGCGAGAGGTGTCTGGGGTCCTGGGCTCAGCTGAAATACACGTGTTGCTGTCCTCTCAGCTGTGACAACTGGCTGACGCTGCAAAACATGCAGGAACCCTAAAAACAAAAGAAGCAGAATGGAAAGGAAGGAGACTCATAGCTAGGCAAGTGGCCAGCTTTTCTGCTTTTTCCTCTGAGCCTCCACTTCTGGAAGTCTGCTTGCAATGTCCTTACTATCAACTGATGTGTTAGTTGTTCATTTATGGGGAATTATAACTAAAGGAAACTGGAGCAGTATCTGAAATTTACTTCCGCTTGGGCAACAGAAAGGCTGTCTGAATTCCTTCCCCTTTTGGCTGCTCAGGCTGCTCTTTTGAAAGAGCACCATTATAGTGTTATAACACTGCTGTATTTACAGTGTTGCTTTACAGCTACAGCTTAAGCAGTGAGCTTTTGCCTATCTTTAATGATGTGAAGAGTATGTGATGATAGCAGATAAGTTGAGGTTTCTGTGCAGGCAGGAGTTTGGCATGATTATGTTACTAGTGGAGTGAGTTTTTCGTATGTATGAGAACAAAAAAATGTTCCTCACTCTGTCAGCCTAGTTGGTTCCGCCATCAAGACTGGAAAGCCAGCTGAGAGGGAAGCCAGAAAAAAAATGTACCAAACAGGAACAGATGTTTTTCTAACGAGCTGTTACGACAAACTTGATGGATGCTTCTGGCCGTAAGCATTTCTAGCATTTAGGAGAATTTAAATTTCAGATCTGTACTGGGAGATCTTGTCACTTGTACCCATTGCCTCTGATAAGACAGGAGGTTAAACAGAAACAGACCAGCCGAAATGGAGTGTGCCCAGGTTGGGCTTAGCATTTGGTGGCTATAGAGGTTGTGCTTTTGCTCTGTCCTAGACCAAGGTAAACCAACTGTGATTCTGTTGAGGTTGCTTAGTAGTTAAAAGCATGTCATTTGGGGCTTTAGACAAGTGCAAAATTTTAATGATGTGGAAAGCATTTCAGATAGAACAGCAGTGAGCATAGGCTAGCCCAAAACTGGGCAATTGGTAGGAAATAAGTAGGTAAATCATCAGGTCTTTGATCTTAGCCTCAAGGAAAAAAGCATGCATAAACAGGGCTAGATATCTGAGGACAAAATCACAAAGGTTAAGCAGCAAAATGAGATCCAATTAACAAGAGATTTTAAAGTAACAAGTAGGTTTTTTTAATCACTATAGCAGCAAGAGGACAACCCAGGAGCTGCTCTGCAGTGGAGAAGACAGTCTATGGACAGATCTTGGCTAGACTCCCAGGGTGTTTCATACATTTTCTTGCTTTTTTTTTTTTTTTTTTTTTCCTTACTTCAGATCACTATTGCAATTGATGTCAATGACAGAAGGGGGGCAAGCTCACAAAAACAAGAGCAGAGAATGAGTTAGAAAATCTCTCTGTCTGTTAGTGTCCAAGTCAGTTGGACCAGAAGAATTTCAGCCTAGGGTAATTGCACCAGGCAACTATTTAAGTCCTAGCCATAACCTAGCCTAGCATCTAGGCTGTTACAGACTCCAAGAACACGCTTAGAAGCCTGGAAAAGTGCAGTCACAGTTCTTGCCCTTAAAAGGAAAAAAAGGAGGAGCCAGGGCTTGCAGATTGTTCAGTTTAACTTCAATTCCCGGAAAAATACTGGAACAAACAATCAAACTTTTCTGAGCATGTAGAATAAAACAAAGAGATGAATAACGGCCAACATATAGTTGTCAAAAACAAATAACTGTGTAAAATGGTTCAAACTTCCTTTCATGTCAGAGTGGAAAAAAAAACCCTGTTGATAAGGGAGAAGCAACAGTTGTCCTCTATTTTGACTATGGGGAGGCTTTCGTCACAGTGTAATGTGATACACGTAAGCAAATAAAGGGAACCTGTGCTAGATGGGGCTGGCCTGGGGTGATGCAACATTAGTTGGAAAACCACACACAGAGAATAGTTCTTAGTGATCCTTTAGAAGGGGAAAGGTGGATCAAGAAGAGCTGTTTGAGAGACTGTATTGGGTCAGCATGATTTAAGATGCTTATGAACAGCTTGCACAGTGGAATAGGGAATATCATATTCTTGTCTACCGCAAAGTTGGAAGGGACCTATAGATATACTGAAATATAAAACCACAATTAAAAACTAGTTAGACAAATGGTCTCCAAAGTAGGATTCATTTCAGTAAAGGAGGTTGTAAGTTTCTGTAGACAAGCATTGCTGGGAATAATTAATTTTGCTTATACAGGATAGTTAAATGTTTTCCTAATTCGCAACTCTACTTAAAAATATCTGATAAATGTTTCAGATCACAATCCAAATGTGAGTTAATTGCTAATGCAAAAAGGACAAATGCCTGCTGAGGATGTGTAGATAGGCACAGACCCTACAAGTAAGCCTTCTGTTCAGTTCTCTGTGAGGGCATAGGTCAGTTATGGGTGCTATGTTCAAGGCAGAGTCTGGAGGATGGCAATGGGAATAATCAGAGTTCTTGAAAACAAGACCTAGGAGGGAGGGGTGATCAAAGTGATGTTATTTAGTCTACTTAAAACTGAAGGAGATGGGGCTCCTTCTGTTGATTATGTGTAAGGTGGTTGGGAAAAGGAGAATAAGTTGTCTTCCACATCCCTGATGGATAGGACATGTAGTGAGCTTAAATTATAGCAAAGATGTTAGAAGAAAGAAAGCACTAAGGATAATGGCACCTAGGAGTATCTGAGGAGGCTGTAGACTCACCATCCTGTGCTTAGGATGAGGTTAGCAAGCATTTGTCAAAAGTGGCATAAGAATAATGATCTTGTCTTGGGATATGAGTCTGGACTGAATGATCATTTGAGATCCCTTCCAGCCACATAAATCTCACATAGATTCTATCCTGTCTGCTGAAGAATGCCAGGATTATGAGTGCTCCACATTTGTGGTTTGTGACGCTTTCATTCGTGAGTGAGAGCCAAGTTTTGCAGGAGCAAGATGTGCTGCTTGTGGATTTGCAGGAAAATGGTTTTGGTGGCAGATAACACCATCAAAGAATGACACCTCCTTAGATTATGAGAATACCATACTGCAAGGTTTCTCTTGCTTTTAAATGTCTCTGAAGCTAACCATAGTGATGATGCACGACACTAACCTTGAAAGCACTGATCAGTATAAAACATCCTTCCTGTTGTGCCTGCATGTTAATTGCAGCCAAGCAGAGCTGGCCTCCCTGATCTACAGAATACAAGAGTGCTTGCCTCCGTTTTGGTGGGAACCAGAGGCCTGCGAGCCTGCAGCGCTGGCACTAGTGAGGCAGGCTGGCACTAGCAGTGCTAAAGCTGCCACAGGCTCCATCAGATGCTGGGGAATAGAAATGTGAGCGATTGTTTTTTGTCTGGAGTCCCCACAGGGCTTCAGGGACAGAGCTTGCTAGAGATTATTTTCTGCAAGCACTTAGAGGAGTTTGCGCTTCTCTAGGAACTCAAAGGGTGATAAGTGGAAAAGGGTACGAGAAAGACAGAAATACACTTTTTTTTTTTTTTTTTTTAGTTTCCAAAGACTGCTTTTACAAACATCAGTATATAAATAGAAGAAAAAAAAAAAAAAGGAGGCTCGTTTTAAAGAGGTGACTAACCCAATGTCCCTTGGAAAAAAACCAGCAGAGAGCAAACACTGAAGTCCTTTAACTCTGTGTCATAATTTATAGCAGGTTTGCAATTGTGAAATCTCTCAGCGACGTGGGACAGATGTTATGGTGAGGAAAATAAAACAAACAGACAACGGGATGGGAAATGCAGAGAAGACGAAATGACACTGTGTTGTAATCCTTATGGGAAATCTCTATACAGCTTTCCAAAATACTGTACTGGTGAGCAATTAGGAAATTAGACAAGCTATATAAACAGAGCCACTAGAGGTCTGTGACTGTTCCCATGCAGTTTCCTCCACAGCACAAGCCTCGAGGTAACTCTGGGGAGGGGAAAACTTCTGCCCACCATCTTCTCAATAGTCCCTTTAATATTCTGTCCAGAGCTATTTGCGTAAGAAATGCACACAAGTGGAGGTTTTCCAGTGCTTGCTTCTGTTCCTATGGCAGTAGATCAAAGGCAGTAACAATACAGAGTTAATTAATTCAGGAGAAGGAATTCCCACTTGCAGCGGTCTTAACCGAGCAGTGGAGGGAAGGTGTCAATCATAAGGGCAAAGGTGCTGAAACTGGCATGGATTTGTGGTTGTTTTTTTCCCTCACTAAGGAGGGCAGTTAACTGGTGAATGTCACCTGAGCTTCAGAAAAAGCTTCAGGAAAGACTTTATATATAACCAACAGCTTATGGGTGAGCAGGAGCCGTCCTGCTTTTAGGAAACCTGAGTAGAAACTGGGCCTGTAGTTTTCTAAAAGGAAATATCTTTGAGGGAAGTGTATTTCCCCATCCAGGTCAAGTTTATAGAACATCCTGCTTAGCCTTGCTAAGGGCTCCTGTTCCCACACTGAAGATCAGCAGCATCCTCTAGGGTGGCAAAACTGGCCAAATAAAGGTGTGGGAAGGAGCTCAACTTCTAGTTTTGCAGCCTTCCAGTTCTGTGCAATCTGCAGAAGCAGACTGATCAAAATGACTGTGAAGAACCTAAATCATTCAGTTGTACCCAGAGGAGTGTGGGCAAAACCCTTCTACAGAGAGAACTGCTGACCAGAAAGCAAAGCCTTTCTGAAGGCAGCATATGGGGCTAGCCACTGATGCACCTGGGATTTCTAGAATATCTTGAAGACAGGAGGGAAAGAAGAGAAGGAAGCTTGTTGGATTTTTTTATTATTATTTTTTTATTTTTTTTTTTCCCCTCCCCTTGGGCTAGAAGTTATCCTGCTAGTAATTTGATTCTACCTAGAAACAGAAATCTTAGAGACCAATAGAGAATGAAAATGTGGAAATTGTGACTACTTGCCTATCAAAAATATATTGTCCCTGAATGGAAATGGAACAGGAGAAAGGACCACACATGAAACAAAATATTATGGGATTTCACTGATTTTAAATGAATTCATTTATTCAGCTAATGGCTTCACAATTACATTTTTTTTTTTTCTCAAAATGACTGTGAAATAGACTGTTTCACTCATATCAGTGATAAGGCTCATGTTGACTTTTCCTTAAACAACCACAGAATATTAAAGTTGAAGTCAGTTTAAGAATCTCTCACCCTTTTATCTTTCTGGCCTTACTTTCCTTTTCATATGTGGCTCGCCTAACTTGATCTTAATTTATTTCTCAATGTGAGGGCAAAGATCTACAGGATCCTTTAGGGGACTTCTGCAAGCCACCAGGGTTGAGCAAACAGAGCTCTGCCACAGCTGACTTTGTAAAAGCCACGTCAAACTGCATGTCCAATGCATAGTTTGGTGTGATGTGCAAAAGGGTTTAATCTGTCTTGCTGAAATCGAACTGAAGACTACAGGGACACAGGTCTAATATCTGATCACTGCAAGCTGATGATTTGTCTGCCACTTTGTAAAATAGGTACTAATTGCAAAAATGAGATAAACGAGCCTTAGATCTGATGGCCATGTCTGCTTGCAGGCACCTTAATTGTACTTGCAGAAATTCACTTCAAAAATTGATTTAGAAGTTGTTTCCTAACTGTCTTATCTTCAAACGCCAGCTTACACCATCCCAATATCACAAAATCTGCAGGTTTGGACATACCAGAGTGGATCTTTGTGTTAAAGCATCTGACAGCCAATTTTGCCAGTTCTAACTAGAATCATGCGTGCACTTCCTAGCACCGCGTGTGCCAAATGCTCTTACCTACACAGAGACCTTTGTGTACCCGTTCATTTAGACACATCAACTGTGCCCACATTAGGGCTCATGCCAAAGCATGTGCGTGTGCGTGTGGTTTCTCATCATACATATTTTCACAGAAATGAGGATGTTAAGGGAGAATGGACCTTTTCATTTCTAGGAAGGACCTGAACCATCATATTGTATATAGCTCTGGAAAAAGGAAGTACTGCCGTTTGGAAGAAAGTTTAGAGGCTCTGAAGAGGATGGTCTTTTCATGTTGGCATAATTCAATTTCTCTATTTACGGGAAGTTGCCCCTTTAGGCAGCTTGAAGCGTGGCCAAGGACAGGCTGTATAAGGCCTAACTGTACTCCCTTTTAAAACTCAGTAGCAAAACCCTTGACACCTTCAGCCTTGTATTTTAGATTTATCGTGTATCATACATTGTTGCGTTTCCTTGGGAGTTAGATTTTTCATGGTCTTTTGCAAGAGTTCAATGCCTTTGCTGGAGCACTGCAAGAACTTTCTTATACTGGGCTGATGACAAGAGCTGTACCAGATCAGACCAAGGACTGGTCAGTCTGGTGTTCCATAAAGCGTTTCCTTGGACTACAGGGGTGGCATATGACTTGTGCAAAGGTCAGCTCATACTAAGCCAGCCTGTTGCACAGAGCCAGCATTTGCAAGGGAGCAGCTTGCAAGCTGCCGTCAGGTGGGGACCCACGTGCTGGGGAATGTGGAATGGAGGACATCTCAGCCCCAAGGTGCTTCCAGATGGAGGTGGGGTGATGCTTGCTGGTGACCTTGCTTCTGAGATAGGAGATCTTAAAAATAATTTAAGAAGTAAATTTAAGAAGTATAATTTAAGAAGTATTATTTTTGTTGTAACTAGTAGATTCTTTTGGCACTCATGCCCTTTGTCACTGACTTCAGATGTTACTGGAGTTTGCCACTTTAGTTCTAGGGAAGAGTTTGTGGGCTGTTTACTTCCTAGCTGGAGTTTAGAGCCAAAGTATGTACTGTAACCTGAGTCTTAAAGGTTTCATGTTATTCAGTAAGCAAGTTGGAGCCTGCCCCTCACTCCTTTTCTGAGGATGACTAAAGTACTGAAAATGAAACATACGCACACTGCCTATAAAGTGGCTTCATAATAACATACCTGCAATAGTGTAACTTTTTTATTAGTGGAGCATGTGAGAAGAATGTCTGAAGACTAGGAGAGTATGCACAGCCTCATCCTAGTGCTGCGTCTAATGATAGTTAGATATGACACATACCACTGCTGTGCACAAGCTTCTGACTTTCTGAGCCAGCCTTGAAGAAGAAGGCTGAAGAACATTTGTCTCCTGTGTGCCATTTGTCCTGTCAGCAATGTGCTAAAAACAAACTTCTGTATGCTCACAGTGACGGCCGGACTTGGCCCAGTCCCTCTGTGAGGGTGATTAAGGCATCCAACTTTCTATGGTCCCTGATAAGGTGGAACTGTTTGTTACGGATGGCTCTGATTTTTCTCTGGGGCATTGTTGGGATGGGCAGGCTGGGACCTTCACTGTGAACTTCCGTAACTTAAAACATCTGAAATTATTCTATTTTAACTTAAATTTGATTTGTCTGGGGCAGAGACGAATCTCTATTTTTAATAAAATTTCCAGGAAGGCTTTTTAAATTCTTTTTAACTAGTAACATAACGACAATAGCCTGAGATAGAATTTTGAGTTAGAATACTTCTTGAAATCAGCTCTTTTTGTGTACTGTTCCCATCCTCCTTTGCAACCCCAGATAATGAGGGGCGGTATGTTCCTGAAGGCTGTTCTAAAATAATCACCCAACAGTAGGGCCAACTTCTTACCTCAGCTGCAGTAATGAATCCCTTTGAACGATGAGTGCAACGCAGTAGGTATGTGAGCAATGCTCAGCCATGCATTGTGTGCCAGATATTGGGCGGGCTGCAAAGCGGGCAGGTCTCCAAAGCTGGAATAGCATTCCTGATATGACTTTCCCATGCCTGTCTCAAAGATCTTTTACAAGAGGTGACAACTGGGTGCCTGAGTGGAGCTTTTGCTCCCTCCTTCCCTCTGCTGTGCTTCTGATATCTCTCACGAGGGAAATAATAGGGGAGTACCAGGTCATCTCAGTGCTTCTGCGCATTCCCTTTTTCTTGACAAGTCCTCCTGCTAGCTGAGCTGACTGCAAGATCTCAGAGCACAGGGGTTGTGGCTGCATGGGCAGAATAAAGGCACAGGACAGAGTGTCCAAAAAGAAAAGCATATTCTGTTGCTTGGATGTTTTGTTTCGCAAGGCCAAGCTGAATCACACTGTTTCGTCCCACACAGAAACCCCCTTCTGATATAGTAATGTCTTGCATACCTAATAGCTTAGATCAGCATAAGACAACTTCTCTGCAGAGCTGAAGAAAGCCGTGTAACTGAAGCAGTAGAGAGCACACATGTCACCCTGTTCAGCTTCATCCCCATGCTGACATCTCAGATACCAACCCTGTCATGGTGAAAAGTGCCAGAGGAAAATGGTTTGATGCAAAAGGTGCAGTTATGTCTTGCTTAGACAGATGAGAATAACTGGGATAGCTGTTAATATTTTGGTTGTTCGACATGTTTTCATGTGAGTCTTGCTGGCAACAAGTATAAGACATTGTGGGCTCATTCTGATCAAACTGCTACTCTTCATGGACTTATTTTTCAGGCAGCAGTGAATGGGAAGGAGCTTCATCCCCATTATGTCTCATGTCTGGGGCTCACTTCTATGCACCTGGGTGAAGGCTTTCTGAAGCAGCTCAGGTGTTGGTAGGTTTGGTGTCCTACCCCCACACCAAGTTTGGGGCATACAAAAGAAGTACCATTCATTTGCTGTCTGGCAGAGAACTCCCAGTGTTTGTCTATGTGCCATATTTACCTGTGAAACCCAGCCGGGGGTTACCATTGTGAGAAAGCAGTACAGCAGAAGCCAGGGAGAGGTCAGTGGTATCTGATGGGTGGATGGCTAGCCAGCAGCTCCAGGTGTTTTATCAAGAGACTCATTTGCATGTATTACAGTATGCAGCAGAGTTTTGTGGGTTTTTTTTTTGTTTTTTTTTTGTTTTTTTATAATATGGGTTAAAAAAGAAATTTTTGGTTCTGTATAAGAGAGATTTGGGCTATGAGGAGATGGGAAGAGCTGTCTCAGAAAGATCTCCTCTACTCTACACTGGGGAATTGCAGCCCTTATTCTCAGGGATTACAGAGGCTGTGAGGCCTGTACTTCAAGCTTGTGTGTTTATATTGCTGAATTCAATGCATTTTTGTGGGGCAAGTCTAGCCCAGTATTTTCCATTTGGGTTTAACTGTGCCCAGAACACCTTTGCAGAACAGAAATTGTATATTTTCAGACACGATCCTTAGCACTCTGCTCTGGGTCTCCCTGTGTGAGCAGAGGTTGGACCAGATGGACCTAAAGGTCCTTGCCAATCTCAAACTCTCTGTGATTCTCTGATTTCCAAACAGCTTCTTGAAGGCAGGCGAAGAAGTGGTGTTGGTGTGGCCAGCACCTCAGATGCCGACCAAAGCATGGCTTTGGCTGTGCTGTGCTGAGGCTGTGTGGGGGACCTGCAGCCACCAGCCGGGCACTGAAGAGAACAGCCAGTAAGGGTGACCTGCAGGGATGCTCTGGGTTCTGTGGATCTTGGTGAATCCCTCTGCCCTTCTGAAGGATTTCAGCAAGCTGCTTGGGCTTATCCAGGTGACTGGAGCCTTGGGATTTTGTTTTTGGAAAGGGGTGAGTGAGGTAGATGGGACACCGGCTTCTCAGGAAGTTCTCTCCCGGTGGGCAGGTCCAGAAACTGCTCATCTCAACTTTGAGAAACCCTGATGGTTGCTGTGCCACCCTGTGCCTTCATCTTTAGCTGGCTCCCAGCCCAGCCCCTCCTTGTCCCCCTGGTCAGGCACTGTCTGCCTTGGTGCTGACCGTCCTCCAGCAGCAGCCACCAGCCGGTCGCACGGTTTATTTTGGAGGCCGGCGTTAATCCCCTCCACCCTTGTGCCCCTCAGTTTACAGTATCGCAGCCGCTTCCAGCCTGCGATAGTGGGGTGGCCTCCGGGTGACCCAGGATTAGTGTAAATATTTTGCTTTCATTGGGAGGAAATGTGACATACATTTGGGATGGAAGTTATCCAGAGACTTCAGCCTTGGGAGCCAAACCACCAGGAAGCCCGTGCTGTGGTGGTCTGGAGGTGCTGTGCTGTCACACATGTTGGGCTCTCTCAATGTGTCGGCAGAGCGAGTGCTGCTGGTATTCAGCTCTGGGCAGCAAGGAGTGAAGGTGCCCTCACTGCCTACACGTGGCACAGTACAGTGTGGCACGGCGCAGCCATGGGTGGACTTCAAAATCTGGCTCCCAGCTGACTGATGTTTGTTGCTGATAACACTTGTGCTCATCCTCCTTGGTCTCCCTGGCTGTAACATGCGCTTTAAAAGGAATAATAATACAGTGCTTCAAGGCATATTGTATGAAGTAGTTGGTGTCGCGTTTTACATCTGATAAATATTAATTAACGGTATTTCAGACTACAAAAGGCGCTGAGGTCTCATGTATCTCCCAGATTTAGCCCTAATCTTGCTGAATTATGCATTTGATTTGGCATGGCTGATTACCCCGGAGTGGTGTCTGCTTGTTCAGCATTCCTCCGTTGTGCAAGGAGGTGCCGAGTCCCTGTGGTACAGCCCGGCAGCGAGCAATGGGACTTGCAGAGCCAGATCGGCCAGAATGGGCGAGCTGCAGCAGGTAGAGGTTTTCTTTTGATAAGTATCCAGAAATTAAGGCATTGACTTGTTGAGGCTTTAGGCCGTGCTTAGGCCCCATCCTGATAATCCGCTGTTAGCTTAATTATCAACCTTTGTTTCTCCAGACAGTCAAATTTGTCACGGAGCAAATGCATGTGTGTTGGATTCCCTTGTGAAAGCCTCAATAGTGGTTAGTTTAAAATCAAATTACAGTGACACAGTCTGCTACTGAAGTTAAATAAAAAGGTACCCTTTCACAAGACAGTACCCTTCATGCTCTAAAACAAAAGCTGAACAAAGTGCTCTGCAGTGTTCAGGCGGTCTGTTGAGCCGGGGGGTTGCACATTGACTTTTTAGGAAGATATGCAGTGAATGCTAAACAAACCCTAACGTTCCTGTGCTGCTGCCCAAGCTCAGCACTCTGCTCACCCTTACCGTGCAGGGATGTCCAAACTGGTGGCACTGAATGCTGACACTGAGTGCTGAATCCTACTTGGAAGACCTCAAGAATGAGTCACTGGGGAGGGAATTAACCCATTACATATGTAGCACATGCTGCTGGAGTGCTGTGCTGAAATGCAGGGGAGAAGGAAAGCAATGGAATCCCGTATTCTTTATCTAGTAATTTTTACTGTTACCCTCTCTGCCCTGGTGCTGTGGTATCTCAGTCAGCATGTCTGTGGACTGCTCACCATTCGTGTTTGTTATTTGGAGCTGCAGACCTATGGGACATTGTACTGTACGCAGCCTGGGCTGGTCCTGCTCATACACATTCAAGCCTGTGGCTGGGGTCTCACTGTGGGATTCAAGTCGACCAAGGCCCTTCCAAGGGCTGTGGTTGTGAAATGGAGCCTGCCTTCAGATGGCCAAGGCAGCAAATGCTGGGTGGAGTGAGGTGCTGTTGTTGAACTGGGCTGGTTGTGGCCATGGGTGCGAAAAGCTGGGAACAGGGTTGGGGCTCACGGCTATTGCAGGCATGCTCAGCTCTGCTGGGCTGTTGAAAGACCCGTCTCCCATCACAGTGCTGTGTTTGACAACAGATTAGCCAGATTCCTTTGAGCTTTTCTTGTGCTGAAAGGATGTGTCCCAAAGCAGCCAAAGGACAGCCCACATATCCCACACCAGCAATTCTTTTTGATCTGCTTTTCCTTTGACATTGTCTGTTGTATGTCTTCCCCTTGAATTTATTCCTTTTCAATGCAATTAGTTTGGGTTCGTGCAAAGACTGAAGTGCCATCCAAAAGACCAGCCGGAAGAGTGTGGTTTTGTCCATCTTGGAGCCAACATCAGGAGAGGTGGTTTTATCTGAGAAAAGAAGGTGCTGAGTGCAGTTTAACTGTGTGTATGTATGTGGGGAGGGAGAGGGGGGAGGGAGGTGAGGAGAGGCTGGCAAAAACAAAGTGCTGTTGCTTCAAGTAGAAATAGCTAATTTAGCTGAGTGCCAAAACTGGTGCCTGCTCCAGATAAGCTATGCTGCTCCTCCTGCAGTGCTCACCCAGTCCTGTTCCAGTCAGCAGCAGGAACTGCCACTGGGAGCACCTCATCAATACCAGTAATCAGAAGGGACTCTGCAAATGCTTCCTCTGCATTTGCTTTTCACACACAGAGTCCTGTTTTGCTGTTCCAGGTCAGTAATGGACTTGGTGTTTGCCCTGCCCTATGTGGGGTAGCCACTGGACCACCAGCCTGAGCAGCAGGATGGGAGCTCCTTGTGCCTGCTGCCTGGGGATTGAGCTGTGATAAGTGCACAGGAAGGGTGGGTGTGCTGGAAACTGTGGCTTTGGGGCAGCTTTCTGTGATTAGAGCTGTGTCTATGGGAATACCTGGGGTGATGCACTTGCTACATTTCTAAGCACAAAGCTCTCCCATACTAGATTTATATTTTAAAAAGAAGTGGAGGAGAAACATAAACATGTGGCATGCATCCTTGAGCTAGGAACCACGAAGAGCCATGCATAGCCAGGAAACGTGCCATGCTGGCTGAGAGGAACCTGGGAGGGCTCCCTCCTTTGAAGTCCTCTATCAGCAGATCAGATGCTTGAAGATTGCACCGCTCCCCAAACCCTCATCTTCTTTTGCGGAATAATAAGCAAATAGGTTTGAGGCTGTTGCCTGCAGGGAAATGGTTTTGTAATGGAAGGAGTACCCTGCACTAAATCAACAAACAGGAGAATGTCTGTGTTTGTTTTTCCATGTGCTGGAGGTGAAGGTTGCAACCGTGCTGGGGTTTCTCTCACATCTTCTCCATTTGACACGGGGCAGGGACAGGCACAGACACACACAAGGCTGTATGGGAGCATGTAAGTGGGATCACAACACACTGAGCGACCCAGGCAATGCCCTGGTGCTGTGCCATTGCTTCTCTCCGGAGCCCCCACTTGTGCCGCTGCACAGCAGTGCATGGGGGAGTGAAGCTGAGCTACAGCTGACCAAGAGAAGAAAAGGAAGCTTTTTATTTTTAACTCATCTCAATTTCCTACTCTAATTCACTCACAGACCACACCAGTGCTTGCACTGTGAGTGATACCAGCTCCTGCAGGTGGCACTGCCTATGTGGGTGCTCATGGCCCTCTGGCCCAGGGCAAGGGATGGCCTGCAGTACCTCATTTACATGTGCTTACTTAGGTACTCATGCACTTTCATTAACACAGCTCATTTCAAATAGGGTGGGTAGGTTTGTTTATTGGCTCTAAGTACAGAGCTACCAGTATACTTCTTGTGCGCGGGATGTTGGCACTGCTTTGCTGGCATTGCTGAGGAGTGTGCCTAGCACAGGTGCAAACTCAGAGCTAATTTGGAAAAAGATGGCTATCTGGGCAGGCAGATAACACACAGAGGGACACAATCCTCTCTTCTGTTGCATCCCAAAGACAGCACCTTATTGGGAAGCTTTTCATATGCTTAGCGCACAAATACAAAGGAGTATTTGCCTGGGTAAGGACAGGAGAGAGTTTATGATTGAATCTTGACTTACACAGATGTATCCACCCTGCCCACATATTCCCAGCATTTGAACCAATGGCTCAAAACCAGGCCTATGGTGCAAAGGAATGCTCTGAGAGAACATATGCTGTGGATAGCTGTTTCCAGGCCTACTCCTGATGCACAGCTATATATGCCCTTATATTTTTTGTATGCATTTCCCATCAGCCCTCTTTGTTCCAAAGAGGTAAAAAGATAGGTGTGAATGTTCTTGCGTCTGTATGTCAGAACAGGCACTCCTGTGCATATACAAGTATATGCAGACACATGCAGATATGACTGTGCCCATGCAGGTCAGCATTACTTGTCACATTTACACGCCTATCCTGCCATAGAACCAACATATGCACGAGTTTGCTATAAGAAGCCAATTTTCTTTCTCCCCTGACTTGCTAAATGCTGGAACCTTCAGGCTAGCTGTTGTGGTTCCCTGATTCCCAGGTTTCTTCTGCAGCTGGCTAATAAGCAGCACTGCAAGATTCCTAACAACTGGGATGAAGTTTTGTGTAAATCACCTTCTAGGCATTAGACTTTTCCCAGGAAAAGAGTGGGGCGGCTGTTTAGAGGAGGGAGAGTTGTTCCCTTTGATGTGGGGATTAGTTCACATGTCAACGTTATCCCCCCTTTTTTTTTTTTTAATATGCTGTGATTTACAGGGAGGGTGGCTATGGGAGATAGCCACAGGGACACCCACGTGGGGCTGGCTGACAGACACCACCTCCCAGGAGATACCTACAACTAAGGCAGCTGGCATCAACAGAAAGGCTGCAATTATAACAACAGCAACAACAAAATCTTAAAAAATGACCTGTTTTGCCTAACAAATACTTTCTAAAACTTAGGATGCACTTTAGTGCTTATGGAGCTGGAAATGGGTTTCCCAGCAGCAGAAGGGGAGTCTTTTGCACATCCATAACAAAGATATCATAAATGCTTTCTTCTAAAAAAAAAAAGAAAAAAAAAAAAGAACAACGAAGTTTGGTCTATATTTCCCTCTTAGAGCACACATCAGGAGTGGGAATGAGTGTGGCTCCAAAACCAATTGGGCTCACTTGAAACATTCCTAGCATCGCGATGGCTTTGGTCAGAGTCTCTGCGCTGTTCTGCATGAATCTTTTATCAGTGCTTTATGAAAACTTCACGTTTTGGTCAAAAGTTATGTAGTTGTTCTGCCATCCAATCTTTTGTCTCTTAGTGTTAGAGGAAGCTTTCCCGATGCTGTTCATGGGAACTGGATAAGGCCGTGAGTCATTACGCTGGGAGCCGTGTTCAGAGCAGCTTTGCTTAGCATATCTGCATTGTTTAGGCTTATTGCTTTGTGCAGGATGAGGTGCTGGCAAAGGAGGCAGTGATGCATAAATGCATTAAGAAGAGTTTTAACTAGCTGTATTTGGAGAGTCTGCTGCATTTTGTTTCAAAGTTCTATCTACTTTTGCACTTTTCAGTTTCTAATACATTTATATGTGCATTTCTTTTTTGATGAAACTTGGAGACATTCTAGTGAAGTAGCCCCTTTTTGTACGTTTCAGAGAAACACTAAGCAGGAGGTTGATTTCCAGCCAGCACTGGAGTGTCTCCCTGCACGGCAGTGCTGGCGCTGGGGGGATGAGAGTGTGGTGGCCCAGACTTCAGAGCTGTTCTGAGACTCTGCCGTCTGCCATCACTTTTCCCATGTTGTTTAGGCTGCAGAGGTAACGCAGGGTCTTCCTCAGGTGTTTCCCACCGACTCCTGTCTAGATATCCCAGCCTGTCATCCACCTGATGCTGCCCCACACACCAGCCCCTCCTGGCATGTTGCTGGCAGCACAGCCGCTGTGCAGACACCGTACCGCGATGGGCAGACAAAAGCCACTTCACTGCTGTGAGGCTCCCAGAGGCCTCCCGCAATCCCCTCTCTATTCTCTCAGGAATAAAGAGCTTTTTGTGCCACCCCCCAGGAGGGCAGGGCTGCTGCTGCCAACCGGAGTGTGACGCACGGTGGAACGCACCCCACACAGGCCGCGGTGATGTGGCCACGTTCAAGTGTGGGTATCCAAAGAGACAGAGGCATGCTGGGTTTCTGTTCTCCTTCAGAGACGGACGCCTAGGTCAAAAATCCATAACGTTTTCTGTTTGTTTATTCAAGTTGTCAAACTATTTGACTGGATGGATATCAAAGAGTATCTTGAAGACATCGTTTTGTGGAAAGAAAGACCACTTGGTGGTCGCTAGGCTCCCCCACTTCACCATTTCCCAGAAATGGAAAAGCCTCCCCATGGTGTCCTGCCCTTCTTCTGGCACAGGTGACCCACACATGCTTCCTATGAAAATGTCACCATTTGGCTGCTCAGACTGATCTCTGTTCTCACTGGAAGTTTGAGCCTCTCCTGAGGGGTTACATGCACTTCTCCTTCAAACAAGTAGACAGAACTGGCTGGTTAAACCCCAGCATTTATGCATGCACTCTGATAATAGTTTTCAGTGAGGAAAGTCATTCTGGCGCTTTCCAGGTACACTCTTGTCTGTGAGCATCAGAACTTCTCAAGTCTGCCACTTGTTTCCAGTTGGAAATGTCCAACTTAAGGAAACTTTGTTAACAGCCACATGTACTGAAGAATTAATTAGACACCTTTCAGTAGTAAAATTTGAATGTAAATACTGAGACCAGAACGTTATGATTGGGGAGATGTATAGTTAAAAATTAAACAATGCCATAAAATAAAAAGCAATGATCGGGCAGTCAGCCAGTCCTACAGAACAGGCTTATGCTTTTGAATGCATGAGAAAAGCAGAGAATTTTAATGGTTTGTTTTTGGAAGCTATGTTGGTAACGATGGAACTTAGAGCAGAACAACCTAAGCAGACTATAATGTAAAACTTTGATATCTTTTCATTTCACACCACCAAACACACGCACAGGGCGCAGTTCATGACTAGCCTGCCCACTCCCTCCAAAAGGAGAACTGAACCTGAAGACAAACACTCTGTTGATTGTCCAGTGGGGTGGCCATGTGAGCCCCAGATGAACACTGGGCTTGTGAGCCAGCCATGATGTCTGTCTTTGCAAACCTGAGCTGCAGCCTGCAGATCGCTGCTGGCACATGAGTGAAACGCTACCTGGAGGCATCAGGTGGAGAAGAACACTCAGAGAGATACCTGCACTCAGAGAGATACCTGCACTCCTTCACTTTATGGCAATAGTAAGGAAATGGCTGTTGTTGCTTGTATATCCAAAACAGCTTTTGAATATTTTTGCTTTTTGTCCATATTTAATTAAAAAAATCACTTCCATTTGAGTTTTTGCAAAAGCATACATCTCCTCTATGCATCCCAGGCATGAGAGATGAGAAAGATCTGTTGTCCTTCCAGGTTGTGAGTATAGGCAACAAGCACCTGCAGTGCCATCTAGACACTGACACTGGAAACTCTAGGGAAAGGACTTGGGATAGCTCAGGGACTCTGGAAATCTTGCAGCTCAACAGCCACCCTCTTAGCACCCTGCACTGTGCAAAGCCTCCCTGAGACCTGATTAGGGAAATACTGCAGGGGATTCATGGGAAAGGGCTGATGTCAGGAAGGAGCATTAAACCTTTACAAGGAACATCTCATGACTGAGCGGGCCGTGCTCTCCATCGGCAAGCAGCGGCTTGTGGAGATCTTCAGGTTATTAGATGGGATTGCGGGAGTATGCCAGCAATGCGTGCGGGGCTGGGGGATGAAAGGGAAGCCCGACTCAATGAATGAATGAAGAAATATGCATGCAATTTGTGAATGACTATTCTCCCTTTGCTGAACCTGCACATGAGTTTCTACTGTGCTTGGTGAAAGCCTGAGAGCAGTGTTTCATGGCTGAGGAGGTCCCACCACCCCCTGGCTCTGCATATCAGCTGCCTGGGATGCTGCGGTGGCCCAGGTGAGGAGTCACAGTAACACAAGCAGCCACTACGTCCCAAGCACGGCATCTGTTGCTGCTGGTGGCCAAACCATAGGCCATGGTGATCCGTGGCGTTTGAGGGGAAAGCTCTGAGGAGGGGATCCTAGAGTTATGAGCACTTGTCAGACAGCAGGCAGAGCTCACAGAGGCTGTACCCATCACCTCCGCTGTGCCTGGGGCTCTCCAGCCTGGCAAGAAGCTGCCCAAGATGGTTGTGGACACGTACACTGGCAGTGCATGTAGGGAGCCATCCTTTCCCAGAGCATGGGAGTTTGGATAGCGGGAGTGGGGCATTTGCCGCTCAGAGACGATGTCTCTGCAGCTCCCAGCTTGGCACGCTGCAGCTATCTTTATTATCCTTCAGGGCTATGGCTGCAAACAAAAAATGCTTTCATTTCAGTTTGGCGGCCGCTCAGGTTGTGTGTGCTCTGGCTGCTTCCTTAATTATAGCAGCTGTTGACAACTTCTGATAGAGACCCTCTCTTTGACCAGTCCCCACTCCCCCACTGATGTTTGCATTCGGGACATACAGCAAAGTGGGATGATGGTCTGTGAAAATGAGCTCACTGTAATGCAGCGACTTTTGCACCACAGCTACGCTGTGTTCCTCTCTTCTGTCCTCTCCATCTGTACTGGTGCTGTTTATTTCCTCTTTCTGGCTGTAAGACGTATTATTTATGAGCGCTAGGTTTCCTGTTGCCTGCAGCTGCCTGTACTTTCCCCTCTCCAGCTTGCAGGGCTGTTCCATTGAGCCCGCACCTCCGTTGTCCTGCTCACTGAGGTGCTCCCACCCAGCTCGAGCAGTAGTTGCCTAACACCTAACATAGAGGGGACTGTGTGTAAACCCATGGCAAGCCCAAGGTCAATGCAGGGAGGTGACAGACAGGCGGTGCTTCCCAGAGCAGGGGAAGCACCCCTGTTGGCTCACAGTGAAAAGGAAGGCAGCACTTGGGGCTGCTGCCTGTCTGCGCGGCTGCCACTCCCAGGGGTTTTGGTTTTCTGGAAGGTTTTTCACATTGTGCACCACAATGTGGTAAAAATGCTGTGTGGGCTTTCCACACGTGAGGCTCTTGCATGACTTCCTTGACCTTTCGTGGACATTCAGCATCCTCGTAGTAAACACGAAGATTGCATATATGGAAAGTGAGGTCACAAAAGGAAACAAAATGTTTTGCTGCTTTGAATGTGATTTCTCAGCTGGAAGGACAGAGGAGGCATGAACTCTTAAAAAGTGCAGTTTATTACCGGCAAGGCACATTCGGAAAGCTCAGTGGTACTCACTGGGGAGGAGTGCTGGATGTCAATTCTGATCTGTGGCAGCGAATAGGGTTGAAGCAGTATTCCCTCTCTCACAGTTAATATATGAGGGGCTGCCCTATTTTCATCCCTTTTTCTATCTATTGGCTGGGAGCTCAGGGCCTAAAGCTGAGCAAGGCAGGTGCATGCTCACAAGAGCCCACAGGCAGGATGCAGAGTGCCAGGCTTTGCTGAGATGGTGCTGCAGCCCATCAGGGTGCGGTCCTGCCAGCTGTCACCATGGCACACTGCAGCTGCAGCACTCTCTGATACTTTTCCCTTTGTGTCAGAGCTCAGAAAGCTGTCTGGAACATTAAATGGGGAGCAGTCCTCTGACATCCTCTAGGTAAGATGGAAATGGGAGATCCTGAGTGTGAGAGTTATGAAAGCTCCCACTGTGCTACCTGCAAGCCAGTGCTTTAACCCCAGCATCCTGGCCAGATTCCAGCTCTGCTAATTACATCCTGCCTATGTGAAAATTCCCCTGCATTTTTACACAGCCCTTCTTCCCCATTTGTTCTCGGCATCTGGGCAGTGTTGCCAGGCGCAGTAAAGCGCTTGCCATGTCTCAGTCTGGGCCTGGCTGCCTTTCAGCAGGAATGAAGTGAGTGTTGTGCAAGGCATCTGCGAGTACTCTGGGTCCTTGGCAGGAGAGCTGCTGCAGTGCTGGGCTGGCCAGGGCACGAACAGGGCAAAGGCACTGTGAGGGGCTGCAGGGTTGAGCCATGGGGAAGGCAGCAGGGACCGCCCGGCTCTCAACTGGTTTTGCTCCCTTTTTCCTACTCTTTCACTTGATGAGTCATGTGGACGTTGCTTTTGGCTCATCCGTGTTGGAATTGCTCTTCTCAGCTGTCCATTAATCGCCCTGGTAAAAACCTGACTCATGCCACCGGAGAGGAACTGGCTGGGATTATCCCTCTCTTCAGAAGAGGGCCTGGAGAATGGCTGCAGCAATAGCTGTGGAATTCTGATAATAAGAACTGTGACTCACAATGAGGAGAATAATGAACTCATAGGTATTTATACAGGAGAGTGGCTCACTGGCTCATTTGTCCAATGTTCTTGTCAGTCAAGATCTCCCTCTGACTGTAAACTGTAAAAATTTTACCACAGCCCTGCCTAAACCCATTATGGGAGCACAAGCTAGAGGCTGCTCACTAACTCCTCTGCCACAGCAGAGGCGGGATGAGCTCAGAGCAGAGCAGCGCCTTGTTTTCCCTTTTCCCTGCTTACATCCCACTCTGATCTTTTCAACATCTTAATCTCACAGGAGTGACTCTGTGGGAGGTCTCTGTGTCCCAGGGGGAAAAAAGCAAGGATATGTCCAGGTACGATGCCAGCATGTACTCGCTATATCCCAGAAGGGCAAATACAGCACGCCTTGAAAAGGCAGGGAACTATGCTGGCTGTGGTGTAAGATAGAAGGCTGGGACCCAAAGACCTGAGTCCTCCTGCCACTCTGCCTGAGTGATTTCAGGCAAGGCACTTACAACTTTTTTAGATTCATTATCCGTGTCTTTAAATTGTATTTAGTCCTTACTTCACAGGACTGAGAAGAAGGGGATTAAGCTTTAATTCATTAATATCTGTAACACTTTTTAGAACTTGGGTGGAAATTTCCCAGGTTTTGCAGAGAGCATTAAAAAGCTTATCTCCCTCTCTAACTGCAAATGTTCCTGTAATATGAGAGAAACAAGTGATACAGCACTTGTATTTCAGTGTTTATAATAATAATAAAAAAAAACACCCTTACCCTGCAACTTCCCTCCTCTATCCTTCCATGTTTAAATAAAGAAAAAAGGAGAGAATCAGCAGCAAGAAATTTTAGTCTAAACAGAGTCCAGTTGCTCCTTGGAGACCTGAATGCATCTCAGTGGAATTTTCCCTGCCTTCGGTCTTTTGTACTTCTGAAAGGTCCTGGAACCAGGCATGTGACTGTAAGAGCAAAAACCACTTCTGTGTCTGAGTGCTCTACCAAATATTTACAAGATATCCAGATAAAATGGCGACAAGCAAGTTCAGCAGTGTTTGACTGACTGGACAGCAGTGCAACACTGTCAAGAAGGAAATCTAAACTTTGATTAAAACAAAATTAAAATGAAATTAAAAGAAAATTCTTTAAAGCATAAAATCGGTAAAGCTGGAGAACTGCTCCTCTCCAGAGTGAAACCTATTAGCTTTTAAAAGTAACGTTGAAATGGAGTAGCTTGCTTATGATGAAAACCTGGAAACTTTCTTGTTCAAGGAGAGCACAAAGCTGCCCAAGCAGGCATGTGAGCAGAGAGTTACAGAGCAGCCCTCTCCCCACCAGCCTGCTTGGTGCCTGCAAGCAAAGGGACATTGGCTTCCTCACCCCGCCAACTCTTCAGCCTCCCACAGTGCAGCTGTAAGGGTACACAGTGGTTTTTAACAGGGGCCTTGTGTTTGCTGGGAACACCCTTGGTCACTCCAAACCTGCCCAGCAAACAGCAGATGGCAACCTGTTCACCCCAGTGCTGATCCCCTTGCTGGGTTACCTGAACCTCCCACTCTTCTGTGCAGGGTGCTCTGCTTTCCATGAGGATGCTCAGTGAGGCCTTCCCCATGACTGCAGGGCACTGAACCATGTCTTGGGCTGATGGTGACTGTGCATCAGCCATCAACACTAACTCAGCACATACACAGCTTTCCCTTAGGGATCTGAGGATTGCATATCAGGAACAACTTGATGTAAGTCACAGCTGAGCTACTGCCTTCAGCAGCCCTTAGCGAGTCATACATTCTCTCAGTCTCAGTACGGTGTGAGTAAATAATGCAGCTGAAACCCAGTGCTATATGTTTTTGACTGCCTCCTGCTCCCGACTGCTGAGGTGTCAGGGTGAATTAGGAAGGCTTGTGAGGCCTGTGCTTCTTCACTGACATGTGTGTTGTTCATAGAGTTTTATTACTATGTAATTTAATTAAACCTGAGCAATATTCAAAAATTTCATAATTCCAAGGTTTAATGTGGCCCACATGTAGAGAGAACAGCACTTGTTTCTTATTTTAGTCTCCAAAGAGGCAAAAGAAGAATGTCTAATATCTGCTTCACTGGATTTTTAAAAACCAGGGCTGTTTGTTCATTTCTCAGCGAAGATTGCATTTGACCTTTCTATAGACTGGGTGTATCTCCAGGAGTCTCATCGGTGATGTTGAGTAAAGCTTTTCTCAAGGCAGTGTTTCTCACTTGTATGGTTTGCATGGCAGGATTGATTCCATCCCAGGGTAAATTTGAAAGATTCTTTCCATCTGAAACACACAACAAAGACAGACACCTCAATGACAACATGTAAGAATGAAATGACAAAGTCACCGTTTCCTCCAGCCACTTGGAAACCAGTTTAATTCACAAAACAAATCAAGGTAAATCTCACGGATGGTTGAAGATGGATGTACTTATATGTAGAGGTCCTCTTTCTGCTGCCTGCCTGGCTGTCCTTTTAGTTACCAATATCCAGACTGAATCTGTGCAGCAAAGTTTCTGATGCTACTCTTGTGCTTTGGAGCCAAACCTTCGCATGGTCCAGCTCCCATTGTGACTCTTTGGTAGAGCTCTCCCAGGGCCAGTGTATTGCTGTTGAGGACCTTTGTGTCACTCTAGCTTCCCAGTAAAACTTTTCTGGTAGCTGCTGCCTGTAAATAGAGTACTGAATTTGCAAAAGGACTGACATCTCTACCACAGTTTGCTTTTTACAGTTCAAACATGTTTCTTAAACAGAGCACAGCTTATACCAGTGTATTTTCCAACTATTAGCAAATTGTGCTGGATTCAGAGCAAATATTATGGCTGCACCCTATCTGCCTTTGTAATACTTAGGCTGAGAGCAAACCCTTCTTCCTAACCAGTATGAGCTGTTCCACTCTTAGTCTTAGTCCCATGTCAATGGCTGTAAATGCTGTAGTGGGATATAGTTTAATGTTTAAACAAAGAATATTATATTACTGTGATTAAAGTGTTGAAAATAGACTGTTGTTAGTGAGAGGAGACAAAAAAAAAAAAAAAAGAAAAGAAAAGAAAAGAAAAAAAAGCATCTTTTGATGCCTCCCTGATCAACCTACAAATTGACAGGAGAGAACACAAACCAGAGACACACGAAGCTATTAAAACCAAAATATCGAAGGTAAAAATGAATAAGCAGTCACAAACGTGCCATGTCCTCCTGTTTGCTGCTATCAAGTGCACTGCAAGGTATCATGCTCCTACTCAAATATGTACATCTCTTCTGATTTCTACAGCTGATCCATTGTGACAAGTTCTGTTGTAGCCCGGGGAGTGGGCAGTTCCCAAGGGCTACAGAACAGCCAACTCCCATCTGGGCTGGTCCCTATTGTGCTCCATTAAAGCTCTGAATAAAGTCAATAAAGCTGAAAGGAGGAGGGTGAAAGGCAAGGTATTCCTCTGCAACAGGTCATGACATGATTCATATTAACAGAGGGGATATCATAGAAGAATCAGAAGACTTACACGGGTTGTACAGGTAAGCTGTATCTCAGTTTTCCTTCTCTTCTCTATCCCTCCTTGTTAACTATATGAAAACTGGCTACCCTAGAAAAGAGTTGCTCCTTCAGCAAACTGCTATAACTATACTGACAGTGATGATAGTCATAATGCACTTTGGCCTATACATCTTTGATGAATTCCTCAATGCAAATGTGACTGTTTAAAACAACTTTGCTATCTACTGTAAGACACCTATAGCATTACTAAAAATTATTTCCCTAGCCAGCTTTATTTATTTTAATGTAGAGCTTGTTTGAAAACTCAGAAAATGTACAGAAGATCTGTTCTGTGAATTCATTGGTAGAGAAGAATGACCAGTGCAGTTGTCTGCATTCTGTCTAGCTTTGGAAGAGGATTAGCAGCAAATGCATCTGAAGAACTATTTCAGCAGAAAGCTAAGAAAGTGAGTAGAAGAATAGTCTTTCCAAAGTTTGGAAACTTTATGTTCTTATCTATCAAAAATAAATTAAAAAAAAACCAAAAACAACAAACCACCAATAGAAAAACCCTCGGCTCTAAAACTCAACAAAACAAGAAACCAGTTAATGGGAAAAATAACATTTTTTTTTTACTTGGCAAAGTCCCTCAGCAAAAGAACAGAAAACCATCTTTCTTCAAAAAGAATCCAGGCATTCTGCAGACATGATGTGCTAGGCTTACAAATATTGCCATTCTTAGAGCAATAAAGATAATGTAAAAGATTTTTGTAAATGTCAGATTAACCAAGTAGATTTCTGGGCCAGAGATAACCCAGTAAATATGCATTTTTTTTCACCATCCTGTCCCCTTATTGCTCATTTGTTTCTGTTGCACCACAACATTTAAAAGAAATCACAGGAATTTTGAAGGTATGTTTAATGCCACTGCTTCTTGAACAGCATTGCTCAGGAGTGCTAGGCCTAATGAATCTCAGGTTTTGTAAAGTAGCTGGCCATCATTTTCATTGATAGAATGCTGCAGTTTTTTTCCGGGTTTCAGTAAAGTTCATTTTCCACCAAGCAGGGTTTGTGTTGGAAGCTTAGTTGCAAGTTTAGCTAAAGAAAGACACCATCCACCCACCTGTCTGTCCATCCATAATCACGAATTATAAATATTAATGTAGTTTTTTAGTACACATTTTCTAGAATAGCCACTATTTCTTAATAGGTTTTGAACAGTTCCTGTTTATTTCACGTGGAATAGCATTACCCAGCTGTGTCCTTACCTGAAGTAGGCTGACGCTACATAAAACTGCTTAGATTTCTACAAAGGCTCTCATTCAGCCTTTTTTATTTTCTGTGAGTGATTCAACTGGTGGAACTGGCCTAAATGATTATAGGCAAGCGCATGTAGGCAAGCACATGTAACTCTTTCATGGGGCTAGAAGCCATTGCAAAGTTATTTGTAGTGTATGCATGCAAATCAACTTCAGTTTGAGATAGTAGGGGAGAAGTTGGAGGGGGATTTCCCTGCTTTATGTAATCTGTTGTTGCTCATTAGCTTCCTCTATTCACATGGCCAGGAGGCACAGGCATGACACCACCGGTAATTTCTCAAACTCAATCTGAAAGCAAAGACAATGAGCTCCGTGACCTTCAGCAGCCTCGCAGCTTTCGGTAAATCCTCCAGCTCTGGCTCAATGATATCCGGAATAAAGGTGGCCTGGAGGAGAAGTGGGGGAACGACTCCTCTGGTAAGGGCTTCACTCACTTACTGGCATGCTTCAAAAGTGGGTGACAGTATATGACTCTGCCTACTGCATCTCTAACTTCCATTTCTTGAGCCATACAACGTGCTGCACTGGGCACAGGATCCGTGTCACCAGTTCAGTGTGGGATCAGCTTGGCACAGTTCTGAAACCAGGTTGCCAGCCACACTGAAGTAGCTTGTCACCGTCATCCCCAAGAGGGGGCTGGGAAAAGACAAGTCTCGTGTGCTCAGGCACATCTAGCTGAGACACTTGTGGCACGGACAAGCTGGGTAGGCAGAGACCGTAGGGCATGTCCTCAGGGAGGTGTAATGCTGTGGCTGCAAGCAGCTCATGGGGCGCTATGCTGCTGAGGGCAGCTGAGGCCCAGATGAGCAGTGCTGTGCCAGCCTGGGTATCAGTCTCTACACAGTACTCTGTGCTGAACTGATTGCGGTGTTATTGTCCCATGTGAGAAGATTTATAATTCAGTACCTATCCAGATTCTGAGAAATGGGCTTACCAAAAACCGCTGCTAAGGGAAATACAACAGGTGAAGTAAGCATGGTGGCACTGAGGAGGAAGGAAATCTCTCTGCAGCGCACTGATAACAGCATGCTTGTTATACACTGCGTTCAGTTTGGACAATCTGCAAACAGGAAAACATAGGCTAGCTGGAGAAAACTCAGCTCGGAGGCCCTAGGGACTGAATCAGTCTGTTAAAGTGCTTTGTTGGTTTTATGTATCAGTACTTAATTAGGATGCTTAACAAACACATCAGAAAGATAGTAACTGTTAAATATTCAGCAGGATGAGTTTTCAGTTCCAGTTCTGAATAAAGTTCTCAGAAAGCTTGTTTTAGGTACTCCAACAACACCAGAGGAATTGGATTGGACCGAAAAAAAAAATATATATATATCAAAAAAAGTAGGGCACTATGATTGTAGAGACCTGGCTAAAAACCCAGGTCTTGCCACCGGCTCGCTGAATGATGTTTCCTGCTCTGTGCTTAGTTCTCCCATCTATAAAAAGAGAGCAGTCATACTGGCAGTCCTGGTAAGCCTCTGGGATGAGTGAAGAGAAAAGCCATAATTTATTTATAACTTACTCTTATTTCTGAGGAAGGAAGAGCAAAGACAAGAAACCATCAAGCTTTCAGGTTTTTCTTGATTATCATAAAAAAGAAAAAAAGCACCATGGAACATGAATTTCACACAACAGAAAAGTTTAGCGAGTCACCTTTACAGAGAAAGAAACTAAACTGAACTAAACTAAAGAAAATTACAAGCAGGCAGACAGTCAGGAAAACACTCCAGATGGTGGAGTGAGTTAGGCTGCAAAACTGGCTCCCACAGGAAGCGGTGAAACCCCCATTGTTTGAGATATTTGAAACGGAATTCTTCAAAGTCCTGGTATATATAATACAAGGAACTGCTCTGCACTGCCTCAGACAGGTAATGGCTCTGGGACAATCCGTAAAGAGCGACACACCATTTCTGCAGCCTTTAGGAGAATTCTTGCTGCTGTGACTACGAAGAGCTGTAGGCTCTCTTTTTTATCAGTATATTGTTTGAGCAATAATCATAGGGATGTAACTACACCGTGGTTTTGCAGGAGATGGATTCAGTAACCCTTAACAGATCTTCCTCATTCCTACTTTGAGATCTGAAGTTTGTATATCCAAGAGGGGAAAAATTGACACCTATTCTCTGTCTAATGATTATGGCGTGCATCCTACTATTTAGGACTATTTATTTCCCATATTAAAATCTAATGAAAAGCTGGGTGGCTTGATTTTTACAAGCGGTGATTTGCAGAAGAAAGACTGTGATTTTAATAGGAACCAAATGAGAGCTCATTACGTAAGCGGCATTATGAGATGCAGAACTGATGTTGCAATGCTAAATGCTCTAGGTCAAACTCACCAAAATGGGAACTGGCAGCAGCTTGCTGGAATGCTGGGGTTTCTCCACACTCGAATACTACTGCAAACATTTCCCGCTGCTGCTAATGCTGGTTCAGCTCCTCTGGAGGTAGCTGTGGAGGGAGCCTGACTGTTTCTGTTGTTACTGGCACTTAAAATCTCTAGGCCTTCTCTGAAACACACATTCAGAGCTTTGGTCCAGTTTTATTGATACAACTTGGTTTACTGGTTGGAGCAGGTAGAGGAAGGGAAATTTTTAAAAGGAACTTAGAAATTGGAGGTTTAATGCCTTCATTTCCTCTTGGTCTCATACCTGCTGGTATATAAAGAAAGAGGCAAATTGATTCAGATGGCAGAAGCACACTGGTGACCCTGCCTTATTTTGTTCGCTTTGGCTCTGTACAGACTTTCCTCACAGGCTCTCTGCCTTCAAAACTTAGACCTTCAGGGTGACCCAAACATGTCAGGCCTTGAGTCCGCCTTCCTGTGGTGTGGGGAGGGACAGGGAGCTGAAGGACCTGCCCAGGGGCAGGACAAGTGATGCTTCCAAACGCTGGGCTCTGCAAGGCCTCGGGCGCTGCAGCACACTGCACGTGAAGGCTGGCACTGTCTCTGTGCTGCTGCTGTCCCGGCCAGAAATGTGGCAATTTCCTTAGGAATGAATCACTAACAGAAAACAAACAAGAGCTATTTGAGAAGTTTCTCCTTCCCTCTAAATGTCCTGTCCAGTATCATATTCCTGACAGTTTATTCTACAAGAATTTAGTCATCTAAGGTTTCAGTGACTCATCTGATGAACCTTCTACCCATTTCCTGGAAAGAGTCCTATGCAGTCCCAGTCTCATTCTGCTTACATTTTCATATATTCCAACTTTCCACCATTTTAGGGGTGGGAGAGAGGCAAAAATATTTTGAATGCACAAAATGTGCAAAGTATCCGGAAAACAGAGTGTTGAAAGAAACATCTGGAAAACAAAGATGGGCACCGAATCACAGAGTCTCTTTTGGAAGTAGCTGCCTCTTGGACTGACAGCTGGATAGAAGAAAAGGAGCTGCTGTTATAAGAGCTGTGTGGTACAATACGGCCATGAATTTGCCAGGGTTGTGCCCTATAAAATGAAGATGAAAACACATCATTGCATGGGTGTGACTCACTCTGGGCAATTGCTACTGATGACAAGTACCCTGACACAAACCGTTGAATGAATTGGGCTGGATGGGAACCAAAGCAGACATTTTACATATTTGGGCCAATCTGAAAGACACTTCTGTGCAGAAAACAACTGCTTCCTTTCATGATGTAGTGGAAATGCTAAGTCATGGCTTGAAATGGTGAGTGAGCACCTGGTGGGAAGACAGAGCCAATCCAACGGAGCTCAGGTGCATGCAATGCACCTGAGTGATCAGAAGGGGTGGAGCCAGGACCTCATTTAAGGGTTGGCAGCAGAGGCAAAGGTATCTTACTAGTGATCCCTGCCTACTGGAGACCTTTCAAAGGTAAGCAGTCTTTCTTCCTTTGTTTTTGTGTCTATGGCTGCTGTATTTGTCTTCTCATTTGCTGCAGCTTAGGTTTGTGTCACTCTGCTATTATTGCTGTACTTTCCATCGTATTATAGCATTACATCTGCTTAAAAACAAAATTCATAAAGCTGCTCACAGACTGCTTGAATGATGCTTCAGCAAACTTTGATTTAAGTGGGGTTGTGCTATGCCTACGGCAGATAGCTCTCTGCATATCAGTGATGTCCAGGTCATACCTCCTAGCAGACACAAGTGTGCTATCATTACATAGCATCACAGAACTAGAGCATCAATCATAGATTGGCTTGGGTGGGAGCATTAAAGATAATCTAGTTCTAACTCCCTGTCATGGGCACAGTTGCCACCCTATGATGTATTTGGAGCAGGACGGTTCTAGTGTTGTTCTTAAGAAATTCAGAAATATGAGCATGAGCCCATCAACTTCGCTTCAAAAGTGTGGAACAGCATGGAAACAATACCAATGTATGTTCATGGACCTCCGCCTTCTTCTGGAAAACTATCAGCCTGAGCACCACTGGCTTACATTAATTTGCAACAGGGCTAGCAGAGGAATTTGCATATCTGTTTGATTCAGACAACATATCAAGCATTCTTTGAGGATGCTTTCAGCACTCACTTATACCAGTATAACTGGCATATATACTGGTGTGTGTGTACACATATATATGTATATATATATATACTGCCAGAAACATATATATACGCTGACACACATCACAAGCCTGATCCCTTTAAAAGGATTTGTTGTCAGGTCAAAGCTGTCCTGACATTCTTCTTTTTTTTTTTTTCTTTTTCTTTTTTTTTTTTTTTAAAAAAAAAACCAACAAAAACCCCCAAAACAAAAAAACCCCCAAAAAACAACCCATAAACTTTTACAAGCCCTGATTCCAACAGAAATGTTTCCATGATTTATTTTAAGAAGGGAACATTCCCCTGCAGTGCTCACCGCAACCCAAACATTGCAGTGCTGTGCAAGAGCATGAGAACCCGAGAGGAAACTGAAGAATATATTTTCACAACCCCAGAAGAGAAATACAAAAAGTAAACAAACAGCAAAAGCAGCAACAAATAAACTTGATTTTAGTGTTGGCTGCAGTGTTATCTACAGTATGGCAAAAGAGCAGGCTTGAAGCATGCATAATTTTGTAGTGATTTCTTTAAGACATGTCTGAGTGTGCGATGGGGTCTTGTGGGAGCCATCTACATCTAGAAAGGGATTTATTTTTCTCTGTGTGATCCTTCTGCCTCCTCACACCTTGCATTACCTGTCTGACAAACTGAAGGGAACTGTCTTACTGTTTTCAGAACTAGAAAATGTGAATCTTGGGCAAGCTATCCAGGAAATAAATCTCTTGTTTGTGGGAGAACTATTGAACTCTTGAAAGTAACAGGAAGAGTCTTTCTTCTATCTTGTGTCCTCTGTCCTACAGTAAGGTAAACATGCTTACAGTGATACTGTTCGTTTCTGTGGTGAGTCTGCAGAAAGCAACGTGCAGGAGGATAAAAAGACAACGTATACGGAGTGAGAAAGAACAAGTGTGTGAGTGAACAAATACTTTCCTGACAAAACTAGACTGAATCTGGCCATCGGAAACACATGCATGCATGCATACATGCACCCCCACCCCAATTCTGCAGAATGAAAGGTCTGCGTACAGAGAAGACAGAAAGAAGAAAATGTAGTGAAGCCTGTCAAAAAAGGATGACGAAGACAGTCTAGCAGCAGAGTACTGATTACACCAGAAAGCTTTTGGAAGTAGTAAACAGGAAATGGTTAAGTAAAAGCAGGTGGAGCATGCTGACTGCAGGAACGGAGCAGAAAATAGCTGAGCGTCTGAATGGATGCAGAAAAAAAAGTTCTCTTGCTCAGTCCTTGGCAGTTGCATTATGCCTGTTCCTCCTGCTTCCAGTCCTCCTACACGACCCTTATCTTCCCAGGCTATGAAGTCCTGCAGTCAGCAAACAACTTTTGCTTGAGCAATCTGCCCTCCTTAAATTTCAGAACCAGCGCTGGAGAGCTGGAAAGCAACACTTGCTTGTCTGCCTGGAAGACAAAAGAGAAGAGGGACTTGCCAACTGCACAAGGGATGGGTCAGGAACAGGTACTGCGGACTGGGGCTTCAGGTGTGAGGAGCTCCAGCAGGCCTCTGCATGCTGCCCCAAGTGCCCTGCTCCAGTGTGTTTAGCATTATAGTGAATCAAAGAAACATATTTCTATCACCCTGCTCATTCTACGGGGCTTCTGAAGCACTGAGATGTAGGATTCATTCTCTCACTACTGAAACACAGCTCCTTTTGGGGGCAGAGCACTGCAGCTGTTTAATAGCTCACAGCAACATCACACAGATGGAAGAGAAAGCGAAATGTGTAAGAAGTGTTCTTTCCACTTTTCTTCTAACCCTTCCTTTCTCTACTCTGTCTCAAGCTTTTTCTGCCAGTTTCAGACAATTCCAGATGCATGTCTTTCCCACTGATATCTGAAGGTTTTGGGCCTGCAGATGGGGATCTGCTGCCAATTTGCTGCTTGCAGGACTCCCTGCCCAGGGGTCTGCAGCCTGCTGCTGTGCTTTCTCCCCAGCATGCTGCTGGATGGACAGGAGCACTGCAGGGGCTGGCTCTGCCTTCTTCCAGGGGAGGAGATACTTGATGTAGTTTGTTTGACACAGACAAGGCTCTCCTGCCTTCACAGTATACTGGATTGCATTAAAGCCCCACGGTAAGTTAAGAAAAGAGCATGTATATTAGTTTCAATTGTTTTGACCTTGTCGACCTTCTAAGTATTGGATGGTGAAGCTGTGGTGGCATACACTGCTCTTAAATATTTCTGTCCTACTCTCCTGGATTTAAATCATTAAAAAATAAAAAATAAAAAAATCCTGACCAAAGAAAAGAGTAATGATAAACAAGCTTTTATGGAGTTACAATTGCAGAAACAAAAAGGTTCTTCTGGTAGAGAAGTCTTACAAACATTTTTGCTCTTTTTTGACATCATTATTTTGGCAAAATGTATCAGATGTTGTTGAGAATTCAAACATACACAGATCTTCCTCTATCTTTTAAAACACAGAGCCGCCACATACAATTCTTGCCAGTGCTCAGATCCTAGGCATAGCTTTGGAATCCAGGCTCCAGCTCCCCCTGCCCACTCCCCATGGCCTAGTTTCTGCCTCAGCTGTTCCTTCTCAGGGGTTTGGAGTCTGGTCCTTACTGCAGGTCAAGGGCACTGCCAGGCCTGGGGTGCTGGGGCATGCTCAGCTCAGCTGCCATGGCCAAAGCTCACAGGGAGGATGCATCCTGTCAACTCAGTGGTGTGCAAGGCAGTGCTGGGAGTTACACCTTGGCACTGGACTCTGAGGAAAAGGGGCTGTGATTCATGTGGATCTAAGAAGCCTAGAGAAAGCCACTGAGGTGAGCTGAATAAAAACAAACAGATGTCTCTTTCCTCTTTCCGGCTCCCTTCACAATTTCTGCTTCTCTGCTCCCTCACCCACTTTTTTTTTTTTTTTTTTTTTTTTTTGCACTTAAGTTGTCAAGAAAAATGGCAGGAATGAGGCTCCTGGTATAATTACAGTTTGCTGAGGAAAATCACAGCCTGCAGCAGTAATTCCTTTAGTGCTGGAGACAGATGCTGCTGAAGCCCAATCACAGTGTTCCCACTACCCAGGCCCTGAGTCTAATCTGTCATCAGCTGGGAGGCCGCTGCCTCCTGCTGCATGTGAACTAGGTCTGCTTGGCCTGATCCTTCCCCCTAGCCAGAGCGAGGCAGTGCCAGAGGGAGGCTGTGTTTCCATTCACTCCCTGCCCTCAGCGACAGCGATACCACAACTTCAATGCACTGCTTATCTCTCCTCCAAGCACAGTATCAGGGCCACTCAAAGCCTCACTGGAAAGGACTCAAGTGGTTGTTTTCAACTTACAATGCAGTACAGTGACTGCAGTTCAAAAATACAATTTAAGCAGAGATAAGTTGAAAGAAAGGCTTAATGAGAACGGCCTGTAGCTAATTCCTCCTTTCAATCTGTATGGTATTTTTCTTCTTATTAGGAAGCTACCCTCAGTGAATGATCATATACCCTCTGCTTGTTAACATCAACGACAAAGAATCAAGAGTGTGAGTATGAGTACAGGAAAAAGCAGAAGTGCTTATATTGAAAACAGTGCTGTGAGAGAGCACAAGGCAAGGAGAGACTAAGCACGTCTCTCATATGGCTTACACGTAGTTGCTGTTGCCATCAAATATTCTGTGTCTGACATCCAAAGAGCACAGGGCCCAGTCCCTTTGAGCTTCATTGTGCTGGTAAAAGAAGCTGTGGAAACAACAGACCAGGCCAGCTAGTGCCCTTGTGCAAGCCAAAGTCACCATGGCGCTCTGTTAACATCTTTAAATTGGATTCTGGTCATAAAGGGAAACTGCCTGAAGAACTCTGGTTCAAAGGTACATTACAGTATCATGGGCAAACCCCTGACAACTGGGAAATCCGTAAGCTGGTGCCCAGTGTACAGCATCTCTAAAATTCAGCATTAATCTCTGTAATACAGCATCTCTACAATAGGTGCCCAGAAGCACCAGGGGACATGCAAGGTTTGGGAGACACAGACAAAGTGGTTGTGTTTTGCTTTAGTAGCTCATTAGAAAGGCTTAAAGGGAAAGAGCAGGTTATAATTTCTGGCTTGAAGCAAAAGCACATTAAAATACTTGACTTTCTGTAGCAGCCTGTGACCAACTCAATTTCTTAGTTTTCAGTTTCTTCTGAATCTGCATGCAGTAGTTGTGCACTCATGGTAATAACTATCCAGATCTCAACAAGAATGGTGTATACTGCAGCTTCTCAGCCCCTGAGAATGGAGGTGGATCAGAAAGTGTGGCATGGTGTCTCAAAGAGGGGAAGGAATGACTCATACAGGAAGAAAAACAAAGCTAAGTTGAACTTAGAGCGTAAGAGAAGAGGTAGATTGTTGGCTGTAAATCAACTTTCCTGCACTCAGAAGTGTGCATATTGCAGTGAGAGGAGTTGTACTTGACAGTAATGGAAGCCTAAGGAAGTTTGATTAAGATTAAATGGCAGACACAGACCAACACAGAAAAGAGGTTTTTGGGTGAAAATCAGAGGCAGGAAGTGACTAAGTAGGTCAGAAGCTGTAGGGTAGTGAGCTGGATAGATTAAGTGGGACTTGGAGCAACTCAGTTAGCTCTGCTAATGACAAATGACAATGTTCATACCGCCGCCAAGTTTAACGAATCTGACTCTGAAATCACCTTCAAGGTCCTGATAGCAAATCAGAGATTTCTGAGTTCTAATGGTATCTACATCTGAGCAGATAATGTATGCGTTTTAACCAGAGATTGGTATTGCAGTCACTTTTTGACCCTGCCAACCTTCCTGTAAGTAGTACACTATTTTGACTGAACTTCTTAAGGCTGAGAAAAAAATGACCTGGCTAGTAGAAACTGTTTGACTCTGAGAAAGGCAGCTACTGCAGATTGAAGAGACAGATGGATTGGAGGAACTCCTTTCCATCCTAAATTCAATAAGTCTGATTCAACAGCTTTGTTTGTATGCAGGACTGCCGGAAGAGAACAGTTACCTTGTCTTTTTCTACCTGATGAGAAAAAACAAATTGTATGTGTGCACTGGGACAGTTCAATTTGAGTCTATTCCAACTTCAAAGAGGTTTTCAATGGTCTTTCAGACGTAGGGTGTAAGGAAGGGTGAGAACTGCTAAAGCTAGCCCCATCCTCATTAAATCTTTGCCCTCTCTGGAGTAGGCATGCAAGTGGAGAGAATAGAAGATATGCATGAGCAACTGAGCATCTGGGACCTCATGACCTTTGACTGTTGTATTATGGGAAATGTATTCTTCGGTTGCTATGCTTTTCTAATTCACTTGTATTTTCCTTCAGTGACTCCCTTGTATTTTCTTTGGTGCTCCTGTGTAACGGTTTCAAGGAACCACCATCTCCAAGTTAAGCATGTATACAATAGCTTTAATTAAATGTTTGTAAGTATCCCACAGTAATGCAAGGGAAAGAAAAAACAAACAGTTTTGTACTCACTTGTACCTATCCCTTGTGAGCCCTGCCATGGATGGAAGCATCTGCACCGCTGCCCCTAAAACCCATTTCTAGCCTGTTGTTTAATGAAGGCC
>NW_024884586.1:21651028-21663709 GCF_019232065.1 Centrocercus urophasianus
AAAAAAAAAAAAAAAAAAAAAAAAAAAAAAAAAAAAAAAAAAGGAGAATAAGATTAATCATATCCTAGTTGTTCCTTAAAACATACCCACAAAGATGGTACAGATAGGGAACCAAACAAAGGAAAGGATTTGACTTTCTTCAGTATTCTGAATTTGATCTTTTTTGCTTTCTGTGCTATTGGCAAAATCTCAGCCCTGTCACCCTCCTTTCCCTCTCCTACAATGAATTACCTATTTATTATTCTCTCAGATGTGGATTCTTGTTTCTTTTACAAGCAGTTAACTGCATCATTTGATAAATAAAGAAGAAAGCTGTAAAGGATTTTTGTTTCCAGGCGTTTAAAATAACTATGCATAAAGGAAATGAAATTCGGAAAAGGAATTCTTAACATGCAATGAGAATAATAAGAAATGGGATGCTAAGTTCATTGCTCACTTTAAGTCAAATAGAAGTACTTCTCTCGAATATTTCAATAACTGACATCATTATTATTTCAGAGCTGAGACAAGCCAATTTGACAACACTTCAGTCTGGCTATACACGTATTATTGGAAATCTGTCCTCTACTTCTCAGTGACTCACAGTGATAACACACATCAGAAAAGATAACAGTAATTTTAAGACTGTAAAGAAAAAATAAAGGCCAGTTTGATGAGAGATAAAAGAAACCGAGCTTCTAGCTTTGATCTTGGCTATTTCCCAGCACTGAGACCAGTGGCTTTGTCAGTTTTTGCAGTCTGATGTGCTGGGCTGGCCAGAGGTTGTGTTGAACAGGGTCTGACCTAGCTCTGATGGAGCTTGAGGTGTGGTGACTTTTCAGGAGGGAACAGAAAGCATGGGTTGTTTCCCTCACAGAGCAAAGCACAAATGACAGCAGAGTTGTCTGAGATCGAGAAGTGCTGACGCAAGTTAGTAACAGGAACCAGCAGCTGCAAAGGAGTGGGATGAAAAGCAGTCTTAGAGGGTGAAGGGGGAAAGGAGAAGGCCAGGGAAGATCTAAAATTAGGAGTAGCTAGCAGATGCTGACAGAAACTTCTCTTGATTGTCCTCAAGGGGCTCATCCTAGGCAAATTAAGGCTGACATAAAGATTCCTATTAGGACTTTTGGGATACTCTAAATGAAGATTTCTACTCCCAGGCCTCTGTTAATCTGCAGTCTGTGTTTCCATTGCATCTTCACAAAAAGCTTCCTCAAAATACATCAGTTTTTGATGATGGCTGGGAATGAAGACGTCAAATTCTGACCATCTGCACGTCTGCCTCTCTCTCTCCTATTAAATTGCTGTTGTTAAACTCTTGCATTAATTCCTGAAAGCCACTCTTCTGCTTCTTGTCCTATTAGGTCCTCCATGGACTATTTCTTCTCTTCTAGTAATGACATTTGATTTCTATCACTAAGACCAAGACCAGAGAAACTGATACCTGACTTTCTCTTGGGTGAATTAGTTTCTTTGAGCGCAGTTAATTATTTTCACTATGCAGATACCAAAAATACCCAGTCCATCTCCATAACACTAATTAAAGGCCCCAGTACTGGCAATGCAGCAATCCTAGGCCTCGGACCACTGTAAGTGCATTCGGACTTCCCCAGTTCTTCATGTTCCACTTCTCTTTAATAAGTTGTAACTACTTCTGTTCTCAAAATTCATGAGGAACTTGAAGCTGAAGCTCAAAGCTCACAGCAATCACTTTACACTGTGACCCAAACTCAGTGAAGTTTACTGAAAGATGCTCCCTAAGACTTTCTGCTTCCTTGGGATGTGGAGGGAATGGGGAAAAGGAGAATAAAGAGATGAGTGATTTCCTTGCATCTTTTCACTAGTTCTGCAGTAGCAACCATTCTCTCGTTCAAAGGAAAAGGTCCCATCCCTGATAGAAAAGCAGTCGCAAGAGCTGAGCTATCAGTGCGCTGAATGTGATGTTCATGCTGCCTACCACCTCATAAGTTCCACAAACAGACCAGGAAACAAGAAGCGCTGGAGCTGGAAGGTGATAGTGTTGAGCACTCTGCAGGGTGTAGTAAGAGCAAAGCCAGGATGATGGAGAGTATCAGAAGTTAATCCCAGGTGTAACACATTGGAGGCCAGATGCATTTTGTAAGAGGTGTCCTTCATGTAATACGTGTTTTGTTTTCCCACTGTGAACTTTATGGTAGGCTTGAGCCAGTGAATGATGCATTCTCCATAAATGCCTAACGTGGCCAGTTGTAGCCTTTCCAAGTTTCTTATTCAACAGCACATTTTTTCCTTGTTTTTAAATGCTTGCTGGAGTCTTAGACTAGGAGTTTTTAACCTAACAATAAAACACCTGTGTTTTATTAAGACTTGGACTTGAGTTCCACCTCTCTCACTTTTACTGAAGTGTTGCCACTAGTCAGGTTAACTCTTTCGTAGTCAGTTTTTCTCTGAAAGCATATCTACATACAGCTCAGTTCTACTGTATTTGGAGGAAAGGAAAACTAGCTCAGAGGCAGACCCAGAGGATTCTGTTTCAGCATTTTTTTTATGTTAATAAATAGATGTTAACATGCAGAAGCAGTCTCCACTTCTAAGGTTTTCCATGTTCTCTCCCCTGTTCCACGATGAGCTCTGTTCAGCCCTGAGGTTTGTGTATTTTGCAGACCACGGACCACAGGCCTCTCTTCAAGAGTCTTGTTCAGTGCTGACAGGTGAGGGGTGCAGAACCCCTAAATCGCAGCTGCAAAGCTGCACCCTTGCTAGCACAACAGCTCTGCATCAACATGGGACTGGAAATTCAACTGTTCTCACCAGCCACACTTATTTCCAGAGTGAGATTTTTGAGTTGTATCATAGAAACTTAATTCAATTCAATGGGAAACCTACTATTCTCTTTGTTCCTTTCCATTGTTCTCATTTCACTGTCTTAAATGAGAACTGGAGCAGCACTATATAGCAAATTTGTTGCCTGGATCTCCAAGTGTGTTATTATCCCTGTATTAAATTACAAAAATGGCAGCTTGTGGATGTGAAGGAATTGCCCAGATTCATTCAGCAATTTAGTGGAAAGGCTGACAAGTTCCATTGTTAATGCAGTAAGCAACTGCCCTGTGTTCCAGTTAACTTAGCTTCTTTTTAAGTGACTATTTTCTAGGTCTTCTCCATCTGCATCACAGAAGCCTGCACTGCAGTGCCAACAACGCGAGCAATTTCAATTCACTGAAGACAAGGGAGGGCAATTTAATACATACACCACAGATTGAGGATCTGTACATCATGAGGTCTGCTTCCCTGTCTGTTGCCAACTATGTGCTTATGGGCATCTGACCTTTCTCTTTATGACTCAGTTTCCCATGTAAGCCTGAGAGAAATTATTTGCAGCCAGGAGGTGAATCAAGAGGTCATACACTTCAGAGGTTATTCTGGGTTACCCATTCTTCTTAGGACTTTAGTGGCACACTTACACATAGCTAATTGTATTAATCTACATCAGATTCGTGTGGACAGAACAGATACATCAAAAGTTCAGAGGTCTGCAGATACTCGAGTACTATGTCTACAGAGCCATACAAATTTCTGAAATAAACAGGTAGGTAAATAGATAAATATTAGTTGCTGCCCAAATACTTGTCAGGAATAATTAATCCCATAGATGGTTATTTATATTACAGTCCGATGTAGCGGATGTGTGATTTATATGCCCCTGTAACACTAAGTACACATACAGTGGTACTCATAAAAGAGGATGTTCCAAGTTTATGTTGCTTTTGTAAACTAATTATTTCCACTCATTCATACATACCAGTATATAATTTCTAAGCTACGAGGATACCAACAATCACTGGAAATGGCCTTTATAAGCTCACATCACAGCAGAGCAAGTTTTAGGAACATAAAGCTATGGCTGTTGCACAGAATGTCAGATACTATGGGGATCTGGGAGGCTGGGGTATGTAGTGGTGAAAGTCATCTGGTGTGAGAACAGCAGGGAACCCCTACAGCCTGGTGCTAGCTCAGACCACAAACCAGGGAGTGTCCACTTGTGCCCTCTCGAGGAGCACCATCTGCCTTGCCTGCCATTTGGAGAGACACAGGATGAACTTTACAAACATAATTTGGAGCTGAATTTTTCATATTTGGATCGCGCTTCACAAGACTCTTACCTTTCCATTCAGTGTAAATAAGCAGAAATTATCATTTTGACTTGCTTTACAAAATACATAGAAACAGCTTTTCAAAGTCTCTCTTAAATCAAATAGCGTAAGTCTCACATTTGTTTGTGTTTGCACCCTTTTATGAGCTCTAGGAGGCTGTGATTTCCATTGCTGTGTAAATCACATCTGCTTATAAGCTGTGGTTTTAAAAACACCACACATCTGTAGTATCAAATGTGTGCAAATTAGAGAATTATATGACATTACCAGTCACTTACATGCAAATGTAAGTGTCATTTTTTGTGTGGTATTATTTTAAGTTGCGCTATTCTGTACCATAAACTACAGTCACCTACTCTCTACTTATACAACAGTCCAAACAGGAGTTTCCTCTTTGCAGTCATTTTCATTGTAGCCATATAGGCAGGTACTCCAATCAGGAATATAAGTGACAACCTGTTATGTGCCCTGAAGCTTGCTTACAGTCATTCTTCATAGGTGGCCTGGTCACCATACTCATTAGTTTTGAGTAAATAAAATGCGTTCTTTGGTGTTTTGGAGTTCTACTTGCTGAATCACAGAATGAATCACAGAACGGTCAGGGTTGGAAGGGACCTTAAGGATCATGAAGCTCCAACCCCCTGCCACAAGCCTCCCCATTTAATACTAGCCGAGGCTGCCCAGGGCCCCAATCAACCTGGCCTTGAACACCTCCAGGAATGGGGCATCCACAGTCTCTCTGGGCAGCTGTTCCAGCACCTCCAGATCCTCCACCCAGAGCCCTTCTCTTAAGCTGAACAGCCCCTAGGCCTTCTCACAAAGGTATGGTTTGCATTCTTTTCACTTTTCTTTAAAGTTAAGCTGACGCTCCTTTGAAGCTCCCTGTCTGCAACAGCCCCACTGCTTCTTGCAGCTACACTCTCACATGTTTTTTAGCCATTTCAACAGTGAGTTCTGGTGAAGAGGATCAGCAGGACAGCGTTTCAACCTTCAACCACCACACCCCCATTTCACGGGCTGTCATTCCAGCCTCAGCCTTAAGAGGTGGTTTTTTTTCTTGAACAGTCTGGAAAAGGGGCACTTTTCTGGCTTTACTTTCTTCATGTACTCTTGGTGATGTACTTTTGATGATGGTCCCAGACTGATCAGAGCCACTGTCTTTAAATCTAAGATCTGGATGTGGGCAAGTGGTACTGTTGGTCAATTACACCCTCTCTTCCAACACTGTAAAAGCAGTTGTACTGTGACACATTTGCTCTATTTTTCTACCTCTAAGCATCTCAAGATACTGCGTCAGCAAGATTTTCCTTCTCCTATTTCATAGTCCAGTTCCTATTTCCAACGTTTTTTCACTTAAGTTCTTCTAAAATCTGCTCATAAGAATGTTCTGCTTTAAATTAAAAGTCTATGTGTTTTAGTCCTCACTCCAGTTTTTCTTTAGACAAATATTTGGACAAAACTGGGTGTTTCAGAACACCCAGTATTACTTATAAGCATTATTAGTGAAGCTTAACGAAGTAATTATGCAGAAGCTGTTATCATCTTCACCTTTCATACAGTCAAAATAAATTACAGATAAATTAATTCATGACTCAATCAAGGTTGTGCAGCAAATTATTGGTAGCAGCTGGACATGGAGCCAAGGAACTCTAACACCCACACTCCTGCTGAAATGATATACCCTGAAAACACCAGGACTGCCTCAGACTCAGAGCTACTTACATTCCTCTCAAATGATTGAAGTGTTTTTAGACCATGAAAATTAAAGAAAGGAAAAATAATGTAAATCAGTGTCTGTTTCTACATTGTTTTCTCCCCTGAGAATAAAAGACTTCTTTTTCTTGTTTTAATTTGTTCTTACAGTAGATATTGGCAAGCTGAAAGTTGAAGTAAAATAGGAAAAAATAACAAGCATATTTTGAGTGATTACTCAACTGGGGTCCTTTGTGACAGGAAATGCAGCTGCGTGACTAATGGGCCTGACTTTCTCTTGGCTTCCTTCCCCCTTCAAAGATCTTGTTTACTGCCCCAGCCAATTTTTTTTTTCAAATTGCTAGAAGCTAGCAATTTTCCAAGGAAAAAAAAAAGATCTCTGCAAGAGGCAAAGGCAGTAAATCTTGCAAAGATCAAGGGCTGCAGCGCTCTCCCCATCTACTCCTTTTAGCCTTCCAGGCTCTTGAGTCACATCATATCTTCCCCTGCTCCACTTAGAACATGTGTCTAGCAGATCTTTCTGCTTTGGTGAGGGGAGGGAGTATGTGAATCACATTTACAGAGTCTAGCCCTGGAATTCATAAAGGAAGGGCTAATTCCATTAAGGAAACCAGGGGCCTCCTAAGCCTCTTGCATTTTGTCTCTTTTTATTATTTTTTCTCACTCGCTCTCTTTTAGCAACAGTTGTGCACTCATAATCCATGATGATGTGACTGAGGGTGAGCTGTTGAGATTTGACAGTGCATAGTCCTGTTAGAAGGGGCCACATAGCCCTAAATGTTGTTCGCGTCTGGCTCTCTTTACAACTCTGCTTTGTTTCCTTCCTAGGTAACCAAAGGTGGGCCTGGGCCTGGATCTCTCCTGAACTTGATGGGAAAAGGATCCGTGTATCCAAGCTTCACCTTCTCCCTACCATGCAACAAAAACCCAAGTCCCTTCTCAGTAAGTGGAGGTGTTGGGCATATGCCAGGTAGAGAACATAAACAGGCAGGACCCCATCATTCCTTAGAAGGTGCCACCAGTAGATGCACGCCCTGAAGGACAGCAGCACTAAACACCATGGAGAGTTTATGAGAGAGAGGATTTATGGAGGTGTCTGAGGTACAAAGAGCCTCCAGTGCTCTGTAACAGAGTGGCATGTGTTGGCCCTAAGGCACTTATTGGTGCGTGAGCCTGTGCATTGCCAGCAGCCATGCTGCAACAGAAACTGGTAAAGCTCTAGAGCAATGCGGTGAGTTCAGTCCTGCAGCAGGGCTAGAAAGGCAGGCAGGCAGGCAAGCAACCTCAATAACATACGAGAAAAGGGAGGCCGTCTTCTGCCTTATCAAGATGCCTTTTGCTTTGGAAAAAGGGGGAATCGAGTCCCTGAAAAAGAGTTTGAAGACTCCTCCACATCCACAATCTACAACACTGGCAGGTTTCCCCGTGCCCTAAAGCAGAGGCAAAAATAGGAGGTGAATTTATTCATCACCGCAAGCTGCATAGTGAAACCATCAGAATGGGTATTCTAAAAAAGGAGACGAAACCTTTGCTTACGAATAGACCTAAAAGAATTGAATACATGTGTACAGAGGGATCATTTTCCACTACCTACAAGAGGAAAAATCTCTGGGGAAGTGGCTGATGCCAAATATTTTCTTATGCTTCATGTGTCAGCAGGGTCTGGCAGAAGCCCTTAAAAAACAGAACACGCATTTTGTGCAAATTGAGAATCACAGTTTCTGGTGATTTAGATTGCTTCACCAAACTTGAGACATTTCTCCAAAAATACAGCAGATGTTTGATGATGGACCAAGTTTTCAGCATTTACACAGATCAGATGATGTTAAGATCAGCAGAAAAAAAAACAACACAGAATAACATGGTAAAGGGCTTCAGAGCTGCTTGAGAAGAAACGAAGCTGGCTAGACAGACAAAAATGCTAATTTCTCACAGCAGCTATAAAACACTGAGGAGAGACACTGTCAGAGCCAGGTATGCAGCAGGGTTACGGAGGAGCTGAGATGCGTGCAGAAGCAGTGGGCACAAAGACTTGCTGAAATGAGAGCCCTAGGAGATGTGTGCAACTTGATTGTGTGACCTGCCAACCCCAGGGCACTGCTATAAGACATCCAGCTGACTCTGACTACAAATGGTAACAATTGCAGAAAATGAAAGAGGTCATTGAAGAGGATGCAGCCCCATGGTATCTTAACGGCACACACGAGACAGAGTTGTCCCCAGAAGAGAATTGAGCTAATCCTCTTGCAATATAGTCAGAACTGGAGGACAGTAATTTCTGTGCAGTGAATACTAACAAAATCCAAGTGTCAGAGAGAAAGGATTTGGCATTTGCCCATGAGTGTAAAAAGGTTTCCTGGATTATTGTTTAATTTTTAAGAGAACTGACCATAAGCCACTTGCTGTGATTGCCAAAGTGGTCTGGCAAACCCCCTCTCCTCACAAACACAAAGAATTTTTTTTCACTTACAAATTTATGATTTGCAGATTGGGAGGGATTTGGCAGGTTCAAACTTAATCCCTGGAGCATTTGATGAAAATACAATGATGCAAAGTCCAGAGCTAGATTTTGTAGGTGATGATTTGCTTAAAAATGGTGGGGATGAAATCCAGCAGAAAATATAAGAGACAATCACAGCATAGTCTCAGCTTTGTTACTGACTTTGGAAAAAGTATGAATGTACAAAAAATGATATCACCTCTCTTGATTGTTATTTTCTACTTGAGTAAAGGTAACTTTACTATAAGGAACTAGTGCAAAAAAGATGGCAGGGTACGTCAAGCTTCTTGTTATTATACATACTGTACTTGCCAAGGGAAACAAGCTCTGATAATGCAGGAATAAATAAATGTAAGACATCCGCAATATATACAGATGTAGTTCTACTGCTCTAGCTTCATTATTCCTCATCAAATGAGTAGTTAGGAAATAGTATCAAAAGAAGTTGGGAACTACTGAGAAAATGTGTGGAATTAGGCTGTTTCAAATCTCTTATATAAAGGTAGAACTTGTGAAGGAAGTGCGTCAACTACTAATATTTTATATGATGGAAAAATAACATGAAATTCTTTTAATTCCTTTAGCCTCTCAATTCCCTCTCAACTTCAGGGGTTCTCTTTAAGTCACAGGTGTTTGGAAGAAGAAGAAGAGTAGAGAGAGACCAGGACACAGCGAACTCCTAACGAAATGACCTGCCACCCCTAACAACTGTAGTAGCGATTTTCCAGAGATGCAAGCGATGCCACCAGTTCCTCAAGATTCATCAAGCAGGGCTTACATGCTATTGCTTGTAATTGTTTACAGCCATGTATTAACACATCTCTGAATTCTGATTTGGAAATTTCAGTGGAGGACTTCTGGCATTAGCAACTGCCTTTTCCAATTTGTGAATCTGAATCAGGTGTTGCAAAGTCCTCATTTTATTCTGAACAGCTGGATGAAAACAAATGCATAACATAGCAAATCTTTCACAAGCAGCTTAAGCACTGGATGCACAATGAGGACAATTGCATTTCAGCCCAGATGTAGTTGCACTTAAGCCACAGGGAAGTAATTCATTTATATGCAAACTTCTCAAGCACTTCGGGATGAAAATACTATACAGAATCAGTTTAATACACTCTACTTATGTAACAAACTCCCATTTTGTATTGTTTCCTAGTTTTGCTGTGCCAATCTGTATGGGAACTGCTGAGTCATGGCTTGAACCTCTGATTGATCACCTGAGGCGAGCCATGAGTCAGCCAGAGGAGCACAGCTGAAGGCAATTCACCTGTGCTGCTGGAAGGGGTGGAGCCTGGCTGCACCTCTCCTAGACCTATTTAAGAGCTGGCTACCAATAGGGAAGGATCTCTTCTGGAGGTTGCCTCTACTGGTGTTTTGTGGGTGAGCCCAGGATAAGAGTAAGCCTTCAATTTTTTCTTTTTTGCTATCATAGTCTACTTTGCCTGAATCTCTTGTTTAGTTTGTGATTATAACATCCTAATATTCTTTGATTATACACAATCATACTGCAATTCCTCGTCTTCATTCTGATCATGGTGGAACAGCAGGCAGATGCTTCCAAAAAAATCCAGCAGAATTAAAAACTTGCAATGAAAATTGTTCCTATGTGTGCATCCTGCCCATGTTCAGAAATGGTTAATGTTCCATTTCTCTCTTCCTGGCCAACAAATGGCTGCCAATATTCATGTGGCATTAATGTGGCTTTGAACACTCAGTGTACTTTAGCCATTAGGTAGCATATTCTATGCACTGTTTTGTGGTGCATGAGCATCTCTTTCAGAGCCCCTCCTGCCTTCACTTTCTACTGTGATGCTCTCCTGCCTCTGTAGAAACAACAAACCTACACACCAACAGTTGCAAAAGTCTTCTGGAACAATTTGGTAACTTGTTCTCTTCCTTTTTGTTGAAGCCTGCAAAAAATGTCTGAAGTGACTGTGTAATCTCATAGGTAAATAAAGAGATTAGAAGCCTTGGACCACTTTTGGTCTTGTACAGTACAGCTGAAAATAGACATCACATATATAGACATCTATATTAAGTATGCGTTGACTGCCTAAGGCAGCTTCACCCCTAATTGAATGCCACTGTGTCATGCAATGGCTGCACAGCCTCCCATCTTTTGTTTCCTCATCTGTAACACCCAGCCATCCAAAGGGTATACTGAGAGTTTAGTAGCATTTCAGAAGACTTGAGATTCTTGGAAGAACAATCTAGTATGAACAGAGAGCAGCTGATATTATTTCTTCCTTTTTTAGTGATGTCCCTCTGCTGCTGATATTGTGCTCTCGCATTCCTGAGCTAAGCTTGTTTGAGGGACTTGATTTTGGTTGGGCTTCAAATCTGTTTTGTTCCTGAGAAAGGATGCTGGAATACACCTTTAAGCACAGTAAATCTCAAGTGCTTGGAAGCCTTGCATTCAAGGTCCCTGCAAACTGCCTTCATCTTCCTTAATATACTCAAACAAGGAAAGCTAGAACAGTTCAATACAAGTATGTTTTGTTCACCCTGTAGCCTTGTGCAATCTGAACAAACTAGTACAGATTAAAAGGTTTGGTTTATGGCCAAAAATGTGCAATTAGATCCCCACGTGACTCCAGTTTTTGACCATGATTCCAGGTATAGTCCCGAACTTGAATATAGATTTTAGCTCCAGGACCAGAGCTCTATGTAGACTATGTGTACAGACACACCTGCTAGAGGCCTCATAAATACAATCACCTCTTTGTTTCTCCACCTATAAAACTCGGATTGTAATAGAGGTGTTTAGAGAGGTTCACTTCTAGAAGCTTTTACAAAGGTTAAATGTTGCTTGTTTCAATCTTGTTCCATCATGAAGAAGTCCTGTAATGTTTCCATTCTCTGTTAAAGAGTTCTTCACTTGCAGTCTTTACGTTATTTAATTAAATTGTACCAGGCTGTTTCACAAGCTGGCCTCTCTTACGACTTTTTGTAGTTACAGAGTGATGGAAGATGGGTTTTTAGAGAACAAGTAACAGGGGGAATTGCTGGCAAAAGGTTTCAGTTCCCCGTCTGTGCTCTCTAAGCAGCTCTGTCTGCAATAGCTCTTCTTTCGTGTTGTATCCTTGGCAGAACAATTCCCGTTCAAAAAGCATCAGCAAGTGCTAGAAGCACACCCAGGTTAGGTGCTCAAGCACATTCTCTGTAGCTCTCTATTTCCCTTTCTACAGGCTGGACTCAACTTGGTGATGCCATTGGGAATGAATGAGTGGGAGAAAAACATTATCAGTAATAGTGGGTAATACAAATGACCACTTACATTAAGATGGTGTCATCTTAATGTAAGTGGTCATTTGTATTACCCACTGTAATTGGTAATTGGTCCATGGTCCAGGCTTGGTCCATGGCTTTCCATGAGAACATAGTGCTTAAAAGCATCTCCTGGGTAGGGCAAAGTCTTCAGGTCAGAAGAGCTGAAATAATCCCTGGGGACCCAGGATGAGGGTACCAGAAAAGCTCCGTACCTGCAGGGCAGTGGAGGATCCTGCTGGCTGCAGCAATGGAACTGGAGCCTATGGAGGCCTCAGTGCAGGAGACTGAGGGACTCCTGTCCCTCCTGTGGTTGTGTGGAGCTCAGCTGGGGGAGTGGGCTCATTATGCTTGCTGTGCTGTCTGCTGGTCCCTTTGGAAGTCATGCATGGGCTGCTCTGAGAGACGGCAGCTCCCTTCAACACACACAGTCACACATAGCTAATGGAACTGCAATGGATTATTGCAGCAATTTAGGAAAAAAAAAAAAAAGGAAAGCGTGTATTGCCAGGTTGAATAAAATGTAAGGCTTGACGTGGGCAGAGATCCTGCCAGCTGAAGTGTTTGCACCTGGTCTTACTGGAAATCCATGGGGCAGAAGATTCTTGCTGAAGTATTTGCATTGCCATCAGCATAGCAGCGACTCGCCTGCACGTACTCAGACACCCAGGAGGCCAGGGCTCAGGGCTCTTCGAGGAGGTCAGTTTTTATATAGTAAAACAAATAGTTTAGCTAATCAAGGATATATATATTTTTTTCTTTTCTGAGGCTCTTGGCATCCAGCCCTGTTACTTCCAATCTTTAATTTGTACTGTGGCTTCCTTTTCCCTGCTGCCTTCTCACTCACTCCAATTTTCCCACACACTAGTTTCCTAACTCTACCTCCTATGGAGGTCGTCATTTATTTCATACCCAAATTTATCTCATCCTACACAACGCTGCTGTTACCTCACCACTTATTCCTGTAAAAGACTGTCACTTGATATTCATGAGATTGACAAGTTTATGAAAAAACAACAAAACCATTTTTTTAAAGATAGAAAATAGTTGATGGTTACAAAGGTAGTTGTAAATTTAATTCAT